>NC_064759.1:29725465-30065881 GCF_011397635.1 Epinephelus fuscoguttatus
TTCTTTATCTACTCTTTTCTTGCATATGTCACATGGAGCGTAAGGCAGTATGCGTGCACTTGAAGCCCGCAGGGTCAAGTGTTTCCAACCCTCTGGGTGATTAGCTTGTGTAGCATTAAAAAACATTGCTGCTTTTGGGATTTTAAAGTTGCGTCCTATTACATCGCAATATTGATTTAAGTTCAATTAACTGGTCAGCCCTCCCCACATATAATGGTAAGTGACAGTTTGTGTGCATGTATGTCTTTCTCTGTGCACACCTAGCAAAGCCAACTCCTCTGCTCAGGCCATTGGCGTCCCTCAGTATCCGTGTAGAAATGACGTGACCGAAGGGCTTCAGCATGTTCTCCAGCTCCTGCTCATCCATGGACAGCGGGAGGTTCGAGATGTAGAGGTTGGTGGGGTCCTGCTCCTGTTGCTGTTGGAAGAGACAGTGACAGAAGATGTGGAAATAGTTACCATCACTTCATTTGACCTTGCACAGGCATACGTTTCAGTGTCAGAAAGAAGAGAGAAATCGCATATTTCAGTCTAATCTTAGAGGTTTGAACACCGGTTGAAAAAGCCTTGGTGTAACCTTGAAAGTAATCATTGGTATTGGGTCTCATAATATAACCCTTTATGGTATTTTTCTTAATAATCAAGCTTAACAAAACTACTCTCTGCGAGATCAGTAGTTCATACATGTAGATATGAACTGTGATAACCAGCACAGATGTTGGATTTCTCCTCAGTTCAGCATAATAAATCCAGACAAGAGATTGCCCTTGTGCTAAGCAAAACAGTTATTTTCCTTTTAAGTGTGTAAAATGCTCAAACTGGAGTAAGAGATGTAAAAGAGTGGACTATAACCTTCCACTAAAAGCTAGTTTTGCAGCAGTAAATGTATTAAAGGTTAAGGTAGTAGCATTCAGGTTCTTTATTTCCATATTTATGACTGAATATCCAACTGCAAAAGAAAAAAAATCTGTGAATTTAACTCAAGTGGCAAACTCTCCTCTAAAGAGGAATAAACATTTCACTGAAAAGGCAGCACACCGGCTTCACACTCAGAACCCCTGAAGCAATAAGGAAACCCCCTCAGGATTCATAGATGTTAACTGAGTTGCATTAATTTTTTTTCAAGGGAATGAGGGAACTTCCTTCTAATGTGCCTCTCAGTTAGTTAGACTGGTATACTTCAATTATTTTTGTTCTGTTTAGCAGCACTCCATTGAAATGATCCTCCGCAGGAGACCAAAAGCCTGTGTGTGCATGAGTGTGTGGAGCTGGAGTGCTGGCAAATTAAAGAGGGATGGATGCAGGAGAGGATTTGATGGAGGGTGCTCCATTTTGCTACTGAGACAGCCAGAAAGGAAGTGACAGAGAGAGAGAAAAGGGGGCGTGATATACTTATGTTCTAAAAATCCTAAATATGTGATTTCCAGACATTATTTCATAATTTCACAAAACTGTGAAAGCTTCTGTTTCATTGTCCATGAGATTCAATGATTCATAATGATGCCTATGTATTCATTCACATCATTGAAAATCTTGATGGTAGTCTACATGCATGTCCAATACAAGAGGAGTCCAGCTCTATTACAATAAGTGCCCAAGAAGTGCCTGTAAAGTATCTGATACATTATATCAGATAGCTCTTCATATTGAACAGTAGTGTCTCACATATTTTATATTCCTCTCATCTCATGTGCAAAATCAAGCAGCAGAAACACAAGTAGCCTCTCCTCTTGTCTCTTTTCTGTCATTCTCCTATCTATGTGAATGAGGTGCTTCAGTTTTGCTTCTTGTGTTTGTGTCTTCTTTCCAGGTTACACAATGGAGACAAGGTCATGTGGCTCAGGCTCCAGCTGTTTGGCAACACCTGGAAGCTGCTTCACATCATCCTAGATCCATATATGTCCACAGTCTATGTATCATTTTATGATATGGATTGTTTAAATTGTAATTTTATGTTGGTATGATCTCTACACACAACATCTACTGCACATCTGTGCATACTGTGAGAGGAATCTCTCCCCTGTTTCTCTTCCTGAAGTTTCCTAAGGGGGGCAGTTTTTCTTGCCTGGTGATGGTGACAGACGGTGTCATATACCGTACAGATTGTAAAGCCCCCTGAGGCGAATGTGTGATTCGTAATATTGGGCTATATAAATAAAACTGACTTGACTAGACCCTAACAAGTTACACAGTGACACTGGATCCTGTGCTGTGCTGGAAATGGACACTGTTTGTGCATTTGATTCCACTGTTGTCATGGAAAATGAAACAAATACTAAAGTATGTATAGTGTTTGCTACGCTGTATGCTTCAAATTATATGGTAAGACTTAGTGCTATGTCAAACAACAATATATGTGTGCTGTTGGATGAATACTCTGTGACAAAGAAGTTGCCCTATGTGGCTCATTTTGAGCATAAATATTTCTTTTATCCATGGAGGCTTTTCCTTTGCATGCGCCAGAGCTGTTTGATTTCATGAGTGGGAGTTCCAAGTCTGGCCGACTGTGACCAAAGCCATCTATGTAATCAGTGACTCAGAATAAGGAGAACAGCTCCAGTGAAGAAGTCTGAAGTGTTTTACCTTTCTTTCTGTGTCTGAATATCTCTGTTTGTCAGCAGGGATTTTCCTTTGGCAGAGTGTCCAATACACAGAGTGGCACAGTTGTCTTCCCACACAGGGCAGCAGGCTTTGAATGTAATCTTTTACATTTGCGTGCATGCTTGTGTGTGCGCGCACATTTATGCAAGCAGGGACATCAAAGGCGTAGAGTTATATGTAACAGCTGTGGAACCTGTCATTGATCTTAGACTCATCTTCCTTTAAGAGTTACATCACTGAGATCATCAAGACCTTCCACACAGACCTGGGTAAAATAAAGTTCCACTGCTTCTCAACACAGACCACATAAATATGTTGCTTTTATCAAAGGGCAGGTTCACAATTTTTTAGGCCTGTCTTAAAACAACAGCCTGCCATTTTTGCACAGAACTACAAATGTAGTTCTGTGCAAAAATGGCAGGCTGTTGGTGCTCTAGTCAATGACTAGAGCACTTTTATTTATAAAGCCCAGTATCACAAATCACTATTTGCCTCAGAGGGCTATATAACATATGACATCCCTCTGTCCCTGGATCCTCAGAGCAGATATGGAAAAACTTCTCCCAAAAACCCTTTAGCCAGGAAAAAAATAGAAGAAACCTCAGGAAGAGAAACTGAGGAGGAATCCCTTTCTCAGGACAGACAGACGTGCAACAGATGTTATATGGACAGAACAGATCAACATAATAAATTATAGAAATCCATATGTCAAACCTACCCATCTACCTAGTAGTACACCCGCCTCCTCAACTACCTCTACACCACCGGACCCTCCCCAGCTGTCATCCATCGATACAGGTTCAAGTTCTTACTGTTCTGTGTTTTAACACTCGGTCGATTCAAGGGGAGCATTCACTTTATGAAGTGTTGTGGCGTGCCACAAAAGAAACAAAAAGAAGATACTCCATGTGTGAGTGATATGTACTTGCACACTTTCCTATAAAATGAGACAACAGAGCAGAGGCAAAGAGGCAGACAAAAAGCAGACCGGCAAGATGTGGGTTGGAATTGAGCACCGAGACATTGTTAACTTAAACAACCCTTGCATAACTATATTTTTGGCAGCATGTTGCGTGTTGCATTGAAAGTCATTATTTCAGAGATGGTCCGAGGCGAGAAAAAAAAAGTTTGTCAAACTTGGCTTGCAGCCAGCCTCCATATTGTTCGCTGTTGTCCTGAGGTCTCTATTTGTCTTTCAGAACCCTGAAATAAACCCATGCTGGTTATAAAGTTTTTGGAAATGCATGAGTTGAAAGTGACTATTAAGAATTTCACAAAGTGATAATTCAGGGAGATGGTTTTCAAAGTAAAACATTTCAGTGAAATAAATTCTGTGGTATTTAAATTTGAACATCAAGTATGCAGGAGTGATTAAATGCCAAAACTTGGTGTTCAGTTGTTGATATATTTCCAATCTTTATGGTAATGACTTGCATCCATACACAACAGGATGATTATCCAAACACACACACACACACACACACACACACTAGTAATATTGTACCTTACCAGATTACATTTACATCACCATCTACGAGACATTTGTTTATGTTGTGGCTGCAGTGTAGAAAAGAGTGCCAATCGCAGGATCCCATGCCCATACAATGGAGTCAACCTTTGCGTTATGCCTACTTTGGTTTATATATTAGAGACAATGTCAAGAACGACCCTCTTGCCTGCCTCCTACTTTTTCACCCATAGCTGTGCAGTTCAAAGGATGAAATCAGTATGTGCTTAGTGAATATGCAGATTTTGAAGAAGCACTTAGAAATGCCTTTGAAACTCTTCTGGGGACTGCTACACATGTTAAATAGCATTCCACCTTTGTCTTTTGAGACAGCTGGTTTTCACACCTGATGCGAACCATACAAAGAACGCATTACACATGCTCAAGACCACCTTTTCAAGTGGATCGACAACCCGTGCCAGGGTCTAGCACACAGTATTCACGCTAATCAAACAAACTGGACTCCGTGCACCTAGTATTGGTTGAAAACAGACTTAAAAAAATCATGAACTTATCCTTTAATTATTTCTCACAAGGCCTAAGCACATTCCAATGAGGCAATTATTAAAGCCTTCAAACACTTGGATATATAATGTAATCAAACATGTCTACATGCTCTACTAATAAAAATTGCAAACTATTCTTTCAGTCAGGGTTACAGTTAGTTTTATTTTGCTAACTTTACTTATCAAACAATTTAATTGTAGAATGTGACCTTCTCAATTTGTATCTGACTACACTGTGAGCTCTCTGTTTATGAAATCAAGATATATTCTGGTTTGCGAAGGCCTGAACAACTGCCTCATGGGACCTTGCTCATACCCAGCAAGAAACTGCAGCGCAGGGGTTAGATTCAATGAGACTGTGTTATGCACAATAGAAAATAATGTGAAACAATGGCTTAATAAGGCCTGGGTTGAAAACAAGTAAATTTACATACTCAGTTGCTGTGAGAGGGCTGTACGATACAAAGGAGAACTTTTAAGGCTCCAAAAAATATGAATACCCAGGAGAAGATTCAGCAGTGAAACACTGTCTTGAGCTAATAAGGCTAAAGCTCATAAAGGTACCATTGCACATCCAAGGTACAGGAATTCAGTGGAGAAATCACTGGAGAAACTCAAACACACCTATCGCTGCATGTCACACTATTTAAAGTTACAAGTCTCTGAGTTTCTGTCATTCAAACAAATTAGCTCCAGAGCACACCTGAGGCTATGCTCAGCTGTGCACTTCAAACTCACACTGTGGCTGTGGACTCTGTCATTATCAACAACAACTTGCACATCAAGACACAAAGGGTTTCAATTTCCAGTCGACAGTTACTCTGTGTGTAGCACAATTTCCTCTGGCCGTCCGTGGAGGCAACACTGACAGAATCCTGTTCTCCCTGTTTGCAAGCCATAAAAAAGATTAAATGGTAAAACAGAAGATTTCCTATCCCTGCGGTCAATGTGGTTGCAAGCTAATTTCATGCAAAGACAATGTGTCTTAAACACAATCTCACAGCGGTTTTCCCCGATTCCAGCAAAAAGTGGGTCAGCTGTTTTGTTTCTGCACACATTTTCCGTACAGTGTGCGGTTACTGGAACAAGGGGGAATGAATGCAGATTTGACGCGAACAAGAGGGAAGCCTTAACCTCTCCTCGGCTCCTCCAGTCGCTGATTATGTGCATGTCTGTGCCTGCCTGAAAATCCATCGCTTCCTTTGTATCATTTATATTGTCTCAATCCGGGGAAATCAAGAGTGAGATGGGTACAAAATCAACAGGGGTGTGTTATTGAAATCACACCACACTTCACTACACCATCTCTCGGCACAGCTGGCTGTGAAAACATTTATTTGCACAAGTACTTCAGGGATATGAACTAAAGTGCTTTGGAGCACCCACATGTGAATGAACTCTGCTTGACTTTGCTCAAAGTTGCCGTTTGCACAAAGTTACTTCTCAGTGATCTCTCACTCTGCATGTTGCAAATGACTCACCTCTCTCCCTCTCACTCTGTCCCCTCTCTCCCTCCGTCTCTTTGTCTCTCCATCTCTTTGTCTCTCTCTCCCTCTCTCTCTCCCTGTAACATCTGTCATGAGCTGGAAACAGCTTCACACCAACTGTGCCTCTCCCTGACTGTGTAGCCTGCCTGCCAGCCAGTCAGCCTGTGTTTTCAGCCCCATTAAACCTCATTGCTGTATCATTATAGCAGGTCTGCACCTCTTATCATGCTACTTCCTGGTTACCCTGCAATGCAACAACACCTGCTGAAGAGCTAGAGGGTAAAGAGAGGGCAAAAGCAACGGTTAAATACCTGTGGAAAAACACCGGCTGGGTCTGTATGCAAGATGGATGGATGTGAGGTGAGACGGTACTTTAATGTCACATTTCTTTGCAGTCCCGCTTGCATCTTAAATAGCAACACTTCACATCAGAAATGACACATCACTGCCTTCCAAAACAACCCTGAACAGGAATGAGCGAGTATTGAAAATGGATGGATAGAAAGAGGAGGACAAATTAAGTGAAGACATAAGCCAAAGAAATGCTTTGAAAACAACTAGCAGAGCACTTCCATAGAGAAGCAGTATATGATTAGAGAAAAGAGACTTTCTATTCATTACGTGTTGGCTCCTTCCTCTTACCTTTCAAGCTTGTTTTACATGTAATCCTGCTCATTTCCTCTTTTAATCCATCTATTCTTCCTTCTCATGTGCCTACCTTCAGCCCACCTCCTCTCTATCCTTAACTTCCTCCTTTCTCATGCTCCCCCTCCTCCTCCTGTCCTTTCCTCTATTCCCTATTTGCTATTCGCCCCTCCTCTCCCTCAGATTAAAACCTAATCTCCTATAATGGTAGCCTAGCTGTCTAAAATGCAATCTGAATGCTTAATTAATATTTAAAGAGCAAAATTTTCATTTCCTTTCCCTCTTGCCTCCTTGCTCTTTTCCCTCCTCTGTATCTCTCATTTCCCTCTTCACAACATCCTCATCTCTAGTCTCCTTCATTTCCTCCCATTCCTCACCGCACCCTCTTTCTCCCTCCGCATTTCTGCCTTCCTCCATCTTCCTCTTCCTCATGCCAAGTTCTAATCTTTCATAATGATTGTCTGGGTGTCTAAACGCTCTCTAACGGCTTAATCAATACTTAATGAACATACCATAAATACTTTATGAACCCTAAACCCTGAAATCCCCAGGGTTTCATTAGCCATGGAGATATACACTTTTCTCCATCTTCATGGTGACTGGAGGCTCAGTGAAATCAACACTGGATACTGATTACCTCATCATTTAGTCTCTGGTCAGTTCATACTGTGTTTCTGTGGGCATGGACTTCGGCTGCTGCTGCCTCTAATGTGTGTGTGTGTGTGTGTTTGCTCTGTGTTTTAGGAATTAGACATGTCTATGTGAGACGTTCTAGGATATATCTTTATTGCCCACCAGGGTAAAAATTTGTTAATGGAAGCTGGCGTTAAATTAGTCAGCTGTGCATATGATGTATGTCCTTTCAGTTATACAGGTCTTAACACATCACCCACATGTTAAAAATCTCAGCTTTTGTTAATTTGTCTGTTACACAGCTTTACATTTCTTGCTGGATTTTATTTATCTACATGTATTACAGAACATGGAAATATCTAACCATGATCAGAATTTCAGATGTGTTGCTGTGTGTTTCAGCCACCTAAAGGCCACTGCAATGCCGTGTTTTTGCAAGTTAAGAGATCCCACAGCTTGCGGATGTACCGCCTGCACTATTCATCAAATGAGGAGCCACAGCTAGTTATTTCTTCTATGTGTTTGTGTGTTAAATGTCTCCAGAGAATCAGCTTTAATACGCATTAAGACAAAAAGGGTATGGACTTTATCGCTGTTGTCACATCCCTTCAACTTCCAAGAAATAACAATTTTTCAAGCAGTAAAAAAAGAAGACTTAACCATGCACTTTGAAATTTTTACACCAGTTTTTTGCTGTGGTTAATTGGCTACAAAGGTCATTTACCTTTGCTAACTTTTTAAGGATGAAGCTCGTGCTCAAGCATCACCAGAACTGGGGTTAGAGGCTTTTCAAGTGATGGCATACTTATAAAAATATTCAGAAGCTGAAAAGCTGTTTTCCACTCTGTGGCTCTCTAGTGGCTGTGAAGTGGCAAAGAAACCCTGACTATTCAAAGAAACGGCATCACACTTGACTAAGTGAGAGACTGACTATGTTTCAATGTTTAATTCAATTTCATGACGGGCAGAACGTTTTTCCTCCCTCTGGCTCCCAACACTGCCTGCGTCTTCACACTCTGCATGACTCATTTAAAGCAATAAGAGAGGCCTTTCTAGATAATGGGGACTACACACACACAGCTCTCATATTCTCTAGTCACATGTGCAGTTATTACTCATTTTACCCACTTATTTGCATGTTTGCTTCTCCTTCTCTCCAACCCTCAATCTTTTCTTTCTTTTTATTTTTTTTTTTTTTGCTTTCGCATGCTCTCCACTGTCCTCTCTTTATCATTGCAATTGTAGCATGGCTTCTTCCCTTCTCAGACCATCTTTCTCTTTTTTTTCCCACTCAGACAGTCTCTACTGTGTGTATTAAAAGGCCAGTAATTCATCACAGAGTCAGAGCAGAGTGCAGTCCCTGCTGCACACCAGTGTGCAGGCTGCTTGTCTGCCAGCAGTCCAGAGCTAGAATCAATCACCCAAACCTGAGACACTGAAACCATCAGGGAGGGTCAGACAGAGATAGAGGAGAAAGAGAGAGATGGAGAGAAAGCTGGAGGGAGGGAGAAAGGCTGGAGGTGGACATATAGAGAGACAGAAAAAGCCCTGGGTGGATTAAATAAACATTTCCTGGGCTGAATGCAGATCAGAGTTGATCAGTGTCAATTGCCCTTGGGTGTGATTTGAAGGAAAAGATACTAGATGGATAAATGCCTAGATAGACTAAACAACATCCGGGCGTGATTGTAATGTTACATCTGTCGTGCAGTGTTTTTTTTTTTTTTCATGTTGATGTAGCTGTTTATTCTTCAGAGCGACCACTCAAACACAACTTATGAGTGTGGGCCTGATTCCTGAGAGCTGAGTAGAAGTGGTGTCATTTCCTGTGGTTATGTGGTTGTTGTAACTTCTTGATGGCTCGGTCCCAGACTGTTTTCAGCCAAAAACCCAAATGTGGCATTTAGACTCATTGAAAAAATATGATGTGTCTTATCTTGTGGGGACCCACCAGAAACAGGCTTTTGATCCATTTTGGGTTTAAGATTACAATTTTGGCCAAATGGGAAAATGTCTGAGCGGCCACTGAGGGAAGCCAATTGAGAAAAATACATTTTTTAAGAGCTATGCTATGAAATATAAAACACATGCTTATGGACATAGGCAGAAAAAGAGTTATTTAGATTAGACTGTTGAGACCCACGGCAACTAACTGTGCCAAGGCACTGCTGCATCATATAAAACCCATGTACAAGGATTACACACACAGACGCCTACAAATAACAGACATAATGCTTTAAAAACATACTCAGTGTGAACAGTACACACACATCCCCCTCTCTCAGCTCTTTTTCTTTTCTCTCTCTTCTCTTCTGTAGTACTGAATGCTGTAATCAGGGCTAATGGGACTCAGCTGTTGGCCAGTCTAATTACCTGGAATGCAGACGGATGATCTGGGAGACAGGCCTACACAGAAACACACACCAAACACACACAGTCAAACGCCTTTCATAGACACGTATTTTTCTTTCATGCACCTGCCATTCAAAGAAGAATGCGTGTGAGTCAGCATGAGCTTGTTTATATGTGGTGTGTGTTTCTTTGTGTTAACAGAATAAACATAAAGTATGCATTTCTTAAAGGTCAATAAAAAACTAAGGCAAAAATTTCCATTTCTTCTCCAAGTCAGGAATTCCCTTAGCGAACCGCCTGGCAGAGAAAAGCATGTTGCTAAATTCACACAGAACGTCTCCAGTCTTTATGTCTCCGTGTTTTTATTAACCAAATAATTCTAGTTATTTTCAGTCTGGGGCATATTTCCCATCGCTTTCACTTATGCTGTTTATTTCTTTCCAAGTTCTCACTCATTTCACAAAGGCTAACCTCTCTAGAAAGGTGAAGTGGATGAATTCTAAAACAATTTCTCAATGCTAAAGCATAAGTGAAATAACCTTGAGTGAAAATTCAAAATACTTTCTACTAAGAGATACTGTCTAAGCATTTTTAGTGGCATGAAAGAGCAGCATGTGAAGAGCTCTAAAACTCCTACAAAGTTCATTATAAAGGGATCAAGAACTTGTATCTTTTAGAGTCCAGATGGGGCTGATTAAATGGTGTCCAGAATATAAAACATTCAACAACAACACAAACATTTTCTGTCTCAGGATAATAACAGTGCATCCCAGCCCACAGATCCAATTAGTGCATACTAAAGAACAACAGAAAAAAGATTGAGTAGACTTGAATGTTCATGAAAAGAGTGAGATTTTCAAACAAATCCTTTGCATGTCTGATAAATGTGTCTCAGTGTCATTCGAGGCCTCGTCAGCCTGATGTCGTAGTGTCTGCCTGAAAAGAGAGCAGGCTTCAGGGAAATCCTCGCTCTAAATGATTAATGGAGTCTAGAACCAACGAAGGGGAGTTGTCTCTGACTCTGCAGGTACACACCCTGTTGACGCCTGTGTGTGTGTGTGTGTGTGTGTGTGTGTGTGTGTGAGTGTGTATGTGTACGTCAGTCCACATTTGAAGCTGCACCATCACAGTGAGTTCTGTTTAGAGGCAGTTCAGAGGGACTCATTAACGACAGCAGCTACACATATACAGATACAAAGAGACATAAAAAAATAAAATAAAAAGCATACACAGCCATAAACAGAGGTGTCACACTAGGCTGAGATAATCAAGGCAGGAGGAAGAGAAGCATGGATGAATGAAAATTAAATAGATAAGAAGAGGAAGTGAGGAAGAGGGGGAATAATAAACAGAACAGAAAGATTGATGTGTAGAATGTACCTGCAGCCTAACTGTATTATTCTGACATTATGCAAAAATAAAAATATAACTATAAGGACTCTAAGGGAGCACAGACCTTCGTCAATGCCAAATGCCCTATCTCTAAATTCTGAAGCTGCAATATACAACATCCTTCTACACTGTAAGCTACTGGGTCAGCCGTGTGTGGGTGAGCGGCCGCCACCATGGGTTGGGATGGAGTTGTTGTGGAAGCATATGCCCACCCTCTGGTCCCTAACCCCCAGGTCCGTCGTAACATTGTTAACTCTGTCAGCACTGTTGCATTGTTGGGACTACACTGCTAGCCTCCGTCATTCCGGCTAAGCCACCTCCATGTTTGTTTGGGACGTCTGAGGTGAGAATCCCGGCCAAGACGTGTTTTGCCAGATTAGCTAAAATGAAAAATAATTTTTGTATCCACCCCATAATTTGGATTATCTTGGAAAATGAATGGGTCTCTTTCTTAGTCCATGCTACATTCTTCCATCAAGTCTTCATGCCAGTAACTTCCATGCAATCCTACCAACAACCAAAGAGACAAACCAACAAAGCTAACCCAAAAAATGACTTCCTTGGCGGAGGTAATAACACTATTATAAAAGAAAACATAGTTGTAATAGAGATAGATCAAGGGGGACCTGAGAAAACTGAGATAAAGTCCTCATATAAAAGAATGTTTCAAGAATGGTTTGACAGTGATTCAGCACGAAAAGGGGTTTCATCCTATGGTATCCTATGGTAAAGTGAGAATCTCAGGATGTGTTGAACATAATAACTAATATCTTGCAGCATCTTGACTATGCAATACCTTAAAATCAACAACACTGATGTAAACACTTATTGACAATCATTGAGGAGACCTCTGTAATGTGTTGTCTTGGAAGTAGTTAAAAGCTGAGCACCATGATGTTGAAAGCACAATAATATATAAAGCATGGACTACTTTTTAAAGACATGTGGTAGTTCAAAATGACTTGGCTATAGTTGAGGGAAACAAGATTTCACCCCTAGAGCTACGTTTTAATCACAAAAGAAGTTAGAGTAAATTATTAAACGTATGTCTATAATATACAACCACTTGTGAGAAATTCCAGCTGCAGCGAAGTAAACTAACTCTAGTACAGCTGTAGTCCCAGCTATGTTGAGAAAAAAAAGGGGCGGCAGTAGCTCAGTCCATAGGGACTTGGGTTGGGAACCGGAGGGTCGCCTGTTCGAGTCCCCGTCCGGACTAAAATATGGAGCGTGGACTGGTGGCTGGAGAGGTGCCAGTTCACCTCCTGGGCACTGCCGAGGTGCCCTTGAGCAAGGCACCGAACCCCCAACCGCTCGGGGCACCTCACCAAGGGCAGCCCCCTCACTCTGACATCTCTCCAATTTGTGCATGTATAGGTCCTGTTTGTGCATGTGTGTGTCTTTCAGACCTGTGTGTAATTGACAAGCAAGAGTGAAAACATTGAATTTCCCCTCAGGGGGATTAATAAAGGAAATAAACTTAAACTTAAAACAAGGCATCTACTACAAAAAGCAAAAACTACGGCCAAAGCTAACAGACTAGCTAACAACATGGATACACCTCTGGAGACAGGGGGTCTTGTCTATCTGAGCTGGAGAAGACCTGCGTTGCCATCTCCTCCAAATTGCAAGCTTCCGTCACACCCATAAACCAATCCCTACACGTGCTTAGCAAAAAACTTGACAAATATGAGCCTCACTTTGCTGAGACGGAGGAAGCCAAATGTAAATGGTCTTTTTTTGAGAAGAGGGAGCGGTTAAACAAGGAATTTTGTGTTACATTGACTGACTGACCAGGTTTTAAGGCAATATAAAGTGGTATATCATCAGCAAAGTAATTTAAAAAGGATCCTGTGTGATATATGAGGTCCAGTAGCAGCACTATATGTAGAAAATAAAAGAAGACCCAAAACTGATCCCTGAGGTACACCAAATGTAAGGGTTCAGAGCTGGAAAACCTCTATAACAGCAAGAGAAAAACCACTCCAAGCAAGGTAGCATGAGATTATTTTTGAGTACTTAATGTCAACATTTTTTTCAGGCAATAAATAAGAATAGTCAATGGAATCAAATAAAAAAAAGATTTGAAGTGAAACATCAGTAAGCAGTTGCCTACAGATCTTTCTCACATTTCTGGGTCAGTTTCATTTAGTGCTGCACCTTCTTATTCTCTCTATACCAGGAAACAAACATCATTTTTTAACTTGAGTCAGTTATGTAAACATACTATCTCTCTGATGCAGCTTTAATAATTGATTTTAGTCTGAGTCGGATAGTCTTTTTTCATCAATAGGCACCAGTTTTATGTCTCCACAGCTTATTGCTAAAGTCACCACTTTGCACACCAGTGGTATTTCTGTTTTACTGGACAATATCTTGTAAGGAGTGACAGAAAATGTGTGGGAGAGAGAGGATGAGAAGTGGTCAGCCGGTCAAGAGCGAATCTCTAATCTTGCAATCCTGGGCGCATGGCCTGCAGTCTACACTGGGACCCTGCATTACCTACTCTAACAGAATAAAGGCAGGTTTAACTCTGCTCCTAAAATGACTCATACTACCTCTTCTATTTCCCCTCACTCTCTTCTCCTTTCACCGAATTGCTCCTTGATTGCCTGTCTGTATCAGAGCATTTCATTAGAAAAATGCAATATACTAGAAGGCCTGCTGGATTGTTGGATTATCGTTGAGGAAGCACGTTCTTGCATAAGGAAGGAGAAAATTAATAAAGAAAGTTTTTTAGACAAACTTATTGAATACAGGTTTTTTTCTTTCTTTTGTTTCTGGCGTCTTTTTTCCCCTGCTAATGGCACGTGGCTTGTCCTCAGACAAATTATTGGGAAATGAAGTTAAGAGCCACAGCCAGAGAGAAAACAAATTAAAGGGAAACTGCAAAATTAAAAAAAGTTCTCGAAAAGTGCAGGGGAGGAGTAGGTTTGTGCTCTCGGCACTGCAGTGATTAAAACATAAAGCACTGGCTCAGACACAAGAATCACATTGGCTCTGAGGGAAGAAAGAGGCACTCTTAATTCTGACCGAAATTGCTGTTTTTTCCCTCACTGTGTCATGTTACATACATGCCCATGGGGAAATGCTGTCTGAAAATTTGTATGGGAAAATTACAGCAAAAAACCCCCAAAACAAAACATAAAAACAATTCACAGATTAAATGTTCATCCATGTCTTAGTGATGACTGCAGAAATCCCACCATGCATCTGTTGTATCCTGCATTTGAACATTTGTCAATTTTCAAAGCAATTCCTCTTGAGAACAGCGAACAAAAGTCAATGTTAGAGTGCAAATGAGGGGCTTTAAGGCAAAGGCTACAACCTTATTCTCACCTTAATTGCACCACAATATAAGTCTAAAAATGAGACTGTCATATATAACACTTGCCGCACTTATAAAAGTTACACAAGCTGGTTGACTTGCTGTATTATGGGGAGTTAAGCTGTCCATGTCCACCCACACCTTCTGCTGGCCTCGGCTATAAAGTCCTGGAGGAGACGAATGCTGGTTTACACTTCAATAAAAGACCTTTTTCATCAACTCTGCCGTTCTCCCTACATCTGTCACGCTGGCAATCCCGCCATCAAGGTCAAGCATGTGCATGTGGGCGAGTATGTGTGAATGAATTTGTGTGTTGTAAGACAGCAAGTATGACCTGAGTGCAATCAAAATAAAGGTAATAAGTTATTTTCCCTGCATGCATTTTCCTAGTGACTCCAGGGGCTTCAAACGGGAGAATTTCAAGGCTAAAATATGTATCTCTCATTTGTTATTCAGTCATCCCTAATGGCTATTAAAGTTTTATTTACCTTTAGCACCATTGTTCGCGTTTTTCCTGTTTCTGTCTTCATCATTCTAAACACATCCTGTTCTAGGGATTTGTTAGACTTAACAATGTATTGATTTAACAACCGCAGCTATGTATACTTGGTTGATTTTCACACAGAGTAATATCAGTGACTGAGCAGTGAAGTCAGGGTTAGTGGAGTCTCTGCCTCTAATACAAACTAATAGAAACACACGTTCAGAAAAAAAAAGGGTGTGCACGTGTGCATGTTGTGTATTTTTGCGCTTACACCTGACACTATTTCATCCTGATCAATGCTTTTGTCCCACACACCCAAAGCCAGAAAGCCATGGCCTGTTGCCATGGTTATCTCTATTTGAAACTGGAGGGATTAACCTCCAGGGGGATGGCTTGGGAGACAGTGAGAGGGAGATGGAGAGAGAGAGAGAGAGTGAGAAAGATGAGCAAAACAAGAGGGGAAAAGTGAGAGAAAAACAACTACTGGCGAGAAGAATATAATGACAGAACTTTATCAAGCCTACAATAATATAAGGACAGAGATATAGATGGATACATGGGTAGGATTGGAGAGGTTAACAGGTTATGTCCTAATAGCGTACTGTCTTGTGCATTACATAATTGCTCAACAATATACTGTACAACCACAGCATTTTAACAAAATAAACACTAGCCAAACACAAAATGTTATGTGAATGACTTTATTTACTTCTACTACGCTGCCAACTTTATTCTTTTCTTAAATTTTGTTTTGGTTTGGATCGGCTTAGTTTGCTTTAGCCATGCAGAAACCACTGGCCTGGATTTCAAAACTAAATATTGGGATTCTCCCGCTGAGATGTTGCTTTTCAACTGGCTGTCGTTATACTTTGTTATATAAAAGCAACAAAATACAGCCGCTGCATCACACTCTCGGTTCAGCAAAGGATCCTCTTTCTCAAATGTAAGCATGAGTTTGAACCCCTCGCCTTTTGGTTGAACAACAGTCTCTGTGCTACAGACGACGCATTCAAAGTAACATGTAGGGGAATTAATTTAATATGCTGGCAGAAAATAAAAGCATGTAAACTGTACCAGTTTTTCATCAGAAGGTGGCTTTTTGAAGATACAAGTTCTTTGCAGTACGCAGGCTCTCTGAAGATGTGCTTGTGTGGTGCTCAGATGTGAGAGCAGAGATTTTCTCGCCGTCTTTAGATGTTGGGACGAGGGCACAGTGGGGCCAGCTGACAGCTTGGCGGACCAAGGTTATTTACTTTTAGAAAGGGAAAACCAGCCTGAGTCAGCAAATACTAAAGGGCAGCCACACACACAAACACACAGGCTCATGCAAAGGCACATGCACAGACATCGACATCTAAATCTCTGGTAAGTGCTCACACAGATTCCATCCACACACAGTGCTTCAACACACACATACACACGCACACACACACACCGCCAAGAGGTTAAGTAGGCTCATCGCTAGAACACCATTGAGAAAACAGCAGCCTAATTATCATCATATCCTCCACCAAGGACACCTCATGACAGCACACTCACATTCATCTATTCATTTTACCTGTACAAACCACATCCTCCCCTCTTACAAAGCCATTAGGCTCTAACAAGGGTCCTTAAACACTTCCAGCCAAAATTGAGCAGCTTTAGTGTCCTCCCGAGACAGTGCCTCGTTAAAGCTCCGTCATATGAGCACCCACCACAAACTGGCCTGTGTTCTATTTCAGCTCCCAGCAGTGCCATAACACCAAATTTCACTAACTAATGCAGTGCCCATTCAGTACGTGCCTGTTCAAAACAGGCCGACTGTTTGGCCTCCTGTATTGCAGCTTTCTCTAAATGATTATCCAAACAACTTCACACTCCACACTGCATTTTTTTTGGTTCCTGAGCAATACAGCTGCCAGGACATGCACGTCATTTGCTAATAGCTAGCTATTTGGGACTGGGCTATTTCCAGGGACAAAGCGTTCATTGTGAGAATTACTTCACTGATGCTTGAAATGTTTGACTTTGCTATGATGCAACATCTCCACTCTCTTTTCCATCATCTGTTCTTGAATGTAATGTAACGAGTGATGGAGAGCGAGCTGTACTCGGCATGCCATCTGTGTAACAGTTAATAGGGGTCCTTTCTCTATTCACTGCAGTGTGTATATAACACGCCGCTAATAAATATGTACCATTTATCTCAAGAGCTTGCACTCCACACTGCACTTCCTTGAATCCTCAGCAAGACGCCCTCCAAGTGTGAAGTGGATTGGATTAACGGTTGTCAAGAAAATCAAAGGACAGACAGACAGACAAAGACTCCTCCCATTTTAGTTGGATATAACATCTGATAACCAAGATCCCATTACTAACCAGTCAACCAATTAATAATAACCTTATCGCTACCACAGGCTTATACACACCACACACACACACACACACACACACACACACACACACACACACACATAAAGAACTGTAAGCAGTAATTACGTATGATTTACTATAATAGCATGCATAGGAGCATGGACCCAAGCACCTCTATATTTAACATTCATAGGAGCAGCCAGGAATTTTTATCCACTTGCTGGACCATGGCTGCTAATGTCCAATTTGCCCTCTCTAGCCAGAATGTGAATGTTCCTGAAAAAGGACTGCCAGTAGCAGTCAACTGGCTCTTCTAAGCTCGTGCCACATTTTATCATTTTCATTTTTAGCTGCAACATGGAGGTAAGCCTGCAAAACTACATAATTATTAGTCATTATTATTACTGAAGAATTATTACAGTATTATTGCTCTTTTTCCCCTTGAAGCAGTCTTATCTCAACATTATCCAGAAATTAAGATTTCATGACCTTAACTTTTAGAGTGACTGTTGCTCCATTAACTCAACCTGACACTTTACAGAAGCAATTATACAGTATGCTATCTCTTACATCCTGCGTGAAATAAATTGAACATGAGACATATCAGTCTGAATGATCATCATGCTCCTTGCTTTTTCCTTGAAATCTATATAAGTTAACCAATAGATGGCAGTTTAATCATACACTGTTAGATAGATTTCTTGTGTGGAGGATATGAGAAGAGAACTGACTGAGTGCCTTATTATGAGCCAAAGTGTAGCTTAAATTGCTCAAATTGTTTGGGATGCAGTAAGACGTTTTACTGAAAAAAGTAAGTGTTTTGCATCTGTAGTTAATACAGCTGAACCTGGAAAGTACTAAAGAACAGACTGACATGGTGAATTTACTGTAAGGAGCTCACTGCAATCACTTTCATAGAGATTGAGTAAAATATTCTGAAATTTAATGATTGAATCCATTTGATTTATTAGTTTGGATGGTCAACATTTCTTTGTGGAACAAGGGACGTTCAACAGATCCAAAAATGGTCAATCAGAATCTCGTTAATTTAATAGTGATTTATAGCTTTCATAATGTAACACTCTTATTACTTTTTTAAGAGCAAGTTGGTAAAATCGGACTCCAGTCCGTCTGGATGACGTAAAAGGATCGGGTCACCCAAATCATAACAGATCTTTTCTAACTTATTGATATCAAGCCATGCAAATGAACATCCCGCTGAACCCTGTTCAACCTTTTCAACTCTATAGGAAAAAAAGCAGCAAATAGTCAAATGTTTGTCTTGGACAGCCACAGCTGATTTGACTGACATAATTCAAACTCAGGTACCGCCCCAATCCTAGCCCTTCTTGTGTGTAAAACCTCACTGTATGTACTGTATCTATTTTGCAGAGCAGTGTAAGAGAACACAAAGCTAAAGGTGCATTTTAACCATGCAAGTACCTCCGTTCTCCCCAGAACCACAGATCCTTATAAAGCCTTGGTTTTATTCTGAATTCTAAGCAAGAAAACAGTTCACCTTTTGCTGCAGAGACATACACATGCACGCAAATCTTTCATCTGAGTAAATGTTAAAAGGACCAGCAGGCATTGCAGGTGTCTCGCTCCACCATCATCATGATTCCTAGAGCATCTCTGTTTAGATCGACAAAGACAACTGACCCTGAGGAACTCAGCGAAGAAACTTTTCAAGAGGAAGAAGTGCAATGGGGATGTGTGATTGAAAGAAAATGAAAGACAGGAGAAAATAAAGAAAAAAAGAAAGACAAGTGAAGAGGTAGAGTCGACAGGCTGATAGGCACAGCAAGGGAAAAAGCCTCATTGGTTTTCAGTGGGCATGTGCAGACTCAGACGTACTAAAAGGTTACAGCATTTGATTTGTGATATTCTACTCTGAAAGCTCTCTCTCCCTGTCTGGAGGAGCAGTTTGGCTACTGCTGTCCACAAAGTTTGATCGATGGCTGAATTATGCCATCGGATTGTGAATCTAGCCGACTCTGCTGTCTGCCCAATGATAAACAACAAACATGCCTGGCCACCAATAACAATGAGAGATGTGAGGACTGAGCAGCCAATCAGAAAATAGACTTAATAGTGTCCCCATAAAATAGGGACATTTCAGTCAGCCGCTCCTACTTCCATTAATATACTTCATTCATATGTATTCCAAAGCGTGTGTGGAATACACCCTTTTCTTCCTCAGACCCTCCTTTTCTTCAAGCCTTTTATTTCCTTCCTGTACTTCTTCCTTCTCCTTGATCACTCTACATTCCTCCCTCTTGGAGTTCAAGCTGCCCACTCTATATTCACTCCATCTCTCTCCATCCTCCCTCGCTACAGTTGGGCTTCCCACACCCTCCCCTCCATCAATCTCTGCATGCACCCTCCCTCGCTCCAGCAGCCCACTCAAAGGCTAATTCCACAGAGGGAAAGAATGTGAGGAGAGGCGTTTTATAGTGTTTTCCAGTTATCTCCGTCCTTATAGAGCTGTTCTCAACCCAGCTCCATCAAACCAAGCACCACCCCCACTCTCCAGCTGCCTACTCCATTCCTCCTCTCGTTCGTGGCAGTATTTCCCTCATTCCTCTTTGTTTTCCATCCTCTCTGGGGTAATGCTGAGGTGATATGAATTTGAAGGGTTTCAATCCTAAGTGAGGCATTCGCCAGTTGAACAACTTCTTTCTATAAAGGTTGACTCCATCTGCATTCTTTTCTGGGTTTTTCTAATAAAAGCGCCCACTCAGCTGTTAGCAAAAAGCAGTGACATAGAGCACTGATAATAATAATTTTGAATGGGGTTGCATGAGGTCCTTATCCAAAGTTAGTGTAGATGGCAGTTGGCATGCTCCCAGTTTGGAATAGCAGGCAGGAGTACTGCCATAGAAGCTAATCAATGTGGTACAGTGGACGGGAGCAGCAGCAAAATGTATTCAAGCCACCTTAAAAAAGGCCCACCTTAAAGTATCAGTTTAAATGTGCTCTATATTAATAATATTGTACCACTTTACTTTGTCACCAGACAGCCCTTTCCAACAGGGAACTAAAGCTGTTATATCCATCACTTTGGAGCCACCAGACCAACACATTCTCACTCCTATCTCGTCTCATATCGATGTTTGGTCATGGACCTTCCACATCCAGATACAACGTGAAAGGTACCCTGGGTAGGTTGGTTGTTGCTATTCTGGGACACCGTGTAAAGTTCTGTCTGTTACATGCATTGTCTTCTTCCCAAATACACTTCCGTTTTCACAAGAAATTTACCATTTACATGCAGTCTCTTTCAAAATAAACACACTACGTCAGTCCAACAACACAAATTGACGTTGTTTTTTTTTCCCTCCAACAACACATGTTGT
Source organism: Epinephelus fuscoguttatus (assembly GCF_011397635.1). NCBI lineage: Eukaryota > Metazoa > Chordata > Actinopteri > Perciformes > Serranidae > Epinephelus > Epinephelus fuscoguttatus. Next base: position 29,746,115 of record NC_064759.1, read on the forward strand.
TGGGTTTAGGCAACAAAAGCACGTGGTCAGGTTTAGCAAAAAAGAACAGGGTTTGGCTTTTAATATTACGGAACAGGAACACCAGTCTCCCAGGTGAAGGTCAGGGACACCACTCTCCAGGGTGAAGGTCAGTGTTTGTTCTACCCATCTATCCACCACCCTTCCCACCTGCCCTAATGGGAGTTTTGCCGCCTTAACTTTCCTTCTTGTCCCGCTAAGTTTCCCCCTGACCCTGCCGAGCGCCACTGATCTATAACGGTAACTGGCCACGTATCATGCCCATGTTAAAGGATGGCTTTTTTTTTGTCAGTGTCTGACACCGTAAGTCACTGCCCAAGTGCTGGATTATGACAATTTTGAAGTGAGACCAGGTTGACCAGACACCTTTGCAGGGCTCAACAATAAGGATTGCCCGATTGCCCAGGGCAAGTAAAACTCACGGTCGGGCATGTAAACTAACAACTCACTTGCCCGATCAGGCAAGTTGCTAAAAATAGTAAAAGTTAATAACTAATTGATAAAATAAATGTATTTTAAAATGTGCTCTTCTGCTCTGATGCAGCGGTCTCTCTGCCTGAAGTCACAGGCACAGCTGTGTAACAATGTCCTGCCCACAGCCCCCATTGATATTATTTTGCACAACGGACGCTTCATATAATAACATAACAATATACTATTTATGGTGTTATGCCATTGTGTCATTTCTGTCTCTACATGGTCACGCGTTAACAATTCTCCTCTGCTCTCTGTATCGCGCACGGTGGAGTTCCGCCACACACACAGGTGAGCACGCAAGAGCGGCTCGGGCCACATTTTCCTGACCAAACCTGACCCCAAGCCCAGTGCAGTTTGTCAGCTGACAAAGTTATTGTTATGGACAGTGTGTAGCCTAAATAACCATCAAGAGACTGCTGTTACGCACAGACAAACATGCTGCTCGCACAGCAACTCAACACGGCTTGTGTTGCGTTCAGGCGTTGTCACGTAAATAACAACTTCCAGCACTTAAATAGGTCATAGCACAACACAGCAGCATGTCAAGTGACTTTTTACTTTATTATTTTCAATAAAATCGTATGTTCCTAAATCTTGAGACACCTCATATGTAAGTTAGACAGACATTTCACCTGCTCATTACTGTGCACAAATGTACTGTATGTACTTAGTCCTAAAGAGCCCTTCTGGTGCCAGTAGATATATAGAAACATCCCAGCAGGCTGTGCTTTGCAAGCATACAAAAAAGTTTTTGTTATTTTCCATGCGCTGCTACAACTCCATCCTAGGGGAAACACTGCTGTGTGCGTTTTGTGCAACAGGTGGATGTGGTAGTCTACTGGTAGAGTAGAGAGAGAGCTAAGTAGCGTTGAAGTAGAGCAGGGCAGAGAGATGGAAGCAAAATATATTAAACCTGGTGTTAATACAGCAGAACTGGAGAGAGGAGTGAAAAATAAATAGAGGTGGGCATGGCTCAAGTAGGGCGCAAAATTATAGATGGAGAACGATTGACAAATTTTTCCCTTTAAGCTGACTAAACTATTTGATAGCCGCTTAAATTAAACAATTTTTATAGGGCAAGTAAAAACTGACTTCAGGCAAGTAGATCTCTGACCAACTTGCCCGACCGGGCAAGTGAAAAAAAACCTTAACGTTGAACCCTGCTTTGACAAAAATAGTAATTTTACCTCTCAGAACACGTGAATGAATGGTCTACAGCTGCTTTCGGTTAGTTTGTTTGTCTTACTGTGTGACTTAATTCTCGAAAAAAGGTTTGGCTCAGTCATGAAGAGGCCTGGGGGGGTTAAATAATGTAGCAATGTCATCATGCAGAAACCTACATCAGGTCAAGTGGAAATACTTTTTTATAAGGGTTTAAGAAAATAACATTTTTAAACTGAAAAATGCACTTTAACTAAAATTTGAATGTTTGGCTTTGAAAATATAAGGAACACTGTTTGGAAACTACAGAATGATATAAAAACTTCCAAAAATATAAACAACAAAAATAAATAAATAATGGAACTGCCTTTAAACAAAATGATGACGTTTAGTATATTTAGAAAGGGACAGTGCACATTAATTAACATGATCACTTAGGTCACGTAAATGTGCCAGATTTAGTCATACAGGCTAATTTCCATCTGCAGTCCCTGGCAGATTGGTGGTATATGTGTATATAAGAACAAGACATAAGCACAGATAAAAACAGATTGATGACATGTCCATAGAAGGGCACATAAGCAAAGAGCAAACATATAACCATAGACAAAGGCACATAGCAAGGCACATAAGAAAAAAAGACACTGGTTCATTGTTTCATTAATAAAACAATGACATAAGCATATGACCAAGAACATTAAGAACATTCTATACAAAAGCACAGCACAAAACACAACATAGACCAAAGCACATCGCCACAAACAAACACACAAAAGCACAAGGCATAGCACATAAGCAAGGACAACAGCACACAAGTACAATTAGCAAGACAGTGACATAACCATATAACCAAAGCACATAAAGAGAAACGTACTATACAAAAGCACATACGCCCTAACACACAGTAAGAGAACGAGGACATAACCACAAGGATATAATGTAAGCTCATCATCTACTTTTCATCTGAAATAATAACAGTGTTGTTGTTGTTGTTGTTGTAGCTTTGTATTGTTATATACTTATATTGCTACATGTGTTGGGACAAACTTTGTTTTCAATCCATTTCACACAATGTTGAGTTACCACTAGCAGATTCATCTGGCCCTGGGGGAGACATTTTTATGACATGTTCACCTCTTAGACTTGTATTTCATTTGATTTAATTCATGATAACATTGACAAAACATGACTGTGTCATTGCAGAAACAAAATATTTTGGCCTCTAATTAACTGTGCTGACTGCCCAGTATGTACTTATATTTTATTTGGCATGACCTCATGTCATGACATCATCGCCCAGATGCTGGTTTTCTGCTGTAGTATTTATTCTATGGGTTGGGATCCCAACTCCATGCTCTCTGCAAGAAAAAGAGAAGGTTCTTCATAAAGCAGCAAAAATCCCTAAAGGTCTAAAAACATGAAGTTTTCAAAGCTTTTCTCTCTGATAGAAAATCCAGCTTTGGAGCTCTTGGGACATTTTCTTTCAGAGTGTAGCCATCACCACTTAACTACCACCCAGTTTTCTTTTTGCTCTTTTTCTGCTGTCAGGCATGATGCAGGGAAGTGCCGAATTCATAGTGTGTTAATTGCTGCTGTCCACAGAGACATCAGCACATTATGAGATATAAAACTAAAAATCTGTGACTTAAATTAACAACCACGGACCTTTTCATACATTAGAAAATGTCTGTTTTGCTGAAGTAAGGATTCAAACAATGCCTACCCATGACAGCATTTGCACATATTTTCTCTAACAGCAGGTTGTAGGTAGGGCCTTTATAGAAACATGCTTTGGTACACAGGACGTGATACATTTTAACATTTCCATCCATCCTAAGCATTTGATTGAATTAAACAGATGAGGACCTCAAAGACAACTCAAACTTCATCAACACAAAAAAGTGTCTCAGTGGGACACAGTGATCTCTGGGAAATCAACACACTTAGTAACAACGATGTTGGCAAACTACAGAAAACAAAAAAGGGACTGTATACATGCCAGTTTAATCATTTATTTTCCCTGGCAGTTTCCTTATTCAAGTCAGTACATTTGTTTCTATCCCCTCCTTTATGTACATTTTCAATGTGCTCATTAAAAACCCTAAGGGGAAATGCCAAAAATTTGGAAACAATCTTGAAATACCACAAAAGAAGTTTTTATTCTTGGAAGACTAAGCAAATGCAACCAACTACAATGTAAACAGATTCAGCAAATAAATGAGGACGTACAAAATTTGTGACTCTCAAATATTTGTGTGGTTTTCTTCTAAAAGAGGGGGGGGAAACCTCTTGTATAAAGTAAGCCAAAGATATATATTTTCATTATCAATGTAACAAATAAGAAACCAGAAATATACAACAGTGGGCTATACATTACACCACAGGAGAAACTACTGCTAACTAACTAACAAATGACAGGTACAACAAGTTTATTTTAATAAAATAACTGATATATGATCTGATCTAATCTGATATCAATACCATTATTGTTAAAATAAATACAATTCCCAAAGTCCCAAAACTTTATGGTTCTGCATAGATAGTATAATCTCCACTACAAAGCAACCATTGACCAGACATTTTTCAGCAGCATTACCATTATCATTGTCTGCATTACCTGGCTACAAGGTCATTAATGAGGTCATTATATGACAGCTTCTGTGCAAGTTCTGCATCGATGCTGATGACAGAAAGACCACCAGATGTTCCTGTCCCACTGTTGAACACAGGTATGTTTTAATGAGCTTATGTTTCAAAAAACTTTGCTCAACAGACAGATGCAACAGCAACCACTCTTTGCAGGGCCTCGCGGTCCTGTTTGGTGCTGTTTCCATACCAGGCTACAATGTTCCCCGTTAGGATGTTATCATTGGTACAGAAGTAGAAATTCCTCAGCATTTGAGGGGGTAGACGGAATTTCCTCGGGTAAGGTAAAACAGCCTCTGCCTAGCTTTTCTTACAACTGAGTTTGTATGCAGCAACAAGGCCCTCAGTGATGTGGACACCAAGGTATTTGTAGCTATCCACCCTCTCCACTGCGGACTTGTTCATTTTAAGGGGGGTATAGTTCCTTTGCTGCTTCCTACCAAAGTGTACAATCACCTCCTTAGTTTTGCGGATGTTCAGGAGTAGGTTGTTGTCCTGACCCCAGCGGGTCAGGTCTTCTACTCTCTGATTGCTCTGGTAATTCAGAAAAAAGCAACACTCCCGCTTTAAGTACTTAAATTATCATTTTTAATGAAGATAGTCCATAAAGTATTTATGAGATGGGAACCTTTGGATGGATGGCTTTTGGCCGAATATCACTTAAGCTACAGTATGCCACTCCAGGCTGGATAAACACAGCAAGTTCTTTCAAACAACACACTGATATTCAAGAGAACAGCCGACTGTAGAGAGAGGGAGAGAGAAACTACAGTGTAATAAACATAGAATTTTCACATTGCATGTCTGAATTTTTGTAGGGTGGCCTGACTGTAAATTAACCTTGAAAACATTACATGTCTCATGCTACAATTGTTGTGTTTAAGAGTCCAAACAGGCTATTATGCAAAATTACATATAGTGGCTTATAATGAGTATAATAAGCAGCAACACAAGTGTTGAAAGTAGTCTAAAAATAGTTGTTTTGTCACATGCCACAGTTTCCTGTTGTCTCTGCTAAAGTTGTGTCTCATCCTGCAGTGCACAGTGATATTTTTTTGCTGAAATTGAATCAGACCAGTTGTTTCTATCTCACTCTGAAATTCGTATGTTGTTACAAAGCCAACTGGCAGCCAAAAACTGTTAATTATACTTAAAGAATAAATGTTCTTGAGTTTGTACTCTTTGTGTTTACACTGTTTTGTCACACCCTATTAAGTATGTTAGGCTAATTACTAAGATTTTAATAGGGGCTGCAGCATTGTATCTCTGATTTTGGTCCACATGCAATCCCTTTTGATGGTATAATACACAAGTTAATGCAGCGCAATAAAGAAACTGTTAAGTGTCACCAGAAATTATCGTGATTACTGTTATTATGAGAAATATTTTTTTTCATTAGCAATGCTACAGAGGCACATTAATCACCCAAACATCCATATTCATCTTCATTTTCTTTTCCATCTCTCTGCCTCTTACACACTCTCTTCCTCCTATCACGTCCATCTCTTCCCTTTCTTTTCTCACTCATCCACTTAACTTCTCCATCTCTCTCCCTCCTCCACACACACTAACATAAAGAAGACACATACGCATGCAGACATACACACAATCCAGGGCTGGTAATGCAGGGTTAATAAGATTGGAGAGCAGCTGATGGTTGTGCACATTCAGGCCAGATTACATTTAATTCGATTGGGTTTCACTCACTAGGCTCCCTCCAACTCCTCTCTTCTCTCTCCCTTTATTTCCTCCTTCTCCTCATTGTCCTCCTCTTGCTTTTGTTGGACCAGAGGTGGTCTGGCCTCACAAAAAGACACAGGTTCACACACAGAGGTACAGCATGTGCACACACATACATTCAGCTTTTATTCTGGAGTGGCTGTGAATACGCACGCACACACACGTCCTTGGCCACTCTGCTGTCCTCCACTCCAAACAGAATGTGATTCATTATCTGTATTTTACAATGTCAACTCTGCCTTGAACCAGACACAAGGATGAGGATATAGCACATGGGGAAGAAAAGAACATTTTAATTAATCAAATGTCTAATCTCATTTTTTTTTTTTTTAAATCTATTTTAAAATGTGTGCATGCTTGACTGTTGTAAAACAATATTGCAAATTAGATTGGCTCCTGCTGTTGGATAACACATAAATGTGATACTATTGGATAGTATTAACTAGAAATTGTATACATTTAATTGTAGCAGACTTCTTTCACATTATATTTGGTGGGGTTAATGTTCTGCATAGCAAGCTCTTTCCAAAAAAGAACGGCTGTCAACCCCACTTCTTATTGTAACATTCACAAAGTACATTTTTGCTAAGAAATCAGTATTGGCAGTGTTTGTTTTGACAATTCCTGGTTGTGTACAAATCACAAGGTAATGTACAGGGTGCTGAAGTTTGTCATCACCACATCTGGATCCATTTCCAAAGTATACTCTGGGGGAAGATCACTCTTTTGACATCAACATGGCAACATGCCAAAGAGCTGTTTGGTAACTGGCTGTATACCTGACAAACTCATTATAAGCCCAGGCTTAGTCAGTTTAAAGAACATTGCCCAAACCTGTACTTTAATCATTTTTTACGCCAACACAAAGGTAGAAGTAACATAAGACACCCTAAAGCATGATTCAGGTAGGTGTTCTTTAAAGCCACTACAAGGAACTGGATATGCAAAAGTCTCTCGTTTCTGCTGATGTCTGTGCGTGACCTACAACAGCAAATGAGACCATCGGTGTGAAGATAAGCTATTTCTATATAGTGTATATCCATACCTTTAGGAAACTGTGTCCGGGTCCGCCGCAGGTCGCTTCCAGGACGAAGCGATTTACAGCACTTAGACGGCACACTGCATCTTACCTAGCTGCTTACATTTATAAATAGTCGCTATTCCTCCTCCTCGACCCGATGTCCGTGGGGAGTTAAAATAGCAGCAATCATCGGGTAAAAGTTCTGTGAAAGCACTGGACTCACCAACAGTCAGCCATGTCTCAGTCACACAGAGAAAATCCAATCCTCAGGAAGTCAGGAAATCCTTCAGGATAAACGTTTTGTTTGCTAGCGATCTAGCATTTACCAGCTCAATCCTGGCAGCTGACAGCGTTAGCTGTCCGGGGAGCCACACACAGAGGCCGCAGGTTGCGCAAACACATGCACGAGCCAGGTAAGCTTCTTTATGACAATACGCGCTAGAGCTCATTGGAAATGTAGGCTTCATTCCGGCAAAACACTACCACTTTTGTCCACAGGATCGCCAAAATCAACTCAAAATGAAAGTTCCTTGTAGGGGCTTTAATATCTTGCCTTAGATCTTTAAAAATGGTTTCAAAATGATGGAGCGCCATGTTGGCCTTGATATTCTTAAATCATAATGTAATTTAAGGTTGTGAAATTAACCAGAAAGGACGAAAAGCCAAAGCTCACTCAAGATTTTCAGTGTACATACCAAAGAATACACACCACCTTTCCTGCTTAAAGAAGGCAGCAAGCTTGTGACATCATGTTGACTTCAGTAATAAAAGAAAGACAGTTAACGCTAGCTAGACATTCTCTCTTAAATACTGTTGGATAAACACAACAATGAGCATGCAGGGGTTTAAAAATGGCACAAATTATATGGAAAAATAACATTTTGTCGAGCTACAGTAGTGCTTATGTTAGCAAGCCGGGCTAAGACTGACTCACGCTAAAACATTTTTCAAATCTTAACAAATGTTCAAAATGTGGGAGACCACACACAAAGCGATACGTAATGATAAATTTCACAGTTTCGCTGCTGTAGTGTGTGGAGCAACTGTTCGGCCAAAACAGCACACCACACACTTACAGCTTCCACTGTCAAAACCGTAAATCTCACAAATGTCTCATCATCTAATGGGACTTTAGTGTAAGCCAACATGGCAGACAGGCTGAAGTTGTGGAGATAAAAATGGAGCATTGGTGAGTAAAAATTGTCACAAACATTAGAGATGGGGAATATATATGCTGGACAGGATGTCTAAAAGTTATAACGTTTGCTGCACAAACCTGGATATAAACAAGGATGGTTTAAATGGACATAGCACAAAGGGAAAATCCTGTGTAAATTCTGAGTTGAATCCCATTTGATGTTGCATTAAAACCCTCTGAGTTCCGCAGGACTGCAGGTGATTCTCGGGGTTTCACCTTCACAACAGGATATTGGATCATAAATACTGGACATGTTTAATATCAGAAATTGGTGCAGCCAGGATGGACTTCCAAGTGGATATAAAAAACACTCTTAACATGCCTCACACCAAAGGAAAATCTGGCAAGATGATCTTTAGCACAGTTAAAAATCAGATCTTTGCTGACCACTGTTGGGAGGGGGCATTCAGGCCCAAAATCTGCTTGATTTTCATGTAGTGTGCACCTGGCATTTGTGTAGTTTGCTAGCTTCCACTCTCTGAGTGGAATACAAACATAAGCATCATGGGTCCTTCCAAATGTTGAATGGTTTAAAGGGATAGACTGATTAAAGTGCTAACAGTTTATACACAATTATGTGTGGTCTTGTCGCATCAACTCCAGCATCAACATTTGTACATCATGCAGTGTGGCATTCTTCAATCAGAAGTACACCACAGAGGGTGATAGTGCATGTCCTAGAAATGCCAGCTTTTTCCACAAACAGGTCCAGAAATGGATCCATCCTCTTTCGAAATACTGAAACACTATCACCACAGCTGCGGTATCATTACAGTTTATAGGTTCTTACACAGAAAGAGAGAATTATAATTCCATTTAGCCCTTAATATTGTCCAACTGTCCAGAGACAAACTTAAATCTAAGCAATACATCTTCTCTGTCACTACACAACACAGCTGCTGTGTATTCTTGTAGTGTTCATGTTTTAGTAGGTTAAGAGGAATCTGAGACAGATAATGCTGAAATTCACAACAGACCATAAACCCAATGAAACATCCCAGCAGCACTATACCTGTAGATCTTCCTATTTTCAAATGACGTGTCTCTGTCACAGAGTTTGCTTTAAAAAGCGCCACCACATTTCACATTATATATGCTGGCTGGTGAAAAGATAGTGTGTCATATCTGTCTGGGAAAGGCAGGAAGAGGGAAAAGAGCAAGATAAAGCAGGCAAAGGAGAAACAGAAAAAAGAGAATACATAAAAAAAACAAGAAGGAAACAAATACATTTAAACAGGGGTGAAGGATGGGGGAAAGGAGGTGAAAAAAGACGGTGCACAGTTTCAAGAAGGAAAGACGAGAGATTGATAGACACGCAGAAGGCAGAGTGAGAAAGAGAGAGATGCACACGTCTTCCTGTCTATGTGTTTTTGTCTCCTCTCATCTTTTTATATGTCAGTCGGCTCTGTTGTCCTCCTCTTCCCATCCCCAACCTCAGCTGTCTCACACACAAACACACAAACACACACACAATATACAGGCATATACAGGCAGATGCAAGCTAGTACACACACATACAAGAAAGCACACACACACTGGATGCATCAGTAAACCATTTCATGAGAACATCAGGCATCTGGCTTTTATCAGACAGACATGCAAGACAGAGACAGAGGGAGTAAAGAAAGAAAGAAAGAAAGAGAGAAAGAAAGAAAGAAAGAAAGAAAGAAAGAAAGAAAGAAAGAAAGAAAGAAAAGACTTTAATCAGGGCTGATAAATGACAGTCATGCAACAAAGTTATGTGTGCTCATGTGTCCTCTCCCAATTTGATTCAATTCAAAGAAGCTGTATTAGTAAGGGAATCATACGTTTATGTTGCCAAAGCAAGGGTGAAATACAAAAAGCAAAAAAAACAGTACATATATTAAGGCCCCAATCGGACAGAGAGCGTTTTGCAACCTGTAAAACCTGAGGTGTGCAGCACTACCTTTTTTGTTAAAACCTGCCCTCATCACACAGAACGTTTTTTGCAGCTTGCTGAGTCTTTTTTATCGTTGCCAGGCAACCATTGAATCACAAGTCCTTAGTGTAACTGCTTTTTTGCTGAGAAGTAAACTCACAAATTATATGTTAAAATCCTCATAAAAATGAATAAGAGGAGGGCACCTATCCTGGCTCTGACTGGCGGTGAGAGGCTGTTTGCAAATATTACGTCGGTCACAGGGAAACAGAAATCTATGTTGGTTTATGAGACCCTCAGAAATGGGAGAAATCAAGGGGAGTACAACCAGCTGGTCCAGGAGCTTCGCCTGGACAATGGTTGTTTCATGACTTATTTTAGGATGAGTCGGGGACAGTTTGACAATCTGCTGTCAATTGTTGGGCATTATTATGTTTAATAAAACATTAGAAAGTAGTTGAGAGTATAGTTTGTCCAGATATGGCTTTCAGCTTGCCTTGGAAAACATTGAAAGTAAGCTTAAAGCAGCTGTGCGGAACTTTACGTTTTCGTTGATTATAGTGCCCCCTTTGGTCGAAGCGGTATGACATCCACAGCCTGGTGTCGTAAAATCTCGACTGCAGCCGGCAATTACCACATTCATTTGTTTTGGAGAGTGAGAGGAAAATCATAAATGCTCTGGTGTAGCTCTGAATTTCTTATAAACGGAGGACAACTGCCTGCTGTATATTTGTGTTCATGTCACAGTCACAGATAATTTTGTGGCGTTTGTTGTAACGTTACTAGACCAAAGCGGTTCACATCAGCTAACGTTACATTTAGCTTGCTTATAACTTCCATGTCGTCACATATTGAAGTGAAACAACGTCTAACAAGTTGTGGTATATTCTCTAAATAAAAACAAAAATTACATACCTGTCAATTAGGAAAAGGGCCAACTCGGGATCAGTTTTAAAACCTTTCAAATCTCTCAGCTCTCTCCACTTAGCGAATGCCCGACTGAGGTTTACATGCGTTTGGGCTTGAGCCCTATCACTGTCCCGTTTAGCCTTCTTCTGTTCTTTTTCTTTTAGATGGTCCTTCTTTATCCGCCATGACATTGAAAGTACAACCAAGTCCTTATAGATACATCTGGTAAAACTGTTATGTGTTCAGCAATGCCCGTTGCGTACCGCTTACTTGAAGAACACTCTCTGTAAACACGGCTCTTCTTCTTCTCTCAATTTATTGGCGGATCACAAACAACTTCCAGGTGCATACCACCACGTACTGTACAAGAGACTACTCCCTACTACATGTCATTTAGCCTGTTTTTTAAATCCTACTCGTAAACACGGCTCCTTCTTCTTCTGTGGTTTAATGGCTGTGGGCGTGCAGACTTACTTCTGCCTCCGGGTGCCGTATTCTGGTTTGCTGACTTCCGCTGTGTGTCCGACCTGAGCGAGGCTGCGCTAAATAGCCATATAGAGAAAGGCTTTTTTGTCACTGTTGGGTTCAAATAAATATGCGGATCTTCAAGGGGGGGTGATACGAACTAGGGACAGTTTTATGAATGGTAAAAAGTTCAGCACAGCTGCTTTAAGTTAGTTTAACACAAACCATGTATTCAGTGCTCTGCTGACTCTTTAGCCCCATTTCCTCCAAGAAGTACGGTATGGCACAGTTTAATTTGGTACACTTGTTTTTCCATTTCCACTGCAAAAAGTTGTGGATGGTACCAGTGGAACTATTCAATACCACCCCCATTTTTTGTCACCCCTCTGTTAGGTTACCTAACAAACAGATGTGGTGGAGCTGTGAACACTGCAGTCCATTGATTGGTCAGTAGCGGACGGTCACTCTGCTCAGGGGTGGCTGGTTTTTAGTCTAATGCTCACAGCAACTGTAGTCAGAGTAAAAAATAACTTAAAAGTCGACTGCCAGTAACTTTTAAGGTGGAACGTTTACTTGTAATGCTGCTCAATGCATGAGTTGATGACCTGAATCAATCATCACAAGTTTCACTTCAACAACTTTGACCATCAATTTAGTTTTTATATGACATAAACTAATGGGTGGATCTACAAACGTTTACATATACATTTTGGCCAGGCTATATTCTACGCAACACTGAACCTGTGAGCTTGCCTGAGAAGGACTCAATAAACAAACCTGCTATCTTTAAATATCCCATGGAGAGAGACTCTCATTGTAGTCTATTTATTTTGTTCAGAAAATGTCTGCGTACAGCCTCGTTCTGTGGACGATAAACGAGGTGCAGACTTTCCTCTGTGTCACCGATAATGAGGAAATACAGTGAGTGCTGGACGAAGGAGTGAGTGACAACAACCCCGCCCACATTTAAGAGTACTGTCTGTGGTGGAAACGCCAGGGTCTAGGTACCATGTCTGAAGGGTTACTTTTGGTTCTGAAGGTACCATACTGAAAGTGTTTGGTGGAAACGGGGCTTTTCTTATCACCACCACAGAAGGCCTGCCTCTCAAGTCATCTGACTGGACAATGGGAAAATTGCTGATGGTGTTGGGCACTTTTTTTGCACTAAATTTAAGTTTCTTAAACTCAAGCGTTCAAGGCGTTCCTGTAAAAACATGAAGTGCATAGAGCAGAAAAACACAAAAGTTCTCAACGACACAAGAGCAGCTAGCAAAATACCTCACTCTCACTGAAAACCATTACAAAAAGCTGCCCCAGGCTGCTTAAACACACTCCTGGGCTAAGTAAACAGCTACAAATAAAGAATGTGTAAACAGATACGTGGACCACTGCAATATTGTAATTAAATATATAAATAAAAATAGGTAATTTTTTCTCTGTCTATTTCATGTCACACCAAGCCCCCAACCCCCTTCTCTTTCTTTCCTTCACTATCTGTCCTCACTCAACCTTGCAACTAATGACTCTGGAGAAGGCATTACAGCACCTGCTGCAGACAAACACAGGAGGAGGGAGTTGGGACAAAAAAAAAAAAAAAAAGAGAAAAAGAAAAAAAGGGGGAGGTTGATGGTGGGTGGGTCAGATGAAGAGAACAAACTAGGCCAAAAAAGAGGGAAGAGGGGGAAGTATAAAAAGAAAAGAGAGACAGAGAAGGGGAAGGAAAGGCGGGAGGTACCAAGGACAAAGTGGAGGGAAGAAGAAGAAAGGGAGAGAGGAAGAGAGGGAGGTGTGAAGTGTCACAGCCAGTGGTACCATCTCTCTAATTAGCATAGTGACCTTGGTCCTCTGTAACTGTTATTGTACATGCACACACACACACCCACAAGTACACACACGCATATGCATAGCAGAGTGTGCATTTTTTTGTTTTTGCATAGTAAAAGCAGCACCTGATTTGAATTTTAACAAACAATAATTTAACACTGCTACATGTTTTTAGGTGGTAGGACCAGTCTTTTGTGAGGACAAAATTTCACATATATTTTACCCACACTCACGCATATATGCAGACTTGTTTTTCAGCAAGTTCAGCATGTAATTGGTTTATGCTGAAGACTGGATTCATGGACACACAAGGTGCGACATAGAAAGAAGAAACTGCATAGAAAATTAAAAAAAAATAAATGAAAATGAGATACATTCGCATCACGTATGTTAAAGTTCAGAGATACCATGGAGTTCTATGTAATGGAGGGAGTTTAAGTGTAAGGGTAACATTTAATACTTTAAGTCAAATGAAGATTCAACGTAGATGTACTTACATAGAGCGAAAGTGAAAATGAGGCAGGGAGACAGAAAAACTAACTGTGATGGAGCAGGCAAGAGAGAGGGGGGAGTACAGCTGTAGCAGTAATCATCTTTCAGGTCAACAGTAATTACCAAGAAGAGGAAGTGAGTGTAGGACACACGCACACACACACACACACACACACACACACACACACACACACACACACACACACACACACACACACATACACACACACAGTTTCTCTCTTCACATCTCAGCTTGCTGTATTTTCTTCTTGTCTCGTTTATTCCACAACCAAAACATGCACCTATCACAAAGAAGATGTCAGTGCAAGCTGCGGGGTTTAATGGATAAAGGTTTCTCACAGTGAATACAATTATATATACAACAACAGTCTAATCTTGCTTCAACTGTGCTATAATTAATTCATGGGTAATGTCAGGAAGTTACTTTAATCGTGGGTAACTCTGAGGTTGGCAGTTGATTTTTTTCAGACCTCTTACACTGTGAGATATACTGCTGCTTCTTCTCGCCTAGTGATATTTCAAGCTATTTTAAAATGACTTGCCTTGAATTTAGCTTCTTACGTAGTATATGCTGTACCCCCCACAACCCGATGTGAAACACAGCAGGACAGTGCCTGTGTTTGGCTTTGACGCTGCCTGCTGATTCCTTTGTGTCACGTGTACATTCATGTGGTTCTTCATCACAGTCACTCCTCTATCGGAATGTCTGGAAATGGGTGCCTTTTAGTATTCATATGTGTCATGATCCACGCTCTACAGGTACAACTAAAGCCCCCTGGAGACTTGGTGGTGGCCTGAAACTGTATTGCATTAAGCACACCTTAAGTTTCTCCTACACCATATCCCAGCTCTGGTGTCTTCCTGAGAGAGGCTTCAAACATTCCTGGCACTGACTGGTTTGTCCCGATACATCCGACACTTTCCCTCTGATGCTTCCAGAGCCTTGTGAAAGGGATCCTCTGATTCTGCCTGCGGCGTGACGCAAGCATGACAGAAGGCTGGTGCCTTCCATCAGTGTTCTCTTAAAATAAGTTCTCAGTGCTTAATGAGCTCTTCTAGTCAAAGAATTTAGGCTTTTATCATTTTAACTGGATTTTGGCAGTGGACAAAGTAGTTGGCTCCAATCACTGAAGAGTGCCAGGACCCAGTTTAATCTGCACTCTGAGGATCAAGGATGTCTGGGTGAAGCAGTGACCCAGTGACAACCTTTGGGTCCCAGTTTCACTGTTGCTCAATGATTAGTGGAATTTTCTCCTCCTTCAAAGCCCAAATGATAATGCTGTAATTTTATTCCAGCCTCTGATTCTTCAGTGATGCGCTTGATATGAGTGTTGATTAAATATTGTCAATATCTGTACAGAGGATTAGTTTATTTCAAATCATTAATTTATGTAACTTTATTAATGACTGTGTAAACATGCTTTCAGCTCTCACACCTTTAACACATACTCCACAGAAATGTTTTTCACAGCTATTTTTCACTCTAATCTAACCCATCTCTTAAGTCTCAATACTCACACCAGGATCTTTTAATAAGATGTGTCTCTCATCTTGCGATAATATACTCTAGTCCCCTCTGAGAGAGAGTGAGAAAAACCTAAGGTGTTAACTCAGCTATGTGGATAAATGATGATATTCAGTTTTTAAGTGTGACTGTAGAAAAGTGGAGCGATTATGGAAATCTACTGAGCTCCATGTCCACCATTTCCACCTGATAGAGCTTTGATTCAGTTGTAATGTTCAGATTAAGGATGTGAGAACTAATTATTTTTCACAGATTATTTTCACCGGTAAAAACATCCATAGAGGTTTACCTGAAACCACTGATAAAAACTCTGCTGCTGCTGATCTCCCTGCTATCCTTGACTGCACAAATGTATTCACTATTTTGTCAATAAGATTAAGGACTCCTGTAAAAACCACAACCACAGTCCATCCGAGGTGCAACCCTGTACTTTTCTACTTTCTAAGAATAAAAACCAAAAAGGCAGCTTTCATTAGAGTTTCATGATATTACATCTAAATTAAATCCAGAACTAAACTTGACACCATCTTGCAGTGAGATCACCCCAGGTGCAATACAGTGACCAGCGACCTAGAAACAAATGTGGGCCAGGGGCGTAAAGTTGAGGGCCAATGGCCCCTCTGTTAAGAGTGTTTTCACACTTGGTCCTTCTCAGCCCTCTAAACGGACTCAGAGCAGTGACTCAGCATTTTTTGTGCTTATGTGAACACTCCAAGAGAACTCAGACCCCTCTGAAGCGAACAAGGTGGTCTGAGTACGGTTCACTTCAAGTAACCCGTGCATTGTAAACACAAAGTGGTCCAGGTTCGCTTTGCTCTTTGCCACTGTATTTAACCCTCTAGATCACATGCTATTGCACTGGGACGCTTGGAAAAACAGACAAAACCACATCGACCTGTAACGCTTGCAAGGACACAGCATGAGGAGTAGTTTGGTCCATGGAAGATACTGCACATCTCCAGGTGTGGAATGTAGAATACATCAAATGGCAACAGTCTACAGCACACAGAAATGCTAAGGTCTTCCTCTAATTTTAAATTCACCTGAAAGCAAGGGGCTTCAAATCCACGCTGCAGTGCCATGCCAAGTAAGAAGAATGAACTGCGCCAACATATATTATATAAAGGCTATAGTTTGAACAGAAAGAAGACTGAAGCCCCATCAGAGCTGAAGTTGGCCAGAAAGAGAACTGAGTCCTTTTCCAAATGCACTGACAATGTGAGCACAAAAAGAACTGAGTCCCTTTTCTGTTGGTCCACTTTTTGGTGCACTTTAAGAGGACTGAGTTTGGTTTGTTTGAAAAGGACTATATGGGAAAATACTCTTACTTCCTACCCTCCTGCTTCCGGCCACTTCTGCCGGACCACACCCATCTTCAAACCCAGCCTTGATTTTGATCTTAACTACACATCTGTAAAGATTTGCAACTACACTTTGCACTAGTGCCACAATAGAGTGTGCCAGGGCTCTTCCTGGAAGAGAAAGTGAATGTGATTTTTGCATTGCGTTTTGGATTATGTCAGAAAATAAGCTTTGTGGCTAACACAAGTTTATGATACTTACAGGTTTTGTTCAGCGAGATAATCTTCACATATGAACACCTTTCATACCACATTTGAAGCTTAAATGCGATCGCAAGAAGTAAAAGCTAACGTTAGACTTTAACGGACTACATGACTACTCCATGGTTGCATGACTCTTGACGTCACCGCCACTAAGCTTTCAACTGATTTCAGCCTGATTTCTAAACTACTAATACTAAATTGATATATCTACACGTTGGAAGGTGAAAACACGAATAGAAGCTGTAATGGCGGACTGCCAGCACTCTCGCCTGTTTGGGGGTGATGATGTTTAATATCCCCGACAGGGTTTGTAGTCGTATTGAGCAACTTGCTAGCAACCGCCTTTTTTACGACACGTAAAAGCTTCAAAATTCACAAGTAGGGTATTTACTGACGTGTTTTATGTCGTAGAACAAAACCTGAAACTCGCTTAAGCTTTTGTTAACCACAGACCTTATTTGAGGCATTTTATCAAAATCCCATTCAAAAAACATATTGACTTTTAGACGAGAGAACCAGAAGTGCTAAAAGTGCTAACGGAGTTCCGGGTTTACTGGCACACTATATCGCATTGACAAAATCTGTCGACAGACGGACAAACACCCAGCAAAAATACTTAAAACTGCCTCTGTGGTAGTTCCTGCTGCAATAGGCGCCGCCAGGACCACATATTGCCATAATGACATACACAAACACACACATACAGACTCACAAAGTGAAAACAATACCAGCAGTTGCAATGTTGTTGGGGCTGATAAAGATTTAGACATTCTCACCACACCATCAATATTTGTCCCAGCAGTTTTACAGCATAAACTATTTCTACTCATTCTATTATTGTCATCAGGTCTGGTTTAACTTAATAAAATATACTAAATACATCTTGGACTTCTTAAATTGAGCACATGGCATGTTTGGATGAATGTATCTTTAAAGACATATACTACACTTATACTACATATACTCTATGTTTGGCCCATTTTAATCCACCACAGGCTCAGTGGTGATGTTCATTGTCAGATCAGTACAGCTCTATCTCCAAACCTTTCTCCAAACCCCATCCCCAAAAAACAATCAATATTCACCTTTCTTAGATGGCTCATCTTTCTCTTGCACAAAAGCCAATCATCTTTTTCTCTCTCTCCATCTACTGCCACCTCACTGCTGTGTTCGGTGGAAAAGCTTTTAACTATCTTGCAGATTAAAACTAAGAACAAAGTTTCTGTCCCAGCTAACCCACAAAACCTCTGCATACTCCGAGAAGGATGTGGGAAATAGCAAGGCATGAGTTTTCACTTCAGTCAGTCTAATTGGTACTGAATGCGTTAAAACCAAGACTTTGTCAAACCCCAATTAAGCTGCTCATCTTACAAAATGTTAGAGGCTCGAGCTGGAAATCCAACAGCAGTGTTTCCGAGACTTTCTCGCTGCACCCTGATTCAGGAAAGTTAGCCGGGACATCAGCAGCTCTGCAGCATAATTAGTTCATGAAACAGTAAGAAGTCTGTGTAATTTCATTTGGAATTGACTCCTTGCCCTCCATTCCATCCCTCCGGAAAACTCAATCTCCAAGGAGTCGAGGGTTCTTCTCTCTTTAATAACAGCTAAACACATCAACACTGCTCTTCCAAATGCCCCCTCAAGCCGTTAGGAACAAAATAAGAGATGGAAGTCTAATGAAAAGAGGTTTAATAGAAGAGCAAGCCAAAGGTGGCTCACAGGCTTGCTGCTGTTTAATTCAATGGGATGCTCCTGGTGCCTGAAGACTGGCCCATTTTAATTGCACTCCTCTCTCATTTATAAAAGGAAGTATGCAGCGATACAGCTTTAATGAATCTGAAAGCAAGGCAGGCTATTCAGTGTCTTTCTCTCACACACATTGAAGGATAATGTGATTGTGCTGGTTAGGCCCACATGTTTTGGCACAGCATGGTCGCATACAACTGCCAGCTACACACACACACAAACATGCACACACACACCTAAAACTACAAACAGAAATGATTATTAGCATTTGAGAGGAAAAAAGAGAGCAAATACACGAGGAATGAAAGAATAAAGGATGAAAGAAAACCAAGCGGCAACCTGGGGGGCTGAAAAATGAAGCCAATGCAGGAGTGCCAAAGAACTGTAGTTCTTTGAATGGCCACTTGAGGCTGGTTCCGAGAGTGAGCAAATCCCCATAAACCCCAATGTTGAAATGCCCAAATTTACAGCTGAACTACACATGTGTACAGGCTGGTACAAAAACAGTTTTGGTCTCTATAGCTAATTTCAACATTCATGACAACTGTAAGGGGAAGTGAATCTTTATAACTCATCCATTAAAGATACGCATAATTAAGGGAGTTGTTGGTTTGAGTGACAGGTGGGTGCCATCTGTTAACAAGTTGCTACCACGGCAACAATGTTGGTTTGGCCTAATCCCAAATTCACAGAGCACAGGTGCAGCTGTAGCTGTTGCTATTTCAGGGCTATTCAGGGCATTAAAGTTAATTGTAACATTACAGTTGTCAAAAAAATCTTTTAAGAGACCTGCTAAGGAGTTGGTTGTTCAGTTTTTTCAATTAGTACATTTTGTTTAGATAGTTTTAAGTCTGTTTCAAAAATTTGCATTAGCACTGGTACAGTTAACCATAGCTGTAAATGCACTTTGCTAACCAAGCTAGCAGCTAGCATAAGGGTTATCTCCACCCTTTCGTCCAAATACCTTTGGCTCCAAAAATCCAAGATAGTGATGTCCAAAATGTCAAATTTACAAGGCCTCGATACAGGAGTCCACACATTAATGGCTGTCTATTATACAGTCAATGAGGAAACCTTGCTCACCCACTTACATCATCTGCTCCATCTTTTCTCCCATGTTTTCAGGGATTTGATCAATACTCTCATCATGACCATAGCTGTTCAATAATCTCATCAATGACGAACTCAAAGCTGCAACTATTGGTCTCAAATAAATCAATACAACAATATAACTGATATACAATAAATCCAGTGATTATCATTATCGACACCACACTACTGTAGTCCATATTATTATTATGACCACAAAAAACATCACCACCATCACCATCAGCTTTCTGCAGGGCTCACAGACAGTGACTGAGTTAACCTGAAGAACAGCACTATAAAAAAAGCCAAACACCTCAGTAACATGTAAAGCAGACCAAAGAGTGAAGGGTGGAGGGGGGCTTACCTTCGCCATCTGTGCCTGGACTCCACTGGCTTTGAGCGAGGCCACAGCCTTCTGAGCTGCTGCAGGGCTGTCAAAGTCCACAAAGCCATAGCCTGTACATACACACACACACAGGAGATGGTGAGGAGGAGCAAGGTAAGAGAAAAACGGGATTAAGAGATGAAGAATATCAGTTAATGTTGTTCTGAATATCACCTTTTCTTTAATGCTGCATAAATTCCATAAATGTGTCAAATTCAAGTCAGGTCACGTATTTAATGAAAGCTGCTAGTTCCCCCATTAAATGTGTTTTAGCACAGAACATCAACAGAATTGGTGTCATAACAGTAACTCTTGCTATCTTGTTTATGAGCTAAAATGTCTTCTAATGTCTGCCCAAGTTTTTTCTGTACTATGGCTCTTTTTAATGAAATCATGTCTATGTTATGTAATGACTCTAATGTCTTCCACTGCACTGATGGGTGCTCACCATTAGTTCCCTGTAGATGTACACATTCTATACCATGTGCATAGTAGGACTGCAACCAGTTTTCATGGCAAAATAATCTGTTGATTATTTTCTTGATTAGTTGCTTAATTGTTTTCAGTCTATAAAATGTTAGAAAATGAGGAACAATGTTGATCAGTGTGTCCAAAAGCCCAAGATGATGCTCTTTAATATTTTGTTTTGCCAACAAGCCAAAGATATTCAGTTTACTGTCATAGAGGAGTAAAGAAACCAGAAAAAAAATCACACTGATGAAGCCAAAATCAGAGAACTTATTTTTTTTAATTACTCAAACTGATTTAATGAATATCAAGTTAGTTTGAGATTAATTTAAAAGTTAACAACTAATCAATTAACCATTGCAGGTCTGGTGTATAGTGAGTACATGCTGAAAGAATTCTTTAGCAATAAATGTAAAATCTACTGGCTTCCTTTCGCCTGACATTTAATATCCCAGTGCATTGCATTGTGCTCGTTTCGTCCCTGCGCTACACTAAATCTGTCAGTACATATGGGGTTCCTATAGTAGTGGCCAATACAAGTGACATCAAGAAAAATTCTCTACATTTAATGCAACCATTAAAGTGATTCAGAGTCTTGTTTAAAGAAAGAAAGACGCGGAGAGAATGAGCATCAGTCGATTTTATTGCGATATGGTCTGCGTCATGTTGTGTGTCTCTGTGTGTGTATGTGTGCACAGTGTATCTGTCAAACTGCTGACGCTCTGGGGATCTAGGTCGGGCCCTGCAGGAAGCGCTGAAGGACAAAAGGTCTGAACACACACATATCAATCTCTACTTTCAGAAATACGCCCTGTTTTACTGGGTCACATGGGTGGGGCTGCAAAGAGATGTCAAATAGACAGAAAGAAGTAAAAGAGACACAGCCTGTCTGCATGGCAGCTTGCGTGCAAGTGTGTGTGGTGAACAAAAATGAGAGACTGTTGGTACAAGGATAGTTTTGACTGTTTGTTTAAATGAGAGACTTAATAAAAGAGACATATTGACACGCATGTATTAAGCCGGAAAGATAAATGTTGGGAAAGCAGAGCAGCTTTGAAATTCCAGCTGTAGTTTTGAGTGGGTTGTGTATTAACACAATTAAATGATCCACATTTCAAAAGCCTCACTCATTACAATCCTAAATGTAAACATGTTAAGAATGAGGGACTACACGTTCTCTCGATCTCACACACCCATACACACACACACTCCTCATTTCTAACATCTGTGCTTGTCTGTCTGTTTTTTCCAGGATTTGGAGCCACGCTCTGTTTTGCTGATAAGCAGATGATTTTTTATTGTTCAAAGGCAGCAAGCTGCTTTCACAGCAAGATATGTACTGCACACACAAATATTTATACTGTTGCTAATGAGAAACCCATAATTTAGTCAAAATAGGATAGCGCAAACACACACACAAACATATGATGTGCGCACATTAACGACTGGGACAAACACAGATCCAGACAAGCATTAATACACACACATATACAGTATGCAGAGAAACACAAGCATTCGCAGTCTTTTTTAAATCTATATTCATCTAATTAGGGCCACACCAAAACAGCTGAAGTAATTGAGAATGCACAAACATACAGCATTCATTAGTAGCCTGGCAAGATGCTTTCATTTTATTCCAGAAAAATTTGAGAAGTTCCAGTTCTCATATCTCACACTTGAACTAATGGGTGTTTGTTTAACCAAAGACTGTCCATGTAATTAGTGGTAAAATAAAACCTAAACACAGCTCACAATGGATAATTCGATCACTACTAGTCCACAACACAGTTTTTTTGTTTGATGGCAGAAGTTCAACATTATCGGCCGCACACGTTTTTGTTAAAATAAAGTGACTGTGCTGAAAAAGCTGGTGTTTTAAAGGGGAATCCAAAGATTTTACATATCAAAGACTGTTTGCAGGTCTAATAGAGTACAACTAAATATGTGAAAAAAATAGTATGAAGCCTTTTGTGGCTCCAGAGGGAGCTCATCGAATTCAGATAAACTGTCTCAGGTGACATCATTTCAGCATCTGCAGGGGCTGAAGTTGAAAGAAAAAATCTGGGGGTGCGGAGTTAGAAATAAGCTAGCAACCAGACCTCTGTAGCCTGCTCTTCATCTGCTTGAGGCTAGCCATTGAGGTTAAATCACCTGCTCCTAATACCACACCTGAAACTCCTATCGACCTGTTTGTATTTGAGATGAATTGTGGGTAATGTAGGCAGCAGGTTTTGGCAAGGAGGAGGAATGTGTGGAATAAAAAAGACAATAACGCTGGTTCTGGTACATCTGTTTTGATGCTTTGCACTTTAAACTGTCCAACATGAGTCCGACAGTGCAAAGCCAAAATGAAGTACTCATTTTAAAGAAAAGAAAAAAAGCTACTTAAAAAATAATGAGCCATTTGTGTTTTATATGTACCAGCCTTTTAAGTCACTAATGCCATAGTCTGAGTGGGCGGAAGTTCGCTGCATAGATCAGCCTCTCATTGGGCGGAACGAGCCACCCGCTGAAGTCCCGCCCTATCACCTCCGGTTGTGTAGCAGTTTTCAACCATTTTCAACACGTCCTTTACTAACTTTTGCGGTGTTTGATCTTGCGGGGATGTAGCCATTTTTCTGCTGTGGTTCGCGTCTTGTAGGCGATATTTTTGTGGGCGTGTTACACCAAAACCTGTTTCCTCCCGGCAATATTTTTGCAAGCGCACCGTTGCTGTGGCACCGCCCAGAATGATTGTGATTAGTTGAAAGAAATACAAGCAGCCGGGGCATTTTTTTCTCCAATCTTAAAGTGAGAGTCGGCCCAGCCAGACCTTTCTTTTCTTGAGAAAGGTCTGGTGAGCGAGACTACTAATGCCACAATCCTTTACCAAAGCTTATTTCACATCAGTAAAGTCTCAATTCATTATTTAAGGCCCATCAGCTTCTGCACAAAACAAATCATATTTCCGAAAGCATATATCTCGGAGTCAGCACTGTGACACCTTCTAATTGTCTCACTTAGATTAGTTCATTTGTTAAGCAGTTTATTTAACCACTTCCATTTCCTCCTTTGTAATAATTAAGTATGAAATTCATTATGGATTATTATATTTCTGTGTTATGAGGGCAGCAGGGGGTTCCATGATACAGCAGGTCTGCATAACAAATGTAATTTTACTCACTATCAGTAGCCTGTGGCCTTAATAGCCAATTTTCAATTATTTTGGATCCCTCCAGGATGAAAAGTTTGAAATTTACAGAGACTAAATAAAGAGGCCACATTAAACAAATAGAATTTGTAGACGGTTGGCTCAGTTTGTGTGTTAGAGGGAAGTATTGTAACATTATAATATTTTAAGCCCTGTATAATGATAGGGTGAGCTTATGATGACTTTGACATAGTGTTATGTTATTTTATCATAACTAGATTACTTTGAAATATTGGTAACCTAATAACTTTTTTCAATTACTGTACTGTAATTACGTTGGTCTGTTTTTATTAATCCAGTGCAGCAGGATGTTATTTCTCTCACGTTATATTGATATAATACTATAGGGACTGGTTGATTTGTATATTAGCATATTTGCACAGCTTTAATGCAGTTTATTTTTGTTGAAGTTGATCAATGAAATATAATCATCAGTGTGGGTAAGTTATGGTGCTAATAGCACTTAGGTGTAATCGGCTAACTGTGCCGGTTATTGGCCTTCAAACTAGAGGTTTGAGACTTGTAATGTAACTAAGAGCCACTTCGTAGAGCTGCTCTGTTTACAGTGACTTACCAATCAACTGTGTATATCAAATGTGTCCTCAGTTATACCGAACAGGAAATATGAGTCCATGTCTCAAGAGCCTTGATCTCTTCATAAAACTAAGTTGTTGTAGATGCTGGCATGTAATCAAGCTTTGTCCTGCACATATTAGTCAGTCCTTACACCTAACGATGTCTGAGTGTCAGCTTGGGTGGAAAAACACCTATAGCCAGACACCATCCCAGACAAATGAATGATCGAAACATTTTTTCAAATGTTCATCTCATTGACAAGTTCTATATGACAGAACATCAGCCTTGAAATGTGCCATTTCCTCTGGCTATATTCATCACTCATGGAGCGTTTAGTGTTTTCCGAAAAAAGTATTTGCCCCACCCTCCAGGAAGGTCAGAGGTCAAGTATCAGTGACAGAACACACCCCAGGAGCTCGTTGGGATTCATTGTCTTGCTCAAGGACACTTTAGCTGAGTGGAGGCTTGTTGAGTCTGTGAGCAGATGCCTGCCTCAAGCTGATGGACAGTTTCCCAAATTATTACAACACGCTTCTGCCCTAAATTGAATTCAGAAATTTTCATATAAACCCATAAACTAAAACCTACCATCTTTAGTTTGGTGAAAAATTCTCATCTCATGTGAGTGATAGCTCTTCTGCAGGATGATAAGGATATTTCCAGATAACGGCAGAATGAAAAATAATATCTCTGAATTATATAATCCTCCTCATTTGTGCCCTGTCCCTCCCATCTGTGGCCTTATGATGACACAGAGATGAAAATTCA
The DNA here is from genome assembly GCF_011397635.1 of Epinephelus fuscoguttatus. NCBI lineage: Eukaryota > Metazoa > Chordata > Actinopteri > Perciformes > Serranidae > Epinephelus > Epinephelus fuscoguttatus. The sequence goes on from NC_064759.1 coordinate 29,771,299, forward strand.
TCTTGCTCAGTCAGGCCTGACAAATATTCCACTCGTGAATGAAGAAAAAACACAACAACATTTTATTACGAAGCGCACTCCCACGTGAATACACACTCATATGCGCTCATAGACACAGATGGAAGCACAGATAAACATGAGCACACACACACACACACACACACACACACACACATGTAGCTCCCATCTAATCTCCTGAGCTCCCAGAGTTCCTGGCCTTGGGCCATTAGAATGGGCTAACCGAGTACAGAGGGAAAAGGAGAGAGAGAGAAAGAGCAAAGGAGGAACAGGGGGAAGCAGTGTGTTGGGGGGAGACAGAGAGAGTGGCAGGCAGAGAGAGAGAGTAAGAATGAGATGAAAATCAGGAGGGAGAGAGGCAGAGAAAAGGCAGGAGACATGGAGACAGTGAGAGAGAGGGCGCTTGTCTTTGGGAAATGGAAATCCTTTACAATCTAAAGTGGTTTCCTCTCCCTTCCTTCCTCCATCCTGTGCTCTGTGCCCTCTCCCTCCCCCAGAGCTCCCACGCTGCTAACTAGAAAACTGTCAGTGTATTTAACATTGAGCCCGCTACAAAGCCGAGGATTCCACAAAGAAAATCTTTATATTATTTCAGAGAACAAAGCAAAAGATCTGCTTTCTTTGTTCACTGAAATGAGAGTGCATTAAACAGTAATTCTTAAGAAACTGTTTCTTTTAAGAGCTAACATTTTAATGTATCTATGCACCATATATTAATATATTTCCATATTGTTTCAGAGACCACATCAACTTTTCAGGGACAAAAAAAAGCAAAGACGCCTTGAAGACAGTGCATATTTGCATTCATTGCATATGGCTTGAGGAGGTTTTAAATGCCTGGGAATCATAAAATTTCAGAGCACCAAAAATTTATTAAGATAAAAATAAAAACCACCACCGAAACTGGGATAAATAAGCTGCCTACTGACGGCAGCAGTGTACAAACTGACCGAACACCATCCCTGCAGACTGCAAAGGAAGAGGACTTTATTTATTTACCTGTCTCCCTGTCTCTCACGCTCTCTACCTATCTCTCTTTCCCCTCTGCTGAATCTTCCTGAAAAGAAGAGGCTGTCTGCTAAATCATCAGTTTCAAGGGGTCCCCTTCCTTTTCTGTCAGCCCCAGGTTATTTTTTGCCCCCCTCCCTCCACCTCCCCAGGCCTCCTCCCATCCATCCCTCCCTTTCCAAGAGAACTCTCTGTGCCAATTTGTACTCTCTTAGTCACGCTAAGCACTTATCTTGTCCCTGCTGAATGCCTCTGCAATCAAACCAACACTTATCCGGTTGTAAGGCATTCTAATGGCGGCCTGATAATGAAACTCCTTCACTGTGAGTTAACAACTGGCTGAGAGATGTATGAAGTCTACATCACAAGCAGTGAATTTGCTGAAGAGAGCCACAGCCTGCAGAAGTTGCCCTGCCTGCTACAGTTGCAGCTGCAGTATTTTCTGCATTAAACAATAAGCATAAATTTATGGCTGGATGTAACAGTTTGTGTTTTGAAACAGTCTCTCAAGACATGCACACCATTTTTTTGTCACTCACAAACAGATAGGCTCACTGCTTTCACAATAAAAATGCCCAGATTTTTAAAAATAATACCTTCTTATGTAACTGAAAGTACTGTCTCTTTTACACGAGGACAACAGAAAACTAAATAAATAAATTAAAAGATAGTACACAGTTAAACCACTGAGTTGCAAACATATTTAAAATAAATTGGTTTTTTTTAATGATTTGTAAAATGAAAAAAATCACATTATTACTCCCATACATCTTTAAAGCTACTTTTCTCTTCAGGATGGGCACATCACCCTGAGGCTCAGACACCACTGAGTCTATTTTACCCTTTGTCCTTGTTTATCTTTAGCTAATCTGTATTTGACCCATTTTCTTAATTATGCGCACACATGCAACAGCTCATTCATGCAGCTGTATGCTTTCACAAGTGATACTTCTGGCTACAAATTCAAACCTTTTCCTCTGTAGTGATTTTTAGTTTAACACATCAGCCCAAAATGTAACTTAGTGTAATTAAACCAGGCTGTCAACTTGCTGCTTGAGTCTGAAGTCATTAACTGATGTTGCAAAACATGCTGACTATAAATCACACTCCTTCAGTCATGTATTTTTACTTGTATCACCAGAAGTGTAACTATACATGGCGGTGACGCAGCCCTCCTGTCTATTTTTGTAAGAGAAACTATTTCCCTCAGTAGAAACAAAGCTTTTATTTACTTTAATTTCACAGATAAGAAACAATAAATTGTAAAGACAATAAAGCCTCCACAAAAATAGCATTTTAAGTCTTGTGTGTGATTTGTCCTTCAGGGATTTATACTTAGGGATTTATCCTAGCTTCATATGAGCAGAGGAAAAGTACGCTAGCTGCTAGGCTAATTTATACAGTGTGAAATGCCACATTAGCATGTTGTATTTGTGGGTAAAATGTGTCCAGATAAAGACAAGTGCTTTGTTTGTGAATGCTGCAAGTTATAGTGAAGCCAATTTGTGTATTTGTGTTTGAAATTGTCGCTATTAAGCCATGTTTAAAGCAGCTGTGCGGAACTTTTTACCATTTATAAAAGTATAGTGACATTACAACAAACGCCACAAAATTATCTGTGACTGTGACATGAACACAAATATACAGCAGGCAGTTGTCCTCAGTTTATAAGAAATTCAGAGCTACACCAGAACATTTATGATTTTCCTCTTGCTCTCCAAAACAAATGCATGTGGTAATTGCCGGCTGCAGTCGAGATTTTACGACACCAGGCTGTGGGTGTCATACCGCTTCGACCAAAGGGGGCACTATAATCAACAAAAACGTAAAGTTCCGCACAGCTGCTTTAATGTCTGTTTTGGGTGTGTTTTGAATCAACTAAACTTAACAGCACTTCACAGAAACCCTGCAGCCATCTAGTGGTTTGGAGGTGTAACTGCAGAGTGACACAGACACACCAAACACACAAGTATAAATGCTCACAAGGGCGAAGGCCATGTGCGTAGGCTACAGTGTAGGCTCTGCATAGAGCTGACGCACAAGTATAAATCTGCTTAACGCATTGCTTAGCCTTGCCTCCCCCCCCCCGGCCACATGAATGTTGAACATATTATTTTTTTCTATTTTTCTAATTGTCAACAAAATCCCACAGGAAGACCACAACCAACAGCACCCTGTCTGAGGTTCGTAGCCCCACATTTTTTCATTCCCACTGAAGTCATACATCCTCCTGAACACTGTTTTTTTTTTTTTTTTTTTTTAAAAAAGGCTAAATAATTGCAAAGGGACTCCCACGCACTGTCTAACTTGCAATAAATAATTTATTTACAACATTTCGGTAGACCCGTTTTGCCTGATGAAGGTCTAGTACCGAAACATCATAAATAAATTATTTATTGCAAGTTAGACAGTGTGCGGGAGTCCTTTTGCAACTTTTTGGTCTTCTCTCTCCAACACGCCTGTGTTTTTTAATAGATGTGTGAAGTGTTTCCTTTGCTCTAAAGTCTAAATAATTGCCTCAAATAGTTGGGCACTGTAGTTTTCAGCAGACGTTACAGACAGAGTAAACAGTGTATTTGCTGAAGACTCTTTTCTGCTGCAAATGAATACACAAGTGGTGCTTTGGTGCAGTGATTCTCAAGCTTGTTTGTGTCTTTTTTGCCCCTAAATTGATTCACATTAGGTCACGGACCCCTGTTTGATAAGGTTTAGCTTCAGAGACCTCCATCTAAGAAGATTCTGCTTGTTAGATATGATTAAGATGATTAATTATTTTACAGTTGTCAGCTACAGTAGTGGGAAAAAACTGTGGAGGAAGCTAAACTAATGATCAGAATAGCCACTGTTATCACTTGTACTCACACTGGGCTCACTTCTATAGTGAATTAAATAGTCAGGATAAACTTTACTCCATTTTCTGGGGACCCCGTGGAACTCCCTCAAGGTCCCCTGGGGTCCCTGACCCCTGGTTGAGAACCCCTGCTCTAGTGGGTATTTATGGCAGCAGGGCTATGTTGGATTGACTCAAAATAAACTACAGTGCCCATGTCCATTGTAACTAAGGAACATGTCAAGGGTATGGGTCGTTGTGTGTCTGTAACAGTTGTTGGACACAAAGGAGCTATATAAATATCCACTTTAAATCAGATCAAGGTTGGTTTTGGTCAAGTTTGTAAGCACTGCATTTAAATGCCTTTTTTCATATGCAATTGGATCTTAAATAAAACATATTATTTCCCATTTGTAAATCACACTAAAAGAAGCATGAAGCCATAATTGGCAAACATAATAATCATGAGCTGGAGCACCAAGGCTGTACTGAATCAAGATTTTTAAACTGCATTTCAAGTAACAGCAATGAAAAAATTTAATGAGTTGAGAAAATGGAAGAATAACTGATAATTATCAGTAGGTTTATAGAATCTTCTGCCTTCCCTTCGGCTTCGCTGTAATGATGTCAGGACAGGCATTTCAATATGCTCTGAGAGCTCAAAGCAATATTTGATTATGTGATGCCAATGCAGGTACTGGAATGATGAAGTTTGTATGATTTATATAACTGGGCATTTAAAAAGATCCAAGATAATAACTAAAGTAAAAGAGTTTTCAGGGGAGATTCAATGAGGTTTGGTGTTCCCATCATTTTGGTAAGACAGGCAGGACTGCAATCATTTACTCAAAATATTTTATCCTAGGTAATCACAGCAGATGAAGTCTTAGAATTTGCATTAACATCTCTGCCATTGCTATCAATCAGACTAGCTTTTCCTTCACTCATACCATTGAGGCTGATGCGCTGATTACAGGGCATTTGTGCTGTTGTCCCAAACCATGTCAGTATACCTTTGAGTACAACCCTGGCAGATGAGCAGCAATCATGCTGAACACATGCTCTTGTGTGCCTCTTCAAAAGCAGACGACTACAATCATATTGATTAGTGCTTTGTTCCAACCACTCCAACAATCAAGCAGACCCTCATCAGAAGACACTTGAGTGAGCCTCATTCACCACAGAGAGTATTTCAAACACATTGTGGCTATTGTATGGCGTTCTCCGTTTGGATTTGGCCAATGACAACAATGCCAACATCTTGCTTTCAAAAGCTGCTTAACTCTGAGTATCATTAGGGTGCAATCCTGAAATCACCATCATAGAGAGATAAAACAAAATAAAGGTACTAGCAGTGCATCATTTAGCTAGATTAAAGGGTGATATGCTCATTATGGCAGTCAATACTGTTGTGTTGTATACAGTGTAAAAACCCACACCCTTACCACATAGCTAAACACACACTTCTGAGGCAAACACAGGGACTTTGAGCAACAGCACACACAGCACAAGCTGAAGTAATTTGTTTTAATTTGACGTCACACAGTCTGTTGACAGACATTTTTAGCCCTCTGTGAAAAGCTTTAGACATTGATTAATTGGGGATGCAAAAAAAATACAAGAGGAAGGAATATATAACAACAAAACCACTCCTCAGAGTGGACTGATTGGTCTGCCTGTAAGTTGCCAGCTTTAATGAACTCTTGACTGATGTTTTCCAGATGCAAATTTCATATCAGAATCTGGGTTTGTGAATTATAGTGTGACTCTGCTAGACTACAAATAACCACACCATATAAAGTCAATGGATTCTCACTCACCTTTGCATTGATTGGTGTTCTTGTCTAGGATGGCCTTTGTTGACACAATCTTCCCATATCTGTAAAAATGACAATGAAATATTCTGATTAGTTGTTATTTCAGTGTTGATATTTTTAACATCTTTTTGTCTTATGATTGCTGCATGGCTCTAAGATGGGTCCAGAAATATTTCAACAAATTGATTGCCATGAAATTTACAGACATTCTTGATTCCCAGAGGCTGAATTTTAATAACTTTGGTGACCCTCTGACCTTTAATCAAGCATCACCATGAGGTTCACGTTTGTGGATTTGAGTAAAGTGCTTCAACATTTATTCAATGGATTTCCGCAAACTTTCTTACAAACAGCCATATTCCCCCAAAATAGTCCAATACTTTGGTTTCTGACCAAGCACCTGCAAAACTAATGACACTCCTATCTGGCTCAAGTTTGTTTTTCTGTTTAGCTAAAATGAGCGAATGCTAACATGCTAACCACGCTAAATTGAGATGGTAAATTTAGTAAACATTTTTCCTGCTAAACATCAGCACGTTAGCATCATCGTGAGCATGTCAACATGCTAGCATTAGCATTTAGCTCAAAGCACCACTGTGCCCAAGTAGAACAAAGTAGCGTCTAAAAACAATAAATGTTACCTTCTCTGAAATAATATTTTTAGGTGCAACCGTGAAAATGTTTCCACAAAGTTTGAATTCAACAGGATGCAAAGAAAGCATTCAAAAAATTAAATTGGCACACAAAACTGAACAAAGTCTGAACGTAAAACAGCTTTTCAGGGTGTCCCCAAGAGACTCCAACTCATCACAGTTACATTTTTATTCTATCTATGCCACTATCTGTCCATTCTGTCCTTATCTGTTTCAAATCTCACCCGTAGGCCTCAGAACACAGACAGTACTGTCTCATAAATGATGATAATAACTAGACATCTGTATGGCACCCTGCTTGGAGGGCCTATAAGAGAGACAGACAGCCTCCATACCTCTCTCTCGATCTGTTCCCACTGCCCACTTTTAATGTCTATCCGTTTCGCTACCTTACTCTCTTTCTTGCGTTTGACACCCCTGCCTCTATCTTTGTCTTCTTCCCTTATTTCCCCTTCCATCCCACTTCTATTCTCCAGCTCTCTGTTCTCAGAGAGAAGTTAATAATGTTTCTTATCAGCCCAGTCTTTCAGTCCTCCTGGAAGGAGAGGGGCGAGAAAACAGAAAACTGAGAAAGAGGCTGAGAAGGTATGAGGAGAGAGGGAAAAAGGAGACAGAGAGGAGGGGGGGAGGGAGAGAAAGACTGAGAGAGAAAGCTTGGATCGCTGAGATCAGTCTGGATCACTGCCTAGCTCTGTGGATGACACTTTTTAATTAATGTTTTAACACTGCTGCACAATGACTGACTGGCTGGCTGAGTGACTATCAAACAGATTGACAGACCGACAAGCTGGCTGACTGGCTAGCTGACTGGCTGATGGCCACAGGTGAGGGAGGGAAGCATATTCACTCTTCCCTTTTAGAGAAAAAGGGGGAGACAGAGAGGATAGAGAAATCAGGAGAGGAGACAGTGTGGGAGGTTACAAGCCGAGAGGGTGAATAAGGCAAAGGGAGGTGGGGGGGGGGGGGGGGACTCGGCGGAATGAGAAATAGATGAGGAGAGGGAGAGCAGTCAGTCAAAAGATAAAAAGAGACACTGAAGGCGAGGAGGAAGCGAGGTAGTCAGGGAGCGATAGGGAGATAGTAAGAGGTGTTTAATAAAGAAGAGATCATTTAGTTGTCACCATCAGGAGAGTCTCTGTCAGCCAACTGCTTCTGTCAGTGAGAAGAAGAGAACAGAGACTCGCTCGCCTGACAGCTTCACATCAAACTCTATTGGGACAGGAGACTTTAGAAATAAAGACAGAAAAAAGGCTTTAAAAGTCTGCTATCACACATAACACGACAGCTGAGCAGCTTATGATCTTGAAATTGGTAGAGAGAAAATCACCACTTCTTCAGACAATGCTCAATTTTCATACATTTTTCTGCAATTTAGGATATTTTTAGGGTATTTACAAATCCACCAAATATAATGTTTGTTTGGATGTTTTTTCTTTCTTTCTTTCTTTTTTTTTTTTTTTTTACAAAGTCATGCCTGGTGGTAAACAAGGTCTTTGGCCTGCGGTTTTGGGGAGCAATCCAACTGTTGAAGGCGTAGAAAACACTCTGAAAAAACAAGGCAAGACTAATCGCCCACACACATACGCAAAGACAAACACACATGCAGACGCACGCGCAAGGCAACATCGCAGATCAAAAACACCAAAGCGGTAATCACACACATTACACACACCATCTGGCAATACCCAGCTCTTTGTTGACTTCAGCCTCAGTGTGATTCAAACTTAGTGCGTGTGTATGTGTGTGTGTGTGTGTGTGCGCGTCAGTGTGTGAGTGTAAACATCTACGGTGCATGTGTGTGAGTGAATGTGCCTGTTGAGTGAGTATGAATGCATGACAAAAATCTCATGCACCATCGGTGTTTTGGCAGGTTGTTTTTCCCCGCAGAAAAGTGAAACATTTCCAGACTGTTAGTTCGTTTGCGTGTGTGTGTCTGTGTGTGTGTCTGTGTGTGTGAAAAAGAAAGACAGTGAGAAAGACAAAGAGAGCCGTACCTGGCCTGACACATTATGAATCTTGAAAAAATATGTTCCGAGTTGTCACAAAGAGGAAAACAAATACGGGGTATATTTACTGCGTGGCTGTGTTTGTGTTATCCCCAGATCAATGTGTGTGACGTACAAGTATAAATCCACCTGTACGTTCTCTAGTTACACAATTTAGCCAGACTGAAAAACAAAAGAAGAAGAGAGGAGAAAGGGATGACACCATAGCCTCTGGGAAATGTCAAATTACAGCAACACTGACTGCACCATCCAAAATGGTGCTTTCCTTCTGAACTTGATTCAGTGGTAAAATTCCATTTTATCCAGGCAGCTACAGCAATTGTGGTGAAGAAATGGAAGAAAGTATTGATAATAGATCAGATGATGAAGTAAGGAGGTAGAGGAGAGCGTGGAACGAGAAGAGAGGAAAAGTGCAGAATGTCCTGTCCTGTCTTAAAGTCCCAACTGGAACCTTTTCATTGATTCCAGCAGAAGCTGGAGCGAGTTGAAATACCATCGACCCGTACTTGACCCAACGGCAGTGACACATGAGACACTCATAAAAACTATTCAAATACTTACAACATAACAACAAAGGACTACAAGGAGCCAGATGGTCGAGGTTAGCACTTCCTTATTCCATTACTCCCCACTGTGCCAAAGAAGCAGTGAGTGAATTGGTTCTGAGTATGTCATTTGTTTCCACTGGATGCAAATCATGACTAAAGAGTACATGATGGGAGTGAAGTGTGAAGCAACTGTGAAGCATTTTACAGCATGCCTGACAAAGTGATCTAAACCACAGCTAGAGCTGTAGTTCTGTGACCAAACTCTTCTATTCCCTGATTAATAAATGTAAGGATTCCCATTGAGTGTTTGATGATTGTATATACAGGCTGAGATGGCACTGAAAGATTATTTCCAGTCTGCTAAATAGATTCCAATTTTATGTCTTGCCATTTCTCCCCAGTTCCAAAACGTTTGTCATTGTCAGCCCCAGCCAGACACCGCTTTTACTCCAAATCCTGATTCCTGTGTGCGCAACAGAGCTTATACCTCAAGAACACAGGTACATAAATACAATATTTACAGAAGATGCCATCATATAACAGCTGAGAGAATAAGAAGTTGATTTTACACTTCTCCTGTGTTGTTTGTTTCAAGCTATTAAAATAAATCCTTCAAATTCATACCTTGTTTTCACCTTTAGATAACTCCTAACCCTGCTGAAGTATCTACATTTTGTCAAAAAGTTGTCTTTATATCATAAAGTACATGTCAGGAGTAGCTGGTTAGCCTAACACTACTTTCTTTGGCTTTGTAAAAATGCTACAAAGCCCCCCCCAAAAAAGTGAAGACCTTTTAGGACAAGCTACGTGTCTTCTTCAACACATGGAAACGCCTCAGAATCTTTTCCAAAACTGAACTTTTGATTTTTTTTCTCCACCAAGAAGTGCGACACACAGTAAAACCGCTGAAATTGACAGTATTTTCCAAACTGTCGAGATTTAAGGAGGAATGTCAATGCGAAACTCAGTGCACCCAATTTTGGCAGGCTTGACACAATCTGTGTGCACCCGGGCTGTGTGCGTGTGAAGTATTAATGACAGTCCTCAGAGGGCCCCCACAGCGTCAGATCTGTGTTTTCATTTCCTTGTGGAGCACCGTCAGCCTATGGATGCTCACCGTTTGATGTCTACTGAAGCACGGTTGCCACCCACGCCCACGCACCACACGCACACGCATCATTGCCACATCTCTTCAGGATGTCTGTGAGTGTATATATACATTATGTATATGTGCACAATCTGTGTGTTTGTAATGTGTGCCTGTTCTATCTGAGGCTGTGTATGTGTCAGAGTGTGAGTGTGTGGGCGTGCATGCCTAAGAGTACACGCAGGTTGGTCTCTGTGTGTGGTATCCCCTAATTGGGGATCCAATACGGCTGTCTTGTCTCTTGCACTTCCCTCATTTTTCCCCACTCTCTGCCAGTTAGACTCAGACAAACACAGAGGAGGGACTGAGAGAGTGCAGTGCCTCAGAAGTCTTCGAGCTCAGTCCCCATATGTAGTTTAACATGCTCAGGCACTATAAAGAAATGAAGTCCTCGAGCGTTTCAATGATGAAAAGGCAATGTGCTGTGAATTCAGAAGATAGCTTGATGTCACTGAAACATTGAGTTTATCTGTCAAAAAGGCTTTCTGTGAAGTTTAAATCAGTAGCTGCAAGGCACTCTGGCTAGGTGGTGCATTCAGGAGTTGGTATTACAGCACCAGTGCAATAAACTGGGTAAACTAATCACAACTTTAAACCCCAAAGAAGCATTAGTTGATGTTCTTCTTTTCTTCTCTTATCCATATTTTGCCTCATCTGATAATACTGTGGGGTAAAGTGTGTTTGCCATAAAGATTTATGTCAGTCCAAGAAACTGGGTATTACTCTATTTCAAATACAATGGAGGGTAAATTGAGTTTAGATGAGTATAATCTCCACTACATCGCTGGCCATAACTCTTCAGAGAGCTCAATAGCTTCTCCATTTAGAACCCTAAATACAGGCTCTTTTGATCAATGTAATTACAGCAAAGTTACGTGTGAAAATACCAGAGCTTTGGTAAAAGAACATGACTGTTGACCCTAAGGTGAAGCAGGTTATGCCTGAAAAGAACTAGCTCGTACGATGTGTTAAAATGTCAGAGGGCAAAAGTGTTTATAGCTGTTCCAAACGGCCGCACACTCACAGGTGGGATGAAACGCCAGTCATCACAGAGAGGAGCAAGATTTGATAATAGCTCAAATTGGAAAAACGGAACGTGCTTTCAGACTCTCCTGGAAAGCACTCATAGTGTTGGACTCGGTTAAAAATCCAAAAAGTGACAGAAATAGATGTGTAATGGATGAAAAAAAGGAAAGGTAGAGAGAGGAGTTCAAAGCCTGCTGTCTTTCTCACCTCTGCATGAGGTGGGTGTGAATATTGAATCATCAGTTTCAGAAAGTTACCGAAATTGTGGGACACAGCCCGTCACCTTTACTGCCCCAATTATGATGTCGGAGATGTGGGTGGAGGGAGTTTCAAAAGCTATTCGACCACCTGACAAGCACTTTGGATGGAGCATACTGGCAGATTTACCCTGCTAATTTGCAGTTTTTTCATCTGTTGGGGTATGTTCCTGGTAAGATCCAACAAACTTGAAACAGTAGAGGAAATCAATAATGACGTAGTTTAAGTTTAAGTTTAAGTTTAAGTTTATTTACTTTATTAATCCCCCTGAGGAGAAATTCAATGTAATATACTTTACACAGATGGTTCTTATTTTAAGCCCATGCACACCTGTGGTACACCTACACATGTGATTTCAGTTATTCTGGCAGATTAGAGCTCTTCTCAGGACTGTGTGGGCATGTGCAGACTGTGTGTGATTGACATGTGCCTCACTCTCCCACAGTTAGTTTTGTTGCACCAGCCAAGGTGTGACAAATGACACTTTCATCATGCTTACTGGGGCATGGAGGTGGGTGACCTCATAGTGTAGAGTTTCATAAAAATTACTAAAAGATGGCAGCACAGTGATAGCATTGTCCCATCACAGCAAGAGGGTTCCTGGTTTTCTACAGGTACTCCAGCTTACTCCCACAATCCAAAGACATGCAGCTTAGGTTAATTGGTGCCTCTAAATTGTCTGTAGGTGTGAATGTGAGCGTGAATGTTTGTCTGTCTCTATAGCCCCTTTTACACTGCCAGATTTTCCGCGAATGTTGGGCTGTTTTGCCAGCAAGCTGCGAGCATTTAGACACACAGAGCCGGATTGGTGAGTTGAACCGAGGTGCCCAATTTTCCGCCTCGTAGGGTAGTCATATTGGCGGAACCCTTTTCATTTAAAAAGATCGAGGCGGCCTTCCGCCACGGGAGGGGCTGTTGAGCTACACGTTTTGTTACTTGCTCACGATCCCCACTGCCCCAAAAAGGTGCATTCTGTATAAACAAAATTAGGTATGCGGCATTTTGCCGCACTCCCCGATTTTGTTTTTATACTGTCAACGCTGAAAGAAGACTGATTTCCTGCAAATTTGCACAATTCCTATCTAAAAACGGCTTATGTGTCAGCCCTGCGATAGTCTGGCGATCTGTCCAGGGTGTAACCCGCACTCGCCCAATGTCAGCTGGAATAGGCTGCAGGCCCCCCTTGATCCCCCAGCATGATAAGCAGTTATGGAAAATGAATGAATGAATACTAAAAAATGTTTGGAAAAAATCTTATGTCCTCCCTCCCAAAAAATACAGTTTTTGTTTGTTTTGTAAGAGCTAATTAACATGGACATTTATTTACATTGCTATGACAAATGAGCAAACTCAATCTGCTCATGATGACATCATGATCCAAAGCTCCACAACTGAATAGACCTTGACGTGAGATTGTTTTGTCAAATACTGTTTCCAAGGTTAAGTTTTGTCAACAATATTCTACTCAGACTAAGCCAGAATAATAAGCCCCACTGTTTAAGTACAGCACAGTGCCATACTACACTGTTTACAGTAGGCCTAATGGTATCATTGTTTGGTGTCTTGCCATTTGCCCACTGGGAAGTACTGGCTTTACACCAGTGTTTCAATCCACAAGATATATATATTCAAAATTGACACTTACCAGCAACTGTTAAAAAAACAAAAACAAAACACTTTTGGCAATATTGCTTGAAGAAGAAGTAATATAACTAGCTGGATGGAATCTGTCTTTGAAATACTAGATACTATATTTCAGGGTAGAAAGATATTTCGAGGGTTCAGGTTTCACATGAATCAACCGCTACCAAAACATCAGGCACGTTTAAATTTACATGAGCCATTCTGCTGGTTTTAAAGCAAGATTTTGGTTTTTCTAACTTAGCTGCTGCGGATTAACGAGAGATTGTGAAGTCATTCAGTGTTTTATACTCTTCTTCTTCCGCAGCGATTTCTCCTTTGAGTGGCTTTGAGTGGTTAAAGCTCATCTGTCCTCATACATCCCTTCCATCATGACGTAGATAGATAGATAGATAGATAGATAGATAGGAGTAGTGAATCAATGGTAAGGGTGAGAGAGAGAGACAACAAGTGTGGGTGAAAGCAAGCGAGTGAGAGAGAAATTGCCCTTGTGCTCCGCTTTAGATTCCGCTCACGTTCTGCTCTGTCCCCAGACGTTAAAAGTGTGTCCATAGTTTGGGCGACCGGGGGAGTGATTGGAAATGTCAGCTGACAACAGCACTTTTCACTGACACTCTGAGAACTGGCACAGAGACAGAGAGAGAGAGGGAGAGAGGGATAGAAGGAGGGGGGCAGTGAGAGAGAAAGAGAGAGAGAGAGAGAGAGAGAGAGAGAGAGAGAGAAGGATGGAGGGAGGAAATGAGGAGGATGACAAAATGGGAAAGGAGAGGATGGTGCTGGTGGGCGGGCTGGCACACAAAAAAAGCCACGCTTGGTAACAATAAGGATGAGTATGACATTGAGTTGTTTGTGTATGTGTGAGTGTGTGTGTGTGTGTGTGTGTGTGTGTGTGTGTGTGTGTGTGTGTGTCAGCATCGAGGGACTGTCCTTCCGTTATTCATTGTGACTGTGTGCATGAATGAAACGCCTGTTTGTGTGTGTTTGTGCACGCGCTTGCGTGCATGTCATGTCAGTGAGTGACAGGAAACTGCCATTCAGTCTATTTCTGAAAGCCGGAGAGAGTTGGAAACCCAAGGCAAAGACTGCTGCCCAACAGCACACACAGACCCCCTCCTCCCCCGCTGACCTTTCCTAAATGTTACTGGCCACTTGGCACACTGACTGGGCCTCTAATGAAACTTTTATTGGCCCCCATTTTTCACCCTGTTTCTCCAGAACGCCTCCAGGGCTAAGCTGAAATACAACAGGCTTGAACTGCAGCTGACACACAGAAGGGCAATGACAAATACAACTCTATATTGCAAGTGACTCCTAAAACCCTTACATTTGCAGTTTGGTATTTTTTTCCGTAATATCTCCCAATACTGTGAGAAACAGATAATATTGTCTCTGAGTCTGCAAACCACTGATGATACAAATGTGAAAAATGCAAAAGTGCTTATATGTAATGATTCAATTAATGAATTAATCAGGTGAGCAATAATCTATGAATTATTCAAGCCATTTATAAAAAAAAGGTTGTCAAAAGTTGCAGCTTTTCAAATGTAGGATAAGATTTGTTGTTTTGTTTTGTTTTGGTTATGTATCAGTGACTTTTGGTGCAAATTAAATATGTTGTCTTGGGTTCTGTGATTTTACAGACCAAACTATTCATCAAAAAGATACCCGTATCAAAAGGTTAATACATAATAAAAAATTATCATTATTCATGCAGTAGCATAGACAATAGGTTTTCTGAATCACAATTAATGGCTTGTAATTTGTGTACAAACAAGACTAAGAGTCAATAGTCATGCTAGTGAGCTAAATGTTAATGCTAAGATGCTAACATGAAAATTATGACAATGCTAACATTGATTTCATTCTTTTTACGTAACCGCTTATCCTGTTGGGGGTCGCACGGGGGCTGGAGCCTATCCCAGCTGACATTGGGCGAAGGGTAGGGTACACCCTGGACAGGTCGCCAGACTATCACAGGGCTGACACATAGAGATACACCACCATTCACGCTCACACTCACCCCTACGGGAAATTTAGAGTTACCAATTGGCCTAACCTGCATGTCTTTGGACTGTGGGAGGAAGCCGGAGCACCCAGAGAAAACCCACGCTGATACGGGGAGAACATGCACACTCCGCACAGACGGGCTCTCCCACCCTGGGTGTGAGGCGACAATGCTAACCACTGCACCACCAATGCTAGCATGCTGATGTTTAACTGCAATAATTTTTACCACGTTCACCATCGTAGTGAGCATGCTAACATTTGCTGAGGTTGACGGGCATGTCAATAATGCAGGTATTCGATCATAAGCCTAAGTATTACTATTTTTGACCTTATAGTGCTAGATTAAAAATGAATGGATCCCCAAAGTTATTACAGTTCACCCAGAGAGGCACGTGAAGGTCTGTATAAAATTTAATGGCAATCAATTATCAAGTGGTTAAAACATTTCATCAAAAATCAAAACACGTCAACCTGCTTCTAGCACTAAAGGGAAAGTCAGAGGATCACCAAAATCATTAAAATGCACCCTCTAAGGACATTAAATATAGAGTTCCATCCCACAGTTGGCAAGTTTTTTTTTTCACTACAACCCCAAAATATCACCTTCGTCATTATGTGGAGGAAAATTCAGGTATCACCAAAGTCAGTGGGGTTCATCCTCTGGGGACCACTAATGCCCAACACTGTGCACATTCACGGGTCCCTGAGGATCAGCACTAAAGCCATGTTCAAAACATCAGCTTATCCTGAAAATATAATTGAAATGTCTTGATATCAATACTGTAAAGACTGACAAAAAAAGATTAACACTGATATGCTGAAGTTGTATTCTCATTAAGGACCACTTTTTAGCTGCTAGAAAACAAACATGCTGAGCAAAGCATCAAACTCTAAATTCCTTCAGAGGAGCTGCTCAGTGCCCAGCAGTGTGCGATTTGTACTGAGAGGTGCGTGGACGTGTTTGCATGCGGCGCCTGTGATCACGATAATGAAAACCTCACTGCTTCAAAGCCTGAACTGTGTCGAGGGCTGCTTCAATATGAGCCTTTTAACAATGGGTTTGTTTACCGACCACCTCTGAAAGACGGCATGGATACACGTTTGATGGGAAGTGACAGATACAAACCAAAGACCCCAGGCCGAAATGAAGGGGAAATACAGTATCGCCACAATACAAGCTATAACATGCCAAAGATACAACACATGCCGACACATGCAATATGTGCGTGCAAACACAACCAGACTGGCAGCATTTATTCACACGCTCACTGTCAGCCTTATCTGTGTACATTCGTTTCATTCCTCCATTACTGGGGCAGAAAAGAGCCTTTCTTCACTCACGTATACACACACACTCAGATGTCCAGGTATGCACAAATGTACAAAATCTCCTCTCACTCGCTGACACAACACACACACACACACCTGATCAAAGGCCTTGCCCAGGGAACCTCTTTGAGCCAATTTGTGCTGCTGTCAGGGTCGGGCCGATAGTGAGCTGTGTATGTAATGTGTCAGAGACTGTGATAGGGAAATCCTTTGAAACATTGAAATCTCTCTCTCTCTTTGGCAACCATGCTTTCTCCTCTCCTCTCCCTCTCTCGCTCACTGTCAAATTCGACTCTACCATCGCTCAATCTCTTGCTCTTTTCACCTCTATCCTTCCACTTCCCACATACTCGCTCTATATTTCTCCCTCCCCTTCCTCCCTCCTCTCTTTTTCCCAGCTTCTCTCTTTTAAGGATTACTCTGCAGTCGGAGCGTGTGGACTGAAGGCTGCCTCTCAGCTGGTATTGTTGACACACTTAGTACAGTGGAGCAGCTCCCGCAGTGGGAAAAAGGCTCAGAGGCAGCGACACAAACTGTCACACAAAGCAAACACAGTCACCGGGTTTTTCGTAGATTTCATGCACGGCTGAGCCTGTGAGCAGCAACACACCGCGAAACATCGGCACTCTGTGTCATATATGTGCATGCTGCTGACTACCTAATGAGCGCATATTTGTCTGGATAGTGAAATGCAAAGAGAGCTGAGAACAGAGGAAAACAATTGTAGCTGCTTATTCTCAAGACACTGTACAAAAATATGTGTGAAGCACAATGAAGCATTTGATAAATTTCTTGCAATTAGGCATGATGCAGCTGTTGCAGACGATCATGATGGCCCAAGACCTTACTAAGACAATGTTGTTTTAGTCTTTAATAGATATAATTATCAAATCCAACAAATATTTGATCTCTATTTCTTTGAAACAGTTGCTTTCTTTGGTCTTATTTTAACTATCAGTTAACAAGCTTGTTTGCTGGGTCACTCACGAGACAAACTCAAAAGAAGATTCTTCGGCTCTTTGTTTCCTCAGAGGTCAACACTGTCAATTGGTTTGGTATTGGTCAAAATCGAGAGTTTGCATGTCTAAATTCTGATGCAAACAATTTGTGCAGATTTACTTTCCACACGTGAACCTCTTCTGACGAAATATAGCCGTCTAAAATGCTGAAACGACTGGGCACTACTCCGCCATCCACCATCCATTTGTCATGCAGCCCATTCTGTGAAAGCTGCCATTCCTCTCTAACCATCCACTACTTTATTCAGGGCTGGGTTAGTGCACATAAAAACACACTAAACACACACACACACACACTCTGATGTCTGCAACAAAACTCATATCCATGCACACACACTTGTCTATTGATAGCCCTCTTGTCCCTATGGAGTTCTCCACTTTCCAAACAATGAGTAGCTCCTGGAAAGCCCTGAAAACACACACACACACACACACACACACACACACACACACACACACACACACACACACACAGTTCAGTTCTGGTAAATGTGCATTGACCTTGCTAAGGTCAGGTTTCCCCTGCTATTTTTATCAGAAACAATTTTCGTCATTGAATACTGGGGCTCTGTGTGTGTGTGTTTGTGTGTGTGTGTGTGTGTGTGTGTGTGTGTGTGTCAGCGTGTTGCTGCTGTATCCGTGCACATTTATCATCGTTTAAGTGCGACAGAGATGCAGAGATAAAAGACAGACAGAAAGACACACACTCAACGTGTAAGACAGAGACTCAGCTTGAGAGATTCCAGTAATAGCCCATTCATCTGCTGCTACAACTCTTCTATACATTTAATAAGACTCATCTCTGGCAAATATGCTCCCACATGTGCATTTAATGTGATGCAACACAATCTCACTCATGTGGGTGTGCAAAGACACAATGCAAAGACATTAACGAGGATCAAACGTAGCAGTAGTCACTGTGCGTCCATTAGACATGAAGGGATGGAAAAACTCACTAAGTGATGGGAGAGAGGAAGGAGAGTAGAGGGAAAGAAGTTGCACAGTCCCAGAGTGGGATGAACTTTGGGTAAAAGGTAAGAAGGAAGGGGAAAGGAAATGGGAGAAGAGACGGTGAAGGAGAAGGTGGTGGAGAAAAGAGTGCAGAGATGGTGAAAGAGGGACGGCTGGTGACAGTGACTGAGTGAGAAAGGATAAGGGGAAGGAGGATGGGACAACGGCGAAAGAAAAGAGGGGGACATGGGAGAGCGGGTTGTTCCGGCCTCTTCCGATGCTTCCTGAAACACAGAGGAAAGAATGTGGGCTATTTTTGGGTCCAGCGCTGAGATTCTCTCTTACTCTCTGTGCCTCTAAACACAGCAGCGGAAGGGTTTAAGGAAGAGCTTATGAATACACTGGAATGGAAACATGGCTCCCAATATACCGTCCCCGTTTAGAGATTACACAAGCAGCTAAATTAAGCCCTGAATACCGCTTCTGTCGGAAACCTTGAAAAGACAACAAATCATCTTTTCAGGAATTTACAAAAATAACTCGATTGCCAAACCGTCGTGTCTAGGGCTTGTTTGACTGGGAGATGTGGCCTCAGGGTGTTGCAATCACCACACAAAAGATAATTGCTTGAAGTTATCTAAATAAAGGAAGGACGCATAGAATATTTATGTTGGAGGAAGCCGAGGAGACCGCGGCAAGTTCAGTTAATGGTGCCTGCAGATATAAATAGCCTTCTTGGAGAGAAGCCTAATGATATCTAATATGGTATACGTACAGGTTTCCAACTGTCTGGTTGATAAATGTGTAGGCTAGAGGTATAGCCTGGAGAGTAAATTATATGTGTGGGGAAATCACACCTGAGGGTTATTTGATAAAATCATTTCAAAGCACAGGAAACGCTAGGAATTCCAGAAAAATGGTTTGCACTTATTCAAGTTTACCCTTACATAAAGCGCACTAATACACAGTGTCTGCATGTTAAATTAAGACTTTTAAAGAGCTTCTCTCTTGCCAGCAATAGTACCTGAACAAATACGCAGTTAAAATAAATGTCAAACATGAGTCCATGTAATTGGGGTTATTTGTCACTGGACAAAAACACCACACCAACCGCTTTATTTTACAAGTGTAATACTAGATTTAACTATACCCCTAAGCTAATACAGCCATAATTATTGTAATTTAAGTCTGTTTAACTTTTTCCGGACCTGCAGACACTCTGCACTTTTTTGAGGCAGAAATAACTGGATATCATGTTTTACCAGGGTGTCTGAAAGTTTCATCAGCCCAGATCATTGTAAGGTCAATCAAAAGGGGGGGGGGGGGGGATAACTTTAATTAGAAATGCAGAAAGTTAGCCAATCAGGATGAAGTCTGCATGACCTATTTCATTTCACATCAGAAGAATACCACATTTGTGTGGCTTTTAAAATGAAATTTAAGACGTTATGTGAGGTAGTATCTACATACTGGAACACTTGTATAAAAAAAAAAATCTGCTGATTGAATTGCTTATCTTTTTCATCAAAATGTTTCCCTCCTTTCTCTTAATAAAAACCTGTTCTATTGGTCTAATCTAATCTAATAAACTTTTCGTTGCTTCATTTTAGAACTACTATTTTAGAACGCTGACCTCTCATTCTGCTGTTGTCCGCTTTCTGCTTGTTCATCTATCTGCCATTACATTTCATATGCTCCCACTCTCTGTCTCTCTAGTCTTTCTGTTTATCTCTCACCTCTCCCCTAATTCCCCCCCCCTCTCTCATCACTCTCCCCCCCTTCCAAAACGACTCCCCCCATCTCCTCAGAAGATCAGGTCGAGTAGGTTACATCCCAGTGGAAAGCTGTGTTCCGTCCCTCTACCTCTCTATCTCTCTTGTTAAACATCAGCAACAAAAGCATCAACAACACTTGGGCTGTCATAAACAAGCTGCACAAACATCCCAGGGGGACATCTAGCTTGGGCTTGGTGCTGACTGACCTGGTGTGAGATAAGGAGATGATGGAGAGGCTGCAGTGATGTTGCTGAACTCTCGGTGAATTCCTGTGGCTGTGTTTTTGACGAGGTCAGAGCGAGCGGAGGTGTCAAGGCTATGTGTGAGTTCACGGGCAAGCTGTTTAACGGATCTGAATCTGCGTTAGGCTGCACAGCTATTGTTCTTGGGGTCAAGGCTGTGTTAGTGTGTGTGTGTGTGTGTGTGTGTGTGTGGGGTTGTGGGAAACAGAAAAAACTCACCAACATAAGCTTGTGCAACAACCGTGTCTATATTTGGGTGTATTCTCTATGTGTGTGTGTGTGTGTGTGTGTGTGTGTGTTTGTTCACAGAATGTAACTCTAGCACTTTAATTGCATAAAGAAATTGGTACAATCATCTTCATGTATTTGTATCTTGGATCAAAGTGCAGTCAATTCTAAAAACACTTAGCAACAACAGGCCGGTTGAAGATGGAGAGGACGCAGGAGACTGCAGTTTGCTTCCTGTCTGACCTGTAAGTGATGCTCGCATTTTTATTAGCTGTAACTTTTCTCCAGATTTAAAGGTCCAGTGTGATGGATTAAAGGGCATCTATTGACAGAAATGCTGTATAATATTCATAGCAATGTTTTCAGTAGTTTATAATCATCTGAAAATAAAAGTCATTGTGTTTTCATTACCTTAAAATAGGGATGGGCACTGAAACCTGGGGCCAATATGATGGTTTCTATACAGCCAATATCTACCAGACTGCATCACAATGCAAATTTCGGTGTCTCATTTCAGTGCCAGACTGTGTGAGTAGTGAGAGAGTGCACAAGCAAGTAAGACAGAGAGAGTGTGTGTGTGTGTGTGTGTGTGTGTGTGTGTTTCGGTGACAGTGACGATGACAGTGAGGCTGCAGCGACCGGAGCAGAGAGTATACAGTTAGTAGCAGCAGAACGTGTGTACAGTTTAGGCTACTAGTCAGTGAATAAATGCTGCAACTCTTCAAGATCCAAGCCAAGTTCACATGTCTTGCCTACCTCCTACTTATTAAAGTGAGGTTATTGAAGGGGGTTAGCCCCAAAGATAGTGAGCTAAGTTAGACTCCCATTGGAACCTGACCAGGCTCACTAAAGGTGGAATGTTAAGTTGGACCAGCTATTCTCATTAAAGTGACAATCTCAGCAGCTCCTTAACAGATAATGGAGAAATGTCTGGCTGCTGAGTCTCTCCTGCAGGCAGACAATTATTGATCCCAACTTAGAATTAAAGCTGCTGTGATTAGCACTGTAACTATGGAAGTTGGGTTAGCTTTTATTCATTAACTGAATGAGTAAGGACTAATATTTTGTTCAATTTCAAATTTAGATTTGAGAAAGAAAAAGTCATTCTCTAATGTAACTCATCGTTATTTTGTGCTTTATTTTCTAAAAAATCTTGTTTCAGATATCATTTTGGCACTGGTATCGGAAAAGACCCAAACAATACCCAACCCTACCGCAGAATGACAGAATGAGCCATTTATATGTATATACGGAGCGGGTCCTCTCCCACTGAGTCTGCCATGTTGTGCTACAGTTGCCCAAAATGGACAAACCAAATACTGGCTTAAGAAAGGGCCATGCGCATTTTCACATCAGCCACCGTACTTCTCTTACACACACACAAGTTTCAGTTCTGCAACCTCATCGCTCCTTGGCACTAAATCCTACACACTGCAACCGTATTTTATTTGTCCTAACCACAGTCATTCCTCAACCTTACCAATATCACATATCGTACAAAGTTAGAATTTGAAAAACACTGACACTGGATAAAAAAAACACGGCTGCTGAATGAAATCCAAGGGTTTTTTTAAGAATTGTCCAATATTGATCTTCTTTCCTGGGGATAGAGTTGGTGCCCTGTGTACTCTCAAACAGGGAGCTGTGGATGTTGAGGACATTTTACTGCTCTGCTATTAGGTCTGGAGCTGACAGAAAATGGGCGCAAGCTAAGATGGAATAAAAATGTAGTGATGAATTCTGGGTATGTGAAAGATATACCTGGCCAAGACAGTGCTTCCAAAAAAGAGCAAAGAAGATGACGAAAAAAAGAGCAACACGAAAAGCCTTGGTCGGTGCATAGCAGCACGTCTCCCAAAAATACAGCCACCTATGTTTCATTTTTTCAGTTTTAATGTCCTTACTGGCATGAAGGCCAAGGAAGGATTTTACTTAGTTTTCCTAACCCTTTAAGACACATTAGTCTGCCAACACACATCTGTCATATTGTACATGTATACCGCACATGTTGGCTCAGACTCAAGTCCTTGCTGAGCTATTTTCTTCCTTTTACCTTACCGGCTGACGTGCTGACGTATTGCGGTAAGCGAGTTGTGTCATTTCCGGTGTTTCTGTGACAGCGTCTCTGTACTGCTCTGGTGAATTCCACTTGCCTGCTTTCTCACCTCAGTTGCTTTAACGTCTACTTCAAGTCATAACCCACACTGGTTCTGTTTAAGCACCTATAGCTCTCCTCCTTTCTACGACTTTCTCGCTAATCTCTTAGCTGTTGTTTGCACGCTCTTAGCCTTGGTAGCTACATTAGCTTAGCCATGGCTTCTCCTTCTCCTGCCCTCTGTTGCTCGGTGTGTCAAATGTTCAGTTATGCCTCTGCCTCCTTTAGCGACAGTGGTAATTGTAACAAGTGTAGCTTATTTGCTGCGTTGGAGGCGAGGCTTAGTGAATTAGAAGCGCGGCTCCGCACCATGGAAAACCATTCAGCAGCTGCGGTAGTTAGCCAGTCCCCTGTAGACGGTGCGGAGACACATAGCATAGCCTTAGCCTCTGCTAACTGTCCTCCGGTAACTCCCGTTCAGCCGGGAGGTTGGGTTACGTTCGCCAGAAGCACAGCTCAAGCCGAAGCCCACGGCTCACCACCAGCCTGTTCACGTTTCCAACCGCTTTTCCCCACTCAGCGACACACCCGCTGAGGATAAAACTCTGGTTATTGGCAGCTCTATTCTGAGAAACGTGAAGTTAGCAACACCAGCGGCCATAGTCAAATGTATCCCTGGGGCCAGAGCGGGCGACATTGAATCAAATTTAAAGCTGCTGGCTAAAGCTAAACGTAGATTCAGTAAGATTGTTATTCACGTCGGCGTCAATGACACCCGGTTACGCCAATCGGAGGTCACTAAAATTAATATTGCCTCGGTGTGTGAATACGCAAAAACGATGTCGGACTCCGTAGTTTTCTCTGGACCCCTCCCAAATCTGACCAGTGATGACATGTTTAGCCGCATGTCATCATTTAACCGCTGGCTGTCCAGGTGGTGTCCAGCAAACGATGTGGGTTTTGTTAATAATTGGCAAACTTTCTGGGGAAAACCTGGTCTTATTAGGAGAGACGGCATTCATCCCACTTTGGATGGAGCTGCTCTCATTTCTAGGAACCTGGCAAACTTTATTAGTAATTTAAATCCCTGACAACCCAGAGTTGAGATCAGGACTCAGAGTCGCAGTCCTAAACGCTTCTCTGAGCTTCTAGTTCAGTTACCCAGCCATAGTTTTAATAGTTTTATACAAACGGTGTCTGTCCCCCGACCGCCTAAATTATCTAAATCTAAAATTAAACAAAGAGGAGTTGTGCATAACAACCTCATAAAAATTAAAACCTCTTCTGTGACAGAAAGACAAAACAGGAGAATTAAATGCGGACTGTTAAATATCAGGTCTCTATCGTCTAAAGCAGTGTTAGTAAACGAATTAACATCAGATAATCATATTGATTTACTCAGTCTCACTGAAACCTGGCTGTGTCAAGATGAATATGTTAGTCTAAATGAGTCCACTCCTCCCAGTCATAATAATACCCACATTCCTCGAGGCAGCGGCCGAGGAGGGGGAGTTGCAGCCATTTTTAACTCTAGTCTGTTAATCAGTCCTAAACCTAAACTAGATTATAATTCATTTGAAAGCCTCGTTCTTAGTCTTTTACATCCGACCTGGAAAACCTCGCAGCCACTTTTATTTGTTATAGTGTACCGTGCTCCTGGCCCGTATTCTGAATTTTTATCTGAATTCTCAGAGTTTTTATCCAGTTTAGTTCTTAAATCAGATAAAGTTATTATTGTAGGCGATTTTAACATTCATGTCGGAGTTGATAATGACTCCCTGGCTACCGCGTTTATCTCATTATTAGACTCCATTGGCTTCAGTCAGGGTGTACATGAACCTACTCATTGTTTTAACCATACCCTTGATCTAGTTCTGACGTATGGAATTGAAATTGATAACCTAAAAGTCTTTCCACAGAATCCCTCGCTATCGGATCATTATCTGATTACTTTTGATTTCTTTTTACTCGATTACACGCCACTCAGCAACAGTTACTATACTAGATGTTTATCAGATAGTGCTGTCGCAAAACTTAAGGAAAAGATTACTTCGTTAAATTCAATACCAATACCTTCAGTAACAGAGGTTTCCGTGCCGACTTTAACCTCTCCCGAATTGATCATTTTGTTGATAGCACCGTAGGCTCGCTACGAACAACGCCGACTCTGTAGCTCCTCTTAAAAAGAAGTTAAAAAGCAAAGAAAGTTCGCTCCTTGGTATAACTCTCAAACCCGTAAGTTAAAACAAATATCGCGAAAATTTGAAAGGAATTGGCGATTAACCAAACTGGAAGAATCTCGTTTAATCTGGACAGACAGTCTCAAAACTTATAAGAGGGGCTCTCCAATGCCAGAGCAAACTATTACTCAGCTCTAATAGAAGACAATAAGAACAACCCCAGGTTTCTTTTCAGCACTGTAGCCAGGCTGACTGAGAGTCAGAGCTCTATTGAGCCTTGTATTCCTTTAGCCCTTAGCAGTAATGATTTTATGAGCTTTTTTAATGACAAAATTCTAACTATTAGAGGCAAAATTCATGACCTCCTGCCCTCAGATAGTACCTATCTAACCTCAAACACAGCTGTAAAATCTAATATATATTTAGATTGCTTCTCCCCAATTTCTCTTCAAGAACTGACCGCAGTGATTTCTTCATCCAAATCATCAACGTGTCTCTTAGACCCCATCCCAACTAGGCTACTTAAGGAGGTCTTACCTATAGTTAACACTCATATATTAGATATGATCAATATATCCTTATTAACAGGCTATGTACCACAGTCTTTTAAGGTAGCTGTAATTAAACCTCTACTAAAAAGCCCACCCTGGATCCAGAGGTGTTAGCCAACTATAGACCAATATCTAATCTTCCCTTTATGTCAAAGATCCTTGAGAAAGTAGTCGCAGACCAGCTGTGTGATTTTCTCCAGGATAATAATTTATTTGAGGAATTTCAGTCAGGATTTAGAGTGCATCATAGCACTGAGACAGCTCTAGTTAAAATTACAAATGACCTTCTGATTGCTTCAGACAAAGGACTCGTCTCTGTACTTGTTTTATTAGATCTTAGTGCGGCGTTTGACACAATTGACCATCAAATTCTGCTGCAGAGACTGGATCACTTAATTGGCTTAAAAGGTTCAGCACTAAGCTGGTTTAAATCTTATTTATCTGATCGTTTTCAATTTGTTGACGTTCATAATGAATCGTCCTTACGTACCAAAGTTTGTTTTGGAGTTCCGCAAGGTTCTGTGCTCGGACCAATCCTGTTTACTCTATATATGCTTCCTTTAGGTAACATCATTAGAAATCACTCTATAAATTTCCATTGTTATGCGGATGATACTCAGTTGTATTTATCAATGAAGCCAGAAGAAAGCAATCAATTAACTAAACTCCATAATTGCCTTAAAGACATAAAAACTTGGATGAGCACCAATTTCCTGATGTTAAATTCAGACAAAACTGAAGTTATTGTTCTTGGCCCCAAACAACTCAGAGACTCTTTATCTGATGACATAGTTTCTCTAGATGGCATTGCTCTGGCCTCTGCCACTACCGTAAGAAACCTCGGAGTAACATTTGATCAAGATTTGTCTTTTAATTCTCATTTAAAACAAACCTCACGGACTGCATTTTTTCATCTGCGTAATATTGCGAAAATTAGGCCTATCCTGACCCGAAAGATGCAGAAAAATTGGTCCACGCTTTGTTACCTCAAGGCTGGATTATTGTAACTCTCTATTATCAGGTAGCTCTAGTAAGTCCTTAAAAACTCTCCAGCTAATTCAGAATGCAGCAGCACGTGTACTAACAGGAACTAAGAAACGCGATCATATCTCTCCTGTTTTAGCTTCTCTGCACTGGCTCCTGTAAAATCCAGAATTGAATTTAAAATCCTACTGTTAACTTATAAAGCTCTAAATGGTCAAGCTCCATCATATCTTAGAGAGCTCATAGTGCCATATTATCCCACCAGAACACTGCGCTCTGAGAACGCAGGGTTACTCGTGGTCCCTAAAGTCTCCAAAAGTAGATCAGGAGCCAGAGCCTTTAGCTATCAGGCTCCTCTCCTGTGGAATCATCTTCCTGTTACGGTCCGGGAGGCAGACACCGTCTCCACATTTAAGACTAGACTTAAGACTTTCCTCTTTGATAAAGCTTATAGTTAGGGCTGGCTCAGGCTTGTCCTGTACCAGCCCTTAGTTAGGCTGACTTAGGCCTAGTCTGCCGGAGGACCCCTCTATAATACACCGGGCCCCTTCTCTCCTTCTCTCTCTCTCTCTCTCTCGTATCCTATTACTGCATCTAGCTAACCCGGCCATTCTGGATGTCACTAACTCGGCTTCTTCTCCGGAGCCTTTGTGCTCCACTGTCTCTCAGATTAACTCATATCACAGCGGTGCCTGGACAGCGTGACGTGTGTGGTTGTGCTGCTGCCGTGGTCCCGCCAGATGCCTCCTGCTGCTGCTGCCATCATTAGTCATTAGTCATACTTCTTCTGTTATTATACACATATGATTATTGTCACACATGTATACTGCCAGGTATTAATACATACTTTCAACATATTGTACCGCAGTAACCAGAACTATAACTATAATATTATTACTTCCATTATTGTTGTTGTAAGATACTGTCATTACCTGCATATCTCTCTCTCTCTCTCTCTCTCTCTCTCTCTCTCTCTCTCTCTCTCTCTCTCCCTGTGTCATATGGATTACTGTTAATTTATCATGTTGATCTGTTCTGTACGACATCTATTGCACGTCTGTCCGTCCTGGAAGAGGGATCCCTCCTCAGTTGCTCTTCCTGAGGTTTCTACCGTTTTTTTTTCCCCCGTTAAAGGGGTTTTTTTGGGGAGTTTTTCCTTATCCGCTGTGAGGGTCTTAAGGACAGAGGGATGTCGTATGCTGTAAAGCCCTGTGAGGCAAATTGTGATTTGTGATATTGGGCTTTATAAATAAAATTGATTGATTGATTGATTGATTGACACACGTGCTGCCTTTGCAGTCTGCAACACTCACACTAACTAACAAATCTACCTATGCTAACGTGCCTGACCTTGCCCTCTTTTTAAGAAGAAAAAAAAATCCTCCTGAGTGACGTCCAAGAAAATCATTCCACCGCACTATACTTCCCACTGTGATTATTTTCCTTCACCTCTCTGAGTATATTCCTAAAAAAAATCATATGCTACATTCTTCCTTTCTAATTGCATGACCTCTAGCATGCGAGTTACAAAAAGGGGGAAAAAAAATGCATATTGAAGAGGAGCTTTGCACAAAGCTCTTTTATTATGTATATTTATGCAAATGACACGTTAGTTTATTCAAGAAAGTCTCTCTCGCTCCTCCTCTTATTGCCCCCTGGTCAGTGTTTCAACTCTAGCAGTATGCGTGATGAGCGGCAGCAGACAGCGCTTCGTGATTGGTTTTATACAGACCGACATGAAAAAGGGAAAGTATGGAGGTTTCATTGTTCTTCAGTGACTCCCCTCAAAGTTTAAACTAAAGCAATGTTAAATATTGCAGAGTCTCAACAGCAGCAGCTCCACTTCTTTGTCACTGCTAATGAACTCTGGATGTCTCCTTATAAGGTGAACTGTATATTCTTACCTGCCGCTTATAATCCAGCAGCGCTTCTATCCCTCTTTATCTTATCGTCTCCTCCTTGCATATTAATAATATCTTCCTGCCCTCTCATGTCCCTCACCTCTTAACTGTTCCAGTCAAACATTTTGCTTTTTTCCTTCTCCTACATAACTTCATCTCCGTCGTCTTTTGTCTTCAACTTTCTCCTCCTCTCCATTCCTGAGCTGCCCGCAGCCTTTGCCCTCTGTTCTTTTCCTGGTCCATCATCTCTTTTCCTCTCGACTCATCTCTTCCTCGTGCTCACACTCCTCCTATCTGCGCCTCACCCCCCTTCTTCCTCCAACACCGTGCAGGAGATTAAAATATGAGGAAACAATCAAGCTCTAGCTCATTAGCATATGAACGGGGGGCTGACGGGCAACTGCAGAGACGACAACAGAGCCCTGGAAATCCACCACAGAGCTTTTTTTAATCCCAGGAATGACTTTTTAGCGTATTTTGTTGAATGAGACAGAACAATCCTCTGCCAGTCCTTTCAGGCAGTCAAATTACCATCAGAATAAGAGGGCATAAGAATAAGACAGAATGCTTATATAGCGTCAGGTCAAAGAATGGAGACTATGGAATAAGTGTGCAGACAGAATAATGTTTCTCCACGGCAACAATGAGAAGCTGAAAAGATAGGAACTGGCTTGTGTGTGTGTGTGTGTGTGTGTGTGTGGGTGGGTGGGGGGAGGGGGGGGGGGCGCAAACTTGTGTATTGGGTTTGTCTTCTCACAGCAACAATGAGAGAAGCAATTGGCAGGTGTGTGTGTGTGTGTGTGTGTGTGTGTGTGTGTGTGTGTGTGTGTGTGTGTGCGCTCATTAGCAAATCAATTAAAATGTCTATAGCCGTAGCAACACCACAGGTTGTGACATACAGTATATTATGTGGGCATATGAGGATAAAGAAATAGGAATGGCAATGTATCACATTAGTAGAAGAGGCGGCTAAGAAATGAAATCAGGTGTTGGTGAATAGATTCTGCGGTGTGAAAGTCTGTTGCAAAGGTGGAAGTTATGAAGCAGGGTCGCTGCCAGTCTATATTACCTCACATTGGTTAATACTGGTGTCAAAATATATTGTGCACCAGGATAACCCCTTGTGTAACCCTTGAAACGAACTATCATACCTCTGAAGAGGTGCCACAACTTGTACAAACACATAAAAGAAAACAAAAAGAAAAAATGTAGTAAACCATTTCAGTTTATTTCTTATAGCTGTAGTTACAATAAGGCTATCGGCTAAAATACATAGGGCACAGAGGCGGTGCGAGATGTCTGCCACAGCATGCCCCCAGCAGAACACGTCGATTATAATCAACTGAAGCTGCGCGCATCCACGCTAGCATTGGGCTGCTCATCTTTATTTTTAAGCTGGCCCTTTTTAAAACAATTATCTGTGCATTCCAACACCCATACTATGTAGTATGCCAGAAGAAGGTTTGGTTTGTCCAAATACATAGTATGTCAAATGCAGTATGCCAAAAATAGCAGATGTACTACTGCATCTGGTCACATTTTGCAGTATGCAAGCCAGCATGCTTTTATGGCTATTCTGACCCACAATCTCTGCGTAGCGGAAGTTATGTCACATCAACTTAGCCGTAAACATGATTGACAGTTGGGTGACAGCTGCCAAAAGCTGCAATGACAGATGACAGCGCATTCAAGTGACTAACGACCAGTCGATTATTAAAAGGAATATTAGCCTAATTGTTTAAGTGAGCAAAACAATTATAAAGATACCGACAACAAAAGGAAATAACTATATAAAGAACATTAACAGAGACATGCGTATGTTATTTTACAGTCGTGAAGAATTTACAAAGTATGCAGTTATAACCTAAAACTTACAACTACATACATTGTCAAGTAACAACAGCAGAGCTCTCCGTGTTGACCTCAATCTCTGGCGAGTTTGGTGAATGCTGTTTCTTTCCCAAGGTAAGGGAAATATAAGCAAGAGGGTCAAAGTTTAGGATTCATTGTTATCATAGTAGTTGCAGTAGGAGCTGTGTGCATACTGCATGAAACAGTAGGTTCTTTGAGAAGGTCAGCTGCAGTACCTACTAAAAGTTAAAAAGAAGTAGTAGGCACTTCGGAACACAGAGTACCTCATTGTACCAAGGCAATGCGATGCAGAAGAGCAACCTTGCAGATGTTTTCACATTTCACATAAAAGACATCAATGCATCCAAGACCTCATAATTAAAACAATCCTTTTAATGATATAATTCATTATCAGTTGCAAAACCAACTGCTTTATCACTTGGCAAAACTCAATATGCACACAGTGAAGCTGACACACAACCAAGTGCTACAAAGTCAGTCTGTATAGCAGGTAAAAAAAACCCAACAACACTCCTTTGCATCACCATGATACATTGTGTCCATGTGCTCCATGTATTTCAGCTCTAAGAGTTCACAGCCATGCTAGCAGCTCTGACACTGTACAGTAGTGCTTTGGGGTAAGTGCTAATGTCACCATGCTAACAACAATGCTAATGTAAAAACTTAGTTTGGTGTGTTAGCATGCTAAACTTTAATAATTTGCAGGAAACACAATGAAAGGCAGCTTGCATATTAAAAAAAATCTTTAGAAATGTAATTACAGTCCTTACAACAACTAAAAGGCTAAATATTAGCTAGCAAACTCAAGAAAAACTACTGTACTTAATTAGCAGCCTGGCTATCAGCTGCCAAAGTTGTAGTAGCCGATTAGCTTTCATAATGAGAAAAATATTTAATTTGACCACATAGTATGAAGCTATACATATTCATCTGAGCTCTTCAACATCTCACAATTCTTTCCAAACTGAGAATTTGCAAACATAAATCCACATCCATCTCCCTACAATTGTAGGATGTGTGTTGGCACTCAGCAACAGGACACAGCTGAGCTGCACTGTAAGACAAATCCAAAGTTGATGTATTCTGTCAACATAATCTATGTTAATGGAAGTCATATGAAAACTCTGTAAACAAGAACTCCCATTTTAAGGTCATCTCGCTGAGCTACGCTAGCGAACACAGACATGTGATGGTGCAGTAGGCGTCTGCACATGGATTATTCAACTCGTGATCCTGCGTGGGTACTTCAGGGGTTACCAGTAATTTTCCTCGTAAGTGAAGCGATGTTGCAGCATCAGTGCACCACTACGTCTATATACAGTCGCATCTAATGGAGTAACAAGGTTCAATATGCCTCTCTCCTCCAGATCGACCAGGTCTGATTTAAACACACTTATCTTTACCTCGTCTGCTCTCAGGGTCACTGACCATTCATTATTACTTTGCTTCCTTCCCTCACTTTGTCCCTCTTTCCTTCCTGTTTCTCTCTCTGCTCTAATTAAATTCCTTCATCAAATCTGAGAGGAGCAAATATTCAGGGAAAGAGGGAAGAAGAGGGAGGGGTAGAGGGAGGGAGGAAGAGATCAGAGTGTAAGAACATATTGAGTGGAATCCAAGCCCGCTGACTGAGATCAGATGATGACCTGAGGATATCTAGAGGGAAAATCCATAATAGGGCATCGTAACAAAGGTAGAAGCTCAGTCAAATCATTACATTCTTTATTTCTCAGGTGGAAGATTAAACATCTAAGAAAAATGTGGCAGAGAGAAATACATAACACAGCTAGCCAGACGAGAGAGGCAAATTGGAGTATCAGACACACATGATACGAGTTAGGCCTAATAAATTTACACTTGGGAATTTCATTCAGAAATGCACCTCCACTGTATGCACTTTCCTGCTGAAATGAAACTCACAATTTGTATTCTGCACACTGTGTTCCAATCGTATGTTAATAGAGTCAACTGCCAAAACAAATTGCATCTGGATTATGACGAGCCACTGGACCAATATAATATAGTGAGGGGATGCCGCACCATTTTCCACAGGAAATTCCATTTGCTGGAATACTGACTGACAGCACGAAGTAACCCTGGTGTTAAATACATTTTAGGTCTCTAAACCATTTCAACTCTCACTCCTCTTTTGTCCCTGTGAGAGATGATACACAGCAGCTCACATTTATAATTCAGAATCCAGCATTGAACCATTCATCAAACCAGAAAGAGACATGGTTCGCCCATTTAAAAAACAATAGCCGAACACCGAGAGCAGCAGTCGATGTATTCGCCGATCATTACCGAGACAGTGTGTGCGCACTTGGATTGATTTAAAGGCCTGATCAAATTACCTGGAAAAGGTTAAAAGTATCCATTACTGGCTAACATGCTTTTGCTATTGAACACAGAGGGAAAAAGGGGAATGCAGCTGCATAGAGCAACAATCAAGTCCAACTGTATCCTGAAGGCATAAATATACCAAAGTATTCAGCGAGGGAAAACACATCTTGAAAGAGAAATATCACAGGGAACAGACGTTAGAGTCAGAGAGAGAGGCAAAGGGAAAAAAATCTTTCTCAAATATGCTTTGCTGATAGAACATATCCCAAACTTTGCCTTTTCTTTAGCCTGGTGAGAAGATGAGAGTTTGGATTCTGAATTGCAAGTTCAGAGACACTCAAAGCAAGTGGACTTTCAGTTTGAAAACTAAAATAGAAGAGTAAAATATCAAAACATTCCAACAAATCCACCCATAATCTTTTATAGACTGTACAAACAACACCAGTAAATAGTGAAACAAAAGGGAGTACAGAGCAAAGACAGAAAAGATGGAAGTGAACAGAGTTTGATGAAAGCAGAGGAAGAGGAGGGGAGAATAGCAGAGGAGGGAGGAAAGGCCACCAGAGAGGTCACTTCTGCTGTTAATAATTTATCCTTTAAAAACCAGTCTGAGGCTTTAATTGGTGCTGTGGCTTAATCCTGAAGCACACATACACACACACCTCGGGGAGCCTCTTAGCAGCTGTGCTCCAGCTAAATTGGCTACAGTGTAGTGGCGGCAGCATCGAGCTCCCTCCAGGTATAACACAGTCAGCCAAAACAGCAATAGCAGGCCCGCCAACCCCCGTCTCATGAATCTGGGCGTGACACTTTTCTCAGCTTCTATCTGTCTCACGCTCGCTGTCACGCTCTCAAAACAAATCTTACGGCAAATCAAAGCGACAAGACGTTAGTCCCCTTGTACGGTTGTTAGCTTGATAAACACTCGGCTCACTTTAGTTGTAATCTGCGTTTAGCTGAGGAAGACGTTCTGTGCAGCATCAGGGGCTTTTGCATGACTTGGGATTAAAGTCATTCATTTGATGATTTAAGGCTTGACTTGGCACGGAGAAAAATGACAGGTTGTAAATCGAATTTGCCTTTTCAGGACTCAAGGCTTCACCATAGATATAACAATCAGGGAATATTATGAAAGCAAGCCATTGTTGCTTTAAAAAATTGTGTATATAGCAATTGTGTATTGAATACAATCGAGCACAACGCATTTTCTAGCAATAGAAAAAATGATGTGTCCAGTGCATGCCTCCATATACAGATGTCTAAACTGCTTCAGTTGTGTGTTCTAAGCAACTAGAAGTCAGCAAACTATTCCCACAGTTTTGTCTCCTTGTAAACTAAAGATGATTTTATAGGGTGCTCAATCAAGCGATGCATATCCAAAAACATGAGGAAAATAAATGAGGACAGCATCTTTCCTTCATTCATCTTTATTGGTTTCTGATGCTCTCACTCATCGCCATTAAACATCCTGCTTTGTTCAGACAAACTAAGAAAAAAAAAAAAAATCCACAATAAATGTCATGCAAAGCATTTAACATTTATCCCTTCCAACATCGCCTTCACTAAGCAGCGTCCAGCTGAAGGCACTCTGGCAGCATCATATCTGTGCCTGAAGGTTGATGAGCACATTTACCGCCCCCATATCCTATCCTCACACATCAGCTCTGCTGGTGAGATAAGCACTTCTTCAGCCCTCAGCTGATCTGAAGGGAAACCTTGCTATCTGTATCACATTGTCTCTCATGCGCCAATATTCTACCTTTATATGAAATTGAGACATTCTGTCCAGCTATAACACTTATCTTTTACATTTATAAGTTAGTTGTTAAATTCACAGCTTGTGTTCCTCATCAGTTTTTATATGATTGCCTCTCTACTGCTCCTTAAAAGAAAGATTAAAATGTAGTTGTATTGTAAAGAGAACAATCTGTGCCGCTATTATGGCATAAGTAACTGACAGTATGGGACAGAGCAGTTTTGACGAACCTCAAGGGCTAGTTGAAACTACTGTTTAAAAAATTACCTTTCAACCAAGAATCTGCTTTATGATTGTGGTCAAAGGGTTTGTTCCTGCCTGTGTTTTGGTGTTACTATTCTGTGCTGGTCTTTCTTTTACACTCAAGGGCATCCAATAGTGCACGATATGTGTCAAACATGAACAACTCATTTAGTATAATAATTTCAATGGCTGTCATCTTTGTCTCCACCCAAGGCTATTCAAGAGAAGGCTGAGACATGGGGTCAAACATGGGGGGAATTGCACATGCACAGTGTAACTTGAGCTGCGATGCTGGAGGGTGACAGCAGGGGCGCTGGATAAAAAGCGCAGGATCCGCTCGGGCGATCAAGGAGTGCGCTTGGTGCAATGTGCTTGGACTTTGGACGGCGGCTGCCTGAAGTTGTCGGAATTGCATCTCTGTCATTCTCACCCACAATGCAGGCCACCAGTGACAGTCCAGTAATAAGCTGTGAAAATGACATGCGTGCACACATAGACATGGACATCCCCCTTATTCCGCGGTCTCATGCCAGCTACTGAGCCTTTGAGGAAGTGCAGACCAGATTTTACCGCGCATGTGCAATCCCCCCATGTTTGACCCCGTGTCTCAGCCTTCTCTTGAATAGCCTTGTCTCCACCCAGGAAATCAATCTGTAACATGACAGCTGATGCTACTTTAAATTCATTAACTGGATCGAATTATCATAAAGCTACAGTTAGTAGCCCAGGCTATTATTTGCTTAAATCACTGGAATCAATAGGCCTTTATTTGGGACAGGCGTCTATATGGGACAGACCTTTAATTCCTTTCACACAAAACTGTTGCTCAGCAAAGATGGGAAAAATGATCAAATTGTTTATTTAAACCAGTATGGATATTACTTGTCCAAAAATTAGGCGGACTCAAGGATTACAGGACCCACAACAACTTAGATTAATTTTATGAAAAACCCTTTTGATTCTTTTGATTTGCATGGACTAAAGGAATATGATTATGAATATGAATATGAATTTGAGGGAGCCAACAATCCAGCTTTATACATCTGATGAACTTCTATAAAAAAAAAATGAACTGCTTGGCAACCAGACCAGGCGTCTAATTGAGACAACCATTTATTTGTAGAATGGGTTAGTAAAAGGGACTGGGCATTTAACTGGGACTAGGTTTTAAAAATTCAAAATATTGTGTGACAGCATGTGGTTATTGCGGTTGACCAATAACCCCCAAAGTGTAACCTCCGAGTCCGTATTATTGTGAACTGCATTTCCACCTTGAGAATTAGATTTCCAAAGTGAGATAAAAACTAGTCCTAGAGTTGTTGCAGCCCAAAATCACCCAGACGGCGAGGTTATCAGACAGACCCCGGCACCATGAGAATACATAGTGTCTCCCAAATCCTATTGTACCATGAAATGTCACAGCACATTAGCTACAAGAGGGATTACCCTTCCTTGAAAGTAAAAGAGGGAGGGAGGGAGCCATTGAATGGAGATAGAGAAACAGAGGGAGGAGAGGGTTATACACAGGGAGCCTATGGGAATGTGTATGTGAACACATGCTGGTGCGTACAGGTAAGTGTGGGGTGAATATAAACTAGTTGATGCTGTGTAACCTGTAATTGCATGTGTATATCCTTGCTAACTAACCCCTACTTTCCTTGTCATTCTTCCTCCCTTCCTCTCTCCTCTTTTGTGCCACTGGTCATGATAATCTCTAGATCTTGATTTGGCTACGCTTATGAATTATGTACACACACACACATACACACACACACACACCCCAACAGACACACACACACACACACACACACACACACACACACACACACACACACACACACACACACACACAATACCCCAACAGACACACACACTTACACACACACAGCTTATCTATGGCTGGGAAGTTGAGCTAGGTTGGCAGACTGAGACCAACAGCTTGTGGCTGTACTTTGGAAGAAAGCAAGAGTCTGCCTCTGTTGCTTTGTCTCTGTTTTGCCTCTCCACTTTTGTCAGCCCCGTTTCACTTCTGTCTGGGTTTGCCACTCGATCTGTAATTCGGCTGGATTTCTCATCTCTGATTGACTGTTGTGAAGTCCAGAATGTGTGTTTTGGAATCTGCTGAGTGTCTTTCAACTTTCTGAATAACATGAAGTCTCGTCTGACTACACATTCTCTCACGTTATCTGGTGTATAATTTTATAATTTCTGAAATCGAGGATGTGAATCAGCTTCCTTGGGCACGAAAACCATAAGCATGGAATAATAGGAAAGTGAAGGATTAAGAACCGTAGCTCCCCGGCACTACAACTCTGATGTAAATCACAGGAGTAATTGCTAGGAGCAATTAACAAGAATACTGAGGAGGATATATGATCCAGGACGGGAAAGTGACATATGGATTTGAAAAAGTTTCAGTCTATGTTTGCAAGTGACTCTGCAGGACCCTCTTGAATGAGGAGGGAATTCTCATACCTGTGAGTCAAACAACTCTCCTCCTATAGACTTATTTTAGAAGTGCTTCGTATTTCCCTATGCCCCTCTTTCTTCTCCTTTCTGCCTTATCTTTGCTTTAGCAGCCCCCCCCACCCCACCCCCCACTCTGAGCCTCTCCTTTATTTCCTTTGCGTCTCCTCTGCTGTTGTGCTTTAACTTTCTTGACCCTGCATCCTCTGTGGATGTACAAAATCACCAGACGCCTCCTCCAGACTGTAACCAACACCACCTGGGCCTTCTCTACTTCAGTGAATATGAGTTGAGCTTCGGGCTGAAGTGGGGGAGATCACAGTGTTATTATGTAATGTCCATTACGCTATGATATATACCTCCCCTCTTAAACAGCGTGCATCTGTGCCCACCTCAGTATATCTGTACACGTATGTGAATGTTTTATGGTCTTACCTCTTGTATGTTCCTCCAATACCTTCTTGTGTTTTAAGTACCTGCCACTCAACTTGACCCCCCCCTTACAAGCTGATTTATTTCTGGAACGTTCTCAGTCACAGTATCCCATAACAAGAGATATCCATTGGTGGAATACATTGACTTTTGAAAATAATCCTTTGGATCAACTTACTGCAGTGTAATAAGAAGATTGGTTGCAGTTTCACCTCTGTCTTCTCAGTATTTAATCCACAATGGTGCTTTTGAGATAATGCAAGAGTAAAATTCAGTCATCAGTATGATCATTTTAACTTGCACCACAGAAAACTATTGTAAGATATTGGACATTATGGGAGGAGAAACTGGTGGCAAAGTTAGCAATTTCAGCATGTTAAATCTGTCAGACTGTTAACAACACCATCAGATGACATCTGCTTTATCTCTGTATTCTCTACAGAGCAAAAAATTAATTATTGCGTGCCTTGTATGCAGGTGGGTCTCCCACTGCACTGGCTGAGTGGTCCCCCACATCATTGATTTCTTCCTGGGAGAGACAGCGAGGACCGAGAGAGACCTCTGCTGAGAGGATAATTCTAGGGTTGGTATTGGTAAGAGTGCTACAGTTAGTATTTTCTGTCACAGCGGTGCACTGACTGCTCCTCCTGTTATACTCAGCGCCTCCACTGCATCTAATCTAGCAGTTGACAGTTGCTGTGTGTGTGTCTATGTGTGTGTGTGTATACATGATTTTATGATGTGCAAATAACTTGCTGTACATCTTATTTACGCATGCATGTGTGCATGCTTGTGTCCGAGTTTTTACAATCTACATAAAATGGTATCTGTGAGGGTCTTATTTCCATTTTATGAGGAAGTGTAAAACAATGGGAAATCAGTTAAAGGAAGAGAGGCAGACTTACTTAGTGATAAGGGCAGAGGGAATTCGGGAAGCACTGCTGTCCAGAAAGTAAAAATAACAGCATTATAAAGTGCCAATGTCCGTATATCAGGTACTACGTGTGTGTCACGTATCTGCTGCTGCTTTACTGGAAGGAAAACTTGAATCTGTATATGTTAAATCACATTATACAAATTATGATACTGGTGCCTGGCGTTCATTTAAACAAACAGGATTCAGGCATAAGGGATAATTTTGGGCAATGGATCACTTGTTCAAATTTTAATTGTAATACATTGTCTGGAAATTTCTTTCTCTATTTCAGCAGAGGCCAACCCATGTTATAGCTCCTCAAAACGCTGGGAATATGTGGGAGAAACAAAATAACTACAGGAAGAAGAGATAGAGATATATTATAGATTGGGGTTAGCAGGAAAAGACTGTGAGATTGCAGAATAAAGTGATGAAATCTGGTGCAGCTCTGCCAACTTCACTAGTGTCAGAATGAGTAAGTCACCCTGAGTCATAGGTCAGCCCAAAAACAGCACAAATGGCAGCAGGAACCCCCAGAAACCCCACACAAATGTGCCGTCTAAGAACAATGTCAAGCTTTGATGAGAACGTCTTTTTAATGTACTGCCCTGTAGTAACCTACATATGGCAGAAGGAACATCTTCTTCATGAACAAAGCACATATTAAGTAAGCCTATAACGCACACATCAGCTATGCACTATATACGCGGCTAGACAACTGAGCATGTGCATACAAGGATGCAAACATACATGCACAAAGAGATACCGCCTTTGAGGCTCTCAATTATTCATACAGGAAGTTAAATCAATGAAATATGCAGATTGCTGCTGTACAGCATGTAGCAGACTAATGTCTCTGTCTCATCCAGTGGTTCAGCACAAATGTCAGCATGGTGGCGGAGTTCGAGCAGCACTGAACAGAGGCAGGGGAAAAAAAAATATTGTGAACTATTATTTAGCAGTGGCTT
This sequence comes from Epinephelus fuscoguttatus, assembly GCF_011397635.1. NCBI lineage: Eukaryota > Metazoa > Chordata > Actinopteri > Perciformes > Serranidae > Epinephelus > Epinephelus fuscoguttatus. Next base: position 29,810,506 of record NC_064759.1, read on the forward strand.
CAGTTAACCTTGCTGCTGCCAAAATGTGACAGCCCATGGACTCCTACTAATTCAGCTGTGTTTTAAGCACTGGTTTGTTAATAATAAAGACCTGGTGATTGTTAAACCTTACTGCACAAACACCCTGCCAATAATACGTGAGCTTGTGCTGCTCTAATAACCCTGGCTAAAGAGCAGGGGAGTACATGTTCAATATTTGAAGAAGCGAGCAGGCGGATGGGTTGTCAAATTTTGCAAGCAGTGTTGCCACTTTTGAAGCTGTTGTGTTGTCTGTTCAAGTTAAATCAAACACACCTCAAGCATTTAAAACCACTTTAAGTGTTATTTTTACCCTCAACTGTCAGTCTCCTGCACACACAGAGACTAACATGGAAAGACAGTTCTGCAAAGCAACTTACCCAATGAACTATTATTGTTGGAGACTACCTTGACTTTAAACAGTGGGGTGTCTGGGTGGGGGAGCTTGAATATACAGTAATTCAGCCTCCTACTGGCAGAGACTGCAAGGTTATAAGTATATTAAAGGATGGAAAAAGCAGCTGCAATGCCTGTAATCTATTTCCCATCTCTTTCACAGAGATAAAGAATCTGGGGCATTCAGTAGGGACATGCAGAACTGTGGATGTCACAGTAAAACCTCCATACCACTCCTCCAGAATGGCACTTCACAGTTGTAACATACACTATGTACAGCACAGGATATTGCTGAGATGTCAGAACAGTGATTAGTGTCCTCAGTGCTGTTATAGTGGCTGCGGTGGCTCTGCTAATCTGCTGCTTTATTGTACAGCTGCACCAATATCAGCACTGGAGTAACTGCATCCAGCAGTTGCAAACACAAATCCCAATTCGAGCGTCCTCAACATTGTCGCACAAGTCTCTCAGACACACGCGCGCGCACGCTCAGTGCAGAGTGCGCTGAAAGGCCAGGCAGTACAGCACGCCTCAGTAGTGTGTGCCAGCCTAATCTAGTCAGGCCTTTTATCCCATCTCCTCCCTCCACTTCCACTTAAATCAACACTTCACTGAGAGCTACAAAGCTAGTTTGCACCCTCGGCACACACGTACACATGCACGCCAGCTCACATGCACGCGCTTCATTTCTCCTCCTTCGTTGTTAGTCTCTGTTTATCTCTCACGTTGGCACTCTCGCCTCATCTCTCTGTGTCTCAGGCACAGGCACAAACCCACATCTCAACACACACACACTCGCACGGGAAGGCACACACCAAAACATACTTGCACACAACACACTCTCACACAACTTTGAAAAAGACTGGTAGTCTCTGAGGAGAGCCGGTAGTGTGAATGAATAGAAGCTGAATGTAGCTTTACAATCTGTGCCCAGTCAACTGAGTTGGCCACTGCCCAGGCTGAAAGTTGGTACCCCAGAAAATAATTATCCACAGAACAAAAGTATGACTGTACACTGGCAGTCATTATAGAGGTCTCCCTAAACACATATACATGGAGTATACTGATTGAGTCAGCAAGTCCTCATACCTAGAGAACAAAAAAGGTCACTGTGCCAAAAACAACACAGTGGGCATTTTCCTGATTTGTCACCACTATGGTAAAGGTTTGGTTGTGTTTAGTCAAGTAGCTGGATATGTTTAGGAAAATATGGTTTCATGGTTAAAAGAACGTACAGCATTAAGTAGTATTTGAAAAACCAATGCTGTTCTTGCTTTAGCGTTATTATCTTTAATACTCTAAGCTGCTGTAACAATAAAATTTCCCACCGGTATTAATAAAGCACTCTATAATCTATCATCTTCTTCCAGAGAGGTAATTAAGGTAGTCGTGCAGAACTTCCCAAATGTGTCTTCACAGAGGGGGGTGGTGTCCCGCAAGCAGCAGGCCTACAGGAAGTGCAACTTGAACCATGTTCTTTCTTATAAGTATCAGTGTCTTTATTCATAAATGTCAAGTTGAAATGTCACAAACACCAGAGCAGCCTGCCAACAGGCAACACAACATGGTGATTTGGTTGGTATACTATCTTTAGAAAATCACTGGCATATGAGGGGACACACGCATGCAATCTCTGCCTCTCTCGCCCACACACACACACACACACACACACACACACTGAGGGCAATATAAACAGCTTACTTTCATATGTCATTAGTGACCGTTCGCTTTGGATGTGCTCCCTGCAATCAGCGACAGCCTATGGACTGCCTGAACATGCGTGCCCACACACACACGCACATACACACAGTTACGTAGACAGCTCTGATAAAAGCATGAGAGCTCTGAAAAGTAATTTGACTGGGGCCCAACAAAAGGAGTGTTTTCGTAGGATAATCCCTGGCTGGGACTCCAGGGGTTCTGTGTGTGTGCGTGCATGTTAGGGTGTGTGTGCGTACCAGAACCCTGGAGAGTGGGTGTCTGTGTTTGTGTGTTTATACTGTGTGCGTGTGCGTGTGCGTGTGTGTGTGTGTGTGGGGGGGGGGATCAAGCCGAGTAGGGAGGGTTTTATTCAGGATTTCATTAGCAGGGAATAGGAGATGTTTGGCCTGGCCAGCCACCTCTGGCTCTGGGACAAGAGTGTGTCTGTAACCCAGCTAAACTGTCTGTAAGGGCAAACACTGTGGCAGTTTTATGGAGTTTAACTGCGTTTCTTTATATATTCCTCTCAGACTGAGAAAGAATAAGTCCAGAGGTTGAGCTCCAGAGTTTGTTCACACTCGGAGCTGTCCTACTGCACTGCTGGATAAAAAAAGAGAGAAAAATGTGTCCTGTGTGCTTGCGAGTGCTCTTATGTGACATGGATTTAAACACTATCAGTGTTTAGCAGCCAGTAAGTTGAGACACCGGAGTATTGGGGAGGAGGCACTGTTTGTGCTTGGGTTGAATATTATCCTGAGGTTTTATGATTATAACTTCTCGAGTATCATTCTTTTCTTGAGAAACTGTGATTCTGTCTCATTTTTGGTGTTATTCTTTAATACTGAGGAGAGCATGTGGTAACATTTTAATGAAACAAAAGAAATAAATAGAAATAGAAATGTTTGGATGGTTTAGGGCATGAGACTGTTGATGTAATGTGCTCCAGGTTTGATGCTCACCGGTTGGTTGCCTCTCTGGAATTTTGGGGGGTGGAGGCTTTATTTTCTTATTTGTTGAACGTACATTTGATCTTCAGGTTATGGATTTGGCACAATTTCAATGCAAGGAGGTAGAGCATTCTTTCAGTGCATGCATTAGTCTCCAGCAAATCCATGCACAAGCACGCATGCATATTAAACTCATAGTGTCCTGCAGTTACTTGGCCCAGAAAAGACTTTGGTGAAAAATCCCTGTAAATAGCAGGACTTTATTTTGCTGGCTTTAACCTTAGCGTGTGCTTTAAGGTTTTAATGATGAGCTAGGTGACTTTATTTCACCACATACAGCCTAAATCTAACCCTAAGAGCTAAAGCTGGATTTACAGTTAACACAAAGGGATTACGGGAGTCCAGCTGTTGATACCTGTGGTGTGGGTTTTGAGCCTCATTGATAGCACCACCACAATACTAAATGAATGTATTATACAGTACATGACCAGGCCATATTGTGCTTTAATTAATTCCCTATATTTACATTATTTCATTTACTTTTTGAGAGGTGCAATGTTGGGAGGGTTCGACTTGTTTCATTATGAATATGAGCCTGTGATGGAGACAGGTGATCGCACTTAGCTGAACGTTCTGTGTTCCTGAGAAAAAGAATTTGAGCCTTTTTTCAGTCATAATTCTTGTGTTCCGAAGTAGTATCTCCATACCTGCCGTAGCTCCGACGTGTAGCTACATTTTTGATAAGCTATACAATGACCTTTTAATGCACAGCAATAAACAAAGGGTTAAAGTAAAGCAATTCCTTTAATGTCTAAGGTTTCTGGTTCATGTCTGCACCTGATTCAATATTCATTCATTTAGCTCTGTAAGGCCCTGATCACACAGAAAGCATTTTAGCAGCTGGGGGCACCTACTGTGATTGTTTTTAATAAGAATGAAACTTTTTGCTCGTAGTTTTTGCGTTGCGATGCGCCTCGTGTTTCTGAGCTCCAGGCACCTGGTGTTTTTGCTGGAGCACTCTGAACTCCCTGAGTTGAAAAAACTTCAACTCAGAGTGGAAACCCGCTCCACGTCATCTCTGCTTTTTTCCCATTGTCCAGTCGGATGATTTGAGAGACGGGCCTTCTGTGGTGGTCACAACAAGTTTACATTTGGTAAATAATGGAGGAGATACCCCTGGATACCTAGAGGTATACAGCCCGACGATAGACAGCAGGTTGCCCCTGAGTCATCCTAAAATATGTCTGGAAACAGCCATCATTGAGGTGAAGCTCCTGGACCAACTGGTGGTACTCCCTGCGATCCACCCTCTTGTTTAGGGTCTCATGTACCCACACAGATCTCCGTTTCCTTGTGCCCAACAAACAGCCACTCACCCTCAACTAGAGCTACAGCAAGTACCCTCTGCCTGAACATTTCAGGAACTAGATACTAATTACTGTCAAATGAATAAAATAAATAAACAGTAGATTGATTACACAGGAAGGTTAGGAGGTGATGGGGTGGTTGCCTGGCAACAATAAAAAGGAACAGCAAGCGGTTTTTTTTTTTTGGTTTTTTTTTACTAGAGGCATTCAGTAAAAAAAAAAAAAAAAAGCAGTGTGGCCCCGCTTGCGTTTTTGTAATTAACAGTAACTGTTCTTACGCACTGTCAGTCTGAAGTTTGGAGCAGAGAATCATAACAGATGTCAACAAAACTATGATGTGTGTGCATGAGAAATGAACATGTACACAACAGACTGATTTATTGCCGCTGCTGTTGATACACCTGAACTGTGTTTACTGAGACCAGGTGTGGCCTATCAACCGCCACAGGAAAACAAAAAATGTACGGGCTCAAGCCATTAAGTCTAAGAGTGGTTGAGACTTTCAGCCACGATTTATAGCAAAAGATTATCAGTGGAGTCTTTTTCCCATTTTCTCTGCTGAAAAGTCGGATTCTCTTTACCACAGCTATCACTACCCTTATTACTCTCTCTGCTCTCCAGAAATGGATGGATTCAACAGGTCCACTTCTTTGGAGGATGTTAAAAGTCATTCTGTGAAATGTAAAGACACTGAAGTAGCTGAAGAGAGAAGGGTAAAAGACAAAATGGAACTGAAATGTGTTTAAAGATCACAGATCGATTCATACTGACTGCGTAAAGGTATTCAGGGGTGGAATTTCCCTTTAACATGCCTGACCTGCACTGCCCTGAGACAAAAAATAGAGCCGGTAAAAGATACAAGGAGAAGAGCGAGGAAGGAAGCGCGAGAGGAGAGAGAGATAGGAGGAAGCAGCTAAGTAGGATAAGGAACAACATATGGGGAAATCCCTCAGGCCATTCTTTCAATTATCTCTCTGGTCCCTGGTGTAGGGATCACTAGCCCACCAACGCACAACCCCCCCACACACCCCACCACCTCACACAAAATGAGAATAAGAAACACGCCGACCAAATCCCCATGTTGATGTTAATAATGATATCATGCATTTAATGCACAGAAAATATGCAAATAATGATTGGGTGTTAGATATATCTCATTATAAAAATATATTCGGTTTGTGAACACAAAGCATTATCATATTTCTTGTTAACATACAAACAAGAGCCAGTCTGAATAAAATCCGGAGGTGCTCAACAAGATTTTAATTTGTTTACGTGTAAACAATTGAAGCTTATTAGATTTTATTTTTTCTGCCACATATTTTTTACCCCAGACCACCCAGAATAGGATAAGATGAGGTAATTAAATGCAAAATTCATTACCGATGACTAATGAATGTTGTTAAGATGTGTGCCATAAAATAACTGGCATCAAAAATCTAATCTTATTCATCAATAAAACACAACAAGCATTCTAATTATACTGGATCAATTTGTGTATAATTTAAAGAGAAAGAGATAATGGAATTCATAGTGTCGGTATCTGTGACAGCATGTAGGTGTCGGTGTAACAAATGCTGACAACATCTGCCCGCATGTGATGCACTGACTAACTCAATGTCCCGTACCCACATTGTGTAAACAGCCTGACACAAGGACATCATGGGTCAGCAGGTTCTGTGTAGAAAGGCTCCCACACAGGTCAGCTAATGATCCTTAAGCTACAAACAGGCCCCAAGAAACCAACTCAGACCAGAATTCCAGCGTGTTTTTCACCAAAACACATAGATTTTTTTTCCTTTTCACAAGAAAAGAACATGTTACAAGAGAATACATTAAACAACAGGCAGACTATAATTAGAGTTTGCATCACATCGCTCACCAACCTCACAAAATCCTGCAAAAACACAAAATCCTGCAGTTCAAAAATAGTTTTCTTCGCTAATACATAATATGCTCAAATGGAGGAAAAGTGTTAAATTGGGGTGAAAAAGTGAAGACAGAAATGCTGCCTACAAGAAGTGTATACTCTGCAGAAAGCTGGAGGTAAGGGAACTTTGTAACTTCAAGTGAACCGCTGAAACTTGTGCACACCAGCACATAACACTGTTTTATTTTCTCACAAGTTCTGGACAGTTTTTAAGAATATCATTTCCCTCAGTTACACATGAGATGTTGAGGGTCCAGGTCCTGTCAAAAAATAAAAATCAAACATATTTATATTGGCATATTCGGTCTGATTTAATGGAGACAGCTGCACAGATGATGATGATTTTATACCTTATATTTATATTTACTATTGTTGTCTAATCACTTTATTAACTTTTCTTGTGTATTACGGAATTGTTTGATTTTATGATCTATGGATACATTGCTGCTTGTTTTTTAACTGTGTCTTGTAAGTTGTCCTTAAATGCCTTGAAAGGCACCTATAAATAAAATGCATTAGTATTATCATTTCAAATAATCTTAATGAGATTGATGGGCAACCTCTGGATCCAAACTTCTGGATAAATTCTTTATAATTTTATAACTTTATAATTCTAAACAGTATGCAGTGTTTATACAGCCTGTCAACCCCAACTTGCTTAGACTGAAACATACTTGGTCCAACTGATCTGATCATTTTTGACACCTACATTAAATTTATGTAATAAATTGTAATTTAGATAGAAGCTTAAACTGCTGTGCACAAAATTGCAAAACCTGTAATGCCCAACCATGCACGTAAACATCAGGTACATATATAAAATATCAACACATGCACTGTTTTCATCTTTCAACCTGGTGTGTTATGATGTACTAAGTGAAGTGAACATTCACTGTATACTTGGAGACCACCGTCCACGTAATGCAGAGATACTGGCATTAGTAAAACATAGACAGCATCTCCTTCTGTCTCCAGAAACTAGAACAGCTTCACGGCCAGGGGCCATACCCTCTGCACTGCACATTACACACGCACACACAAACACACACTTAAAATAGCTAACAGCTAGAGGTTGCACTCTTTGTCTCTCCCTTTTCATCCCACCAATAAAGTCTTTGTCAGGCACTTAGCACGGGGTTCTAAAAGCCAACACGCTGATACCCGGAGCTGTACATCTCAAAGAGTTGTGATATCAGTCCGAGTCTTAGGATTTTTTTTTTTTTTAAGCCCTCTGTATTTCAGTTGCTGCCTCCTACAAGTAAATTTAGCTCTAAACATGATTTGCCAAAACATCTGCGCACTAACTGGAATGATGTTTGCTGCCAGACAATATTAGCTCATTGGACATTCTATCAGGAAGTGTTGGGGACTATTGGAGCCCTCAGCAATTTCCGTGGTGTAACTGTTTGAGGTAGAGGGCTCTGACAGGAGCTTTTAAGAGGCAGAGAATCCATTAGACAAGGGTCGCTACAAAGTGGCCAACTATTAAAAATGCAGCAGCACCATTATTCCCTGACCCAGCCTACAACTTCTGTCTCCTTCACTGCATCGCTCTTTATTTCCCTTTGGATCTCGATCTCCCTTTTTTTCGTCCTCTTCTTTTGAATTCTTCTTGCTACTGCCATCTGTTATCTTTCTGATATATCTCACTCTGCTCTCCTTCACAGGCCTTTTTTCTCCTCCATCCTCCTTTCTCTCTCCCTCCTCCACATATTTTCTATTACAAACCTGGCAGGGGTGAGCCTCTCTCACCCCCTCCGTGCATGTGCTGACCCGCTGAAGCTTTTTGACTCCTATTCAACGTGGCGAGGCACCGGTCAGCGTCCGCTACTGTACCGGGACAAGAATAGAACAGCCCACGGAGAATAATAAATGGACATATATGGGTGGTTAGGAGAGTCCCTTTTAAGCAGTAAAAACTACCCAGGCCTGGCAAACTGAACAGATGGTAGGAGAGAGAGAGCAGAACACAGTGGGAGAGAGGCAGAGAAAAAGCAGGGGAAGGAGGGAGCAAGAGTGCTGGGTAGGGCATCAGAAGAAGGCAACATAAGGCTATTCTCCATTCTCTACATTGGCATATGATGCTATCAAGAGCAGAGCCCAGATCCAAACACAATAGCTGGGTCTTAAACAACGCGGCACATGATAATATTGTCGGTTGTAAAACTACAACTGATGCAGGCAGGCAGATGTGTGAGGAGAAACAGGGCATGAGCAGAATGCCTGTCGTGCTATAAAACCCTATACCCTCTGTTTACTTTGCAAACACGCACACACTATTCAGTTTCTGTGTGTGTGTGTGTGTGTGTGTGTGTGTGTGTGTGTGTGTGATGTGTGCTGCATAATTTATGGTTGCTGTTTCTGCTAAGGTGAAGTACTTTATGTTTGACAAGAGAAGGAACAGAAGCTTGGAAGGAAACAAGGAAGGAAGGAAGTGATAGTAAAAGGAGGAGAGAAAGAATTAGTTTTTTGGTGTATTCACGCGTGTCTCCGTATTGTGTGCCCTCTTCCCCTCCTACCTTTACGATGTTTACTCATTGCAGCTAAGCCAAACACTGACCACATTTATCCAGCGCATAATAGAGAGTAATTGAATGTGAAAGGCTCATTTTTGAAGGATGGAATATTCTATTTAGATGTCCGGGCGTGTCCACATGTGCCATTACTTTGATATCAGCTGAATGCTGTTTCTCATTACCCTAATTAAAGCTGCTCGTGTGCCACTGAGCGTATTAGCACACTGATCTGCAGCGCACTAATGATCGGCTGGTTGATAATGCGACTTTTTTTCCTTTTTCATTCAGCTTCCCTCTTATCTCGCTCTTAACGATTATCATCAAAGATTCACATGCTCAGTCAATCATCAACAGAGGCTGAAAAGATTAAAAAGTTGAATAGCTCGACTACATTCAGAGGCATAGCCATGCATGCATGTATAGACGAGGGCTCATGCATGGAGAGAGACGTACAATCATGTGCAAAGTGAAAGAAGAGCAAATCATGTTTGAGATAAGAGGTAAAAGGGGATGTGAGATGGACTGGAATGTATCCTAAGAGTTTGAGTATATGTTAACTAAAGAAAAGGGAGAGATGACCAGCTGATCAAACTGTTTCCAAACATAAATTCTGATTATCAAAGGCTTTATGGTGGGAAAGAACAAATGTATGTAAAGTTTGCCTTGTCAAAACCAAGCAGCCATGTACGTCCTGAATGCCGCTTTTCATTTCTAAAAAAAAAAAAAAAAAAAAAAAAAAGGCAACATGTCAGATTTTGTTACTATTGCTGTGAAATCTGCAGTTATTACACATCCCGCCGCAACCACAGGAAAAGACTCAAAACATCACAGCAACAATCACAAGCTACGATAATTTGCTTTGCTCTTTCTTTTGGTCCAATTAGGGATTTCACAGACTGGATTCCCTGAAAAATGTAAGAAAAATGCTTTTAGTAGATTATTAAATCATGGCCTCTGAGCAACAGAACGGGCATCAACAATATGCCAACTAAAACTAGCACACAGAGGCAATTGAGAAAATTTTAAACACTGATTGTACTTAAAGGAAAACTTCAGCCACAAAATGATCATTTCTATATCAATTACTCACCCCGTGTTACACTGAAATTGTGCAAAAAAATTGCTTCTCTCACATGCCACAGCAAAACCATCAAAACATCTGTTTACAGCTGGATAAATGAGACGTGGATTGTACTGCGTAAGTTATGTAAGAATTTGTAAACAGATGTTTTGATATGAAGCTGTAGCGAAAGTTCAGTCAGGAAGACAATACTTCTCATGCTCAGGCTGTAAGATTCTTTCTCACCCTGCCACTCACTCCTTGCACGTATGCTCACTCACTATCTCTAGGTGTCTGGGTAGAATCATCAGCTGATTCACAATCAACCAATAGCACAGCAACACACCTTCTCTGTCAGCCTATCATCTTACTGCTCTATGTTTTAAATATGGTTCTTTCTCTGCTGTACTTCTGTCTTGCTGCAGTCATGTCCACCCTCCACGTCCCCATCACCACCTTGTCTTTACAGATTCATCAGCCTCATCTGCCTCAGCAGCCTCAGAGTCATCAGCCGCCACCACCACCACCATCAGTGTCTGGACTTCATGGGGGGGATTTATCCTGCTGCCGCTCAGATGTTCCTCAAACACAAATAATCTCCCTCTGGTGTCCAAGCACCAAAGACTTAATGAGCACAAGTCATCTGTTAATCTGTACACTCATATTCTGTATTAAATATTATCTTTACTTCATTTTTCTGTCTCTCCTGATTGAAATAGTTTTGCTGTTGTTAAATACTGACCCCTTCACCTCTTTTTATTTTTTAAAAAAGTATCTGCTGATGTTTTCACCTTGTTAGTCATACTTTTCTATATACTATAGTCTCACTCACCAGACCTTTCTCAAGAAAAGAAAGGTCTGGCTGGGCCGACTCTCACTTTAAAATTGGAGGAAAAAAAACCCCAGGCTGCTTGTATTTCTTTCAACCAATCACAATCGTTCTGGGCGGTGCCACAGCAACGGTGATCTTGCAAAAATAGTGCCGGGGGGAAACAGGTTTTGGTGTAACACGCCCACAAAAATATCGCCTACAGGACGCGAACCATGGCAGAAAAATGGCTACATCCCCGCAAGACCAAACACTGCAAAAGTTAGTAAAGGACGTGTTGAAAACTGCAACCAGAGGTGGTAGGGCGGGACTTCAGCGGGTGGCTCGTTCCGCCCAACGAGAGGCTGATCTATGCAGCGAACTTCCACCCACTCAGACTATATATACTATAGATTTTATTAATTATTTATTAACTCTTGCGTTTGTGTCTTATCTAATATTCAAATATATGTATAATATATGTTTAATTTTCTCTTTGATGGTCTGCGCCATTTGAGGACAAATTTGTATTTTATGTTGTGCTTGTATAATGACAATAAAGTTTTTCTACTTCAAGTCTTCAAGAACTTTCACTGTTTTTGGATTCTTAGTTCACAGGGGAGGCATGCAAGAAGAACAACATTCTTGTCACAAATTTAACATAATACGGGGTGAGTAATTGATAGGGAAATGATCATTGTGTTGGTGTAGTATTCCTTTAAGAATGACAGATTTGAGCTATTGCTTATTCCTCCAGCTATACCCTCTGGTTAAATTTTAACAAATCACACAGAGAACCCAACAATGCAGCTGTGCTTCAGCATTAACCCTCCCTCTGATCCCCTCAAACCCTCTTACAGCCATGATGAAGGGCCACTAGGCTCACATAAGAGAGCATGCTGCCCCTCCCCGCCCCCTGCTAATGTACACTAACTGTACCTATAGCCCATTATGGAGGCAGAGCAAGAGCAATTCTCTGTTTAATAGCCGCACATTTACACACACTCCGTCATCTGGCTAAGCATTGTTAGTTTAAGCAAGTCATTTCATAACTGCCTTTGTGTGAAGGTGGTGCGCTTTTGAGTGTGTTTAAAGATTGCTATTGTAAGGCAGTGAAGGCAGTTCACATACACACACACACACACACACACACACATGATTGATTTCCACGGGAGGATAGCCTCCACTCTCTGGAATCAAGATTAATAAGAGGCCATTTACATCTCCAATCAGATCAGTGAGCAAGACAGAGAGAGACAGAGAGAGGTGGAACATGTGAGAAAGAGCTAAAAAAAGACTACACAATAAATACAACCGGTAAGTCTTTGTCTGCTCTTGTACACAAAGAGAAGAAGCTGAAAACCACCTGCACACCCACATTCACACCCACACCCACAAACCTTTACACACACACAAACACACACACTCCTCATATTTAAAGCCAGAGAGCAGCACAGGCAGATCAAACACTGGGCCGTTGTCAAGGTCCATACAGATGTATAACTGAGCTATTCTGTGGGGCCTAAGACACACACACACACACACACACACACACACACACACACACACACAGAACTGTTCCTCTGGGACCCGGTAGAGCTTTAATGACAGCAAGCTGCACTAAGAAGAGGTCAGGCAGGGGAGTCACTGTTCAGAGGCCACACACACACACACACACACACACACACACAGGATACACACATGCACTTCCAGACTTGCACACAAAAAAAGTGAGCAAATGAATTCAGACCACGCTTGCACACGTATTGACGGACAAAGTTACAGGCTCATGTACAGTCACGGATACAAAGCTGATATACAGGATGCAGGTTTTATTCATATATGGATAGATATGCGAACACACACACACATACACACATGCGGGAACAGTTGAGGGGGAACACTGGGGATTGTAGGATCCAATTTGATATGACCTTGACAGCAGAGGCAGGGAGGGAGGGCTGGTGGGAGGGAGGGATGGAGGGATGGATGGAGTGTAAGGAATGAAGTGATGGTCCAGACCAGATGCCTGTTGCAGATACTTCAGAGAAATTAGATGACCTTGAACTGATAGGGATAAATCATAGAACAAGAGACAGCAGCGTGACATGCTGACATCTGCACACACAAAACGGTATGACAGACGCGCATCAAACGTTGAAGTTAATCTTACGTACGTGTGCGTACGGTGTAATATCTCGTGTAATAAACCAGCAAATCACACAATGAATTCTATTGGATGTTCCTTGATTCACTGACAGGGCTAATTAGAAATGCTGCTTTGTCATCGCCAGAAAATTAAATATGATTCACTTTTTAGTTCATTATAAACCTGATGCAATCACAACCTGTTTTTTTTTTTTTTACAAGTTTAAATATGCAGTATTAATTGCAACCACAAAATGAATCATGAAAATGCTGCCAAAAACACTGGCTGTCAAAGTTTTTTTCGAGCATGATTTGTTTAAAAAAAAATATATAATTTATCAAGATGAATTGTGTTTTTGTCATTTTAATTATATTCAAGGAAAAAGGAATTAAAATAAGAAACACTTTTGCCAAGAGACAATTACCATATAGATACTTGAAGTTTCTTTCATTAAAAGGACATTTAGAAACAACACAGTTGATATTATCCAGCAGCAGACATGCATTTGCTCTCCCAGATTAGCAAACAAAAAGGCGTGCTTCATCACTGGAGATGTTGTTTATTACAATCACAGATGTGCATTAACAAACAGTCTCCAGCTTCTGTTTGCTCTTCTTGAGCACATTCTTAAAAGCATCAGACAGCGCCCAGATGTGAGTGTGCGCCGCTCCGAGATCAGCAGATAAGTCAGTGATGTCGACATGGTGCAAGTACAATCTGCACATGTCATCTGCAAATATATCCTGCAGTTAATTGGAAATATTAATCTTATTTTTGTGAACTAAAGCTGAAGAGCTGGCACAGTAGATGTGCTTAAGCCAGTGAATAAAGTGCTACATTCTACTCAGGGTGTACTTCACTGAGCTGAATCAGTGAAAGGATCTTATATCAAAAATTTAAACTTTAATTTGTTCCTAAACCAGTATAATTATTTCAAAACTGCAACCTGTATATCGCTAATTACAGATGTGTGGAGCTGATCGGACAGACTGATATTTCAGCAAATGTTTTGGTTGATCAGTATCAGCTGCATTAAACCCTCCAAACACCTCTATTATTTGTTGACTGGATCTCAATATCTCTACCAGCTGTCATCTGTGTATAGTTGTCACAAACTAACACCATCCACACTTGTGGCAGTGTGGCATTTGTTATAAAAAAGTTAACAAGCAGTGAAAACGTCTTAACTGTGGAACTATTCTAAATTAGAAAATGAAAGCAGCCAAACATCCACTTGTAATCTTTGTGTTTTGTGAGGTGGCAGTCACAGCTTCTTTGAACGTGGCAAATTTATTTATTTAAATGTTATTTTTAGGGTCTTTTTGGGCAGCAGTTTAGGAATTACAAGAGATATTTATACTTTTACAGCTTAAACAGATTTAAGTGTGGAGATGCAGAGCTATTAGGGATAGTCTCAGGTATGTCATGTGTTCACTGCAGCTGTCTAAAAAAGAAAAATATAATTATGAGATTGGTCAGTGCTGGCAGGATGCTCAGTGTCAAACCATTTGGATTGAAATCTAGGAAAAGAAACTTGACTAAGGCAATCCTATGTGGTGTTGACTATAGGTAACAATATATAGGACTTCACATTCAAAGTAGATGTGTTGCTTTTGGTCTGCAAATGCATCATGCAGTCTGCCTTTGGTTCAAGGTTCAACCTATTTTTAACAGTGGAGCAATCATTTTCTTACCTGTTCTTCCCACACTGTGTCCACCCAATAGCAAGATCTCTCTATTCTCATAGCATCCCACTCCTACACTTTTATCTTTGCATCTCTCTCCATCTCTCTTGCCTACTGACATGTACACATTTACTAAATATTGCAGCAAACCTGCCAACTCCTCACACTTACTATCACACAAAAGAAAAACAAATGAATCACAGCAGACAAAGGGAATGGCGATATGATGCAGGAGCCATCGATCAGGCCTTAGCAATCTATTTTCCTCTTCTTGGTGGTAGAGGACTCAGAGAGGGAAATATCTTGTGTGTGTTTGTGTGTGTGTGTGTGTGTGTGTGTGTGTGTGTGGATCTGTGCATGCATGTTTTGTGTGACTGAGAGGAAGAATAAAAGTGAAAGAACACAGACAAGAAACTGAGCTCATTTTTCTGTGCTCTTAGCAATCGGGAAAGTGCATTAGGTTCCATCAATCACATCTTTAACATGGTATCAGGGGTGAGTATGGGTCTGGGGAAAGCCAGTGAAGGGAGGGTAGAGGGTAGGTGGGTGTGGGTTGACAAAGTGGGAGAGGGACAAAGTAGGAGAGAAAACAAGGGCTGAGGGAAGGGTGGGCCTCATGCCCTGAACTTGAACTTGGAGTTGGTGGGGTCGGAGAGGGGAGGATGGGGTCAAGTGTTAAGTGTGGATGGAGAAGGAAAAACCCAGCTGCGTGACACCAATATCTCCCCACTCAGAGACAGATGGGTGAGAGGGGATATGGTGCCATTTAGCAAGCTGTCTTACGAGGCAATTTCAGCATCCATCTTGGTGCTTTTTCAAACACTTTCATCATAGGGCCTAAAGTGAGTAAATTTTGGTCTTTTTCAGGCTCGGTAAAAGACAATCTTCGTCTTTACATATGCTACAATCGGACCCCTTTTTCAATCCTGGTACATAGATCAAGGAACGTGACACAACTGAGGTAGGAATAACTTGTAAATCAAACACTTGTGACTGCTGGAAAATGGGATTTTGTCTTGATTTGGTGCTGACTGGGAGGGAGATTTTAAGAGGCAGCAGATAGAGAATTAATTCAAATGAGGATTGCAAGAGACAGTTACAAGATGGAGAAACAGATGTGTATTTGCAATGCAAAGACACATTTATTCCCTTTGAGTCCAGAGGGGTAAAATAGGTCAACCTCGCTGACCACCCTACCTTGGTCTGGAGATAGTGGGGGTAGTAGTAGGTGTAGTGGGGGTACATTGGCTGCTGCTCCAAACGTTTTCCCATGTAGCTGGAATCCAATTGAAGGTCCTGGAGGCTGGAGATAGGAGCTCGAAGGTGGCGTACGATCACTCTGAGAGGCTGGCCTGGATCCTTCAGACGACTGTTTCCAAGAGTGGAGGATGCAGAGAGAGAACGTTCTCCTCTTACTGAGGTGTGTGTGTGTGATGAACGCGCAGAGGAAGGGAGGGATAGGAGGACAGATAGTACTTGGGATTTTAGTCTGTCTACTTGTCTGGGAGCTCACAGGGAACCTCACAAAGAGAGAGACAGGTCTGCAAAGAGAGATGGAGAGAATCCGGACTGACAGCAAAAAAGGGGGGGCTGAGGGGGAGAAGGGGGTGAGGAAAGGAAAGGAAAATATGAAAGGATAGTAGGAGGCAACACAGGAAACAATAGAGGGAATTGAAGAGCAGGACGGAGAGAGGGTAAGAGGAAAGGGGAAGAAGAGGATGAGGATGAGGAGGAGGAGAAGGAGGAGGAGAAGGGAGGAATGGATGGGATCCGGTTGCCGGTTCCTTGCACTCTCCGCTCTAAAAATCAGACCCACTCTTCTTCTCTGCTGCCCTGAACATGCCCCTCAATTTGCTTTCCGGCGTCTCTTACTCTTGTCTCTCTCCGTCTCTTTTTCTCTTCCTGTGTATCCGTTTCCCTGTTTCGTTCTTGCTCCCTCTCTCTCTCTCTCTCTCACACCAGGCGAGACCCTGATCCCACCGGGAGCTCGGCTGTATCCTGGAGGACACACGCTGTCCTCTGCTCTATCCTCAAAAGACAGTGAAATCAGCGATGAACTCACACATGGATGTGGAGCTAGAGAGAGGAGGAGGAGGACGAGGAGGAGGAGTAGAGAGGGTGGTCTGGAGCTGAAGCTGTGACTGCCTTTCTTCTCACTCTCTCTCACTCCCTCCCTCTTTTGTTAAGCTCCGGGGATAGATAGGTAGATATGGCAGGAGCCCGGCGTGGAGGATGAGCGAAAAAGAAAAAGCCTCGGTAAAAACTCCTCTCGCTCAGGAAGAAGCAGATAGTCCTATCCAGACGCGCTCTCACACAGAGGAAAATCCCCTCTGATCCACAAGGTGCCTCCTCCAACTCTTTTCTTCTCTTCCCCTCTGCGATCCCTCTCTTTCTTCTCAAGCTCTCTCCCTGACGGCTTGCTTCCCACTGCGCCTGGCAGCCGTCACTGTGTGTGTGTGGTGGTGGTGGCGGCGGCGGTGGTGGTGGTGTGTGGAGTGTGTTTGTGTGGCTGTTGCCGTCTGCTCCACTCTGCGTGCTGAGGCATAGAGGGGCTCGGCTTCAGCGCAGCTACGCTCCTCCCTCCCTCTCTCTCTTCCTCTCTCTGTCCATGTCTCTCAGCCTCTGTGTTTTTCATGGAACTATAGAACAGTGGGAGTGGTTGGTCCTGCCCTCGTTCAAGCCCTGGGGTGTATGTGCGTGTGTGTGTGTGTGTGTGTGTGTGTGTGTGTGTGTGCGCGCGCTAAATAGAAACTGAGAGAAAAAGAGAGACAGAGATGGGCTGTTCTGCTGGCAGAAAGGCGGAGCTGTGGAGAGAGTATGAGGAGCAGGAGCTAGGGTAAAGGGTGAGAAGAGGATACACGAGGAGCAGAATTTGGAAACAGAGAGGCCCCTCTACTGGCACTCTATAGGTGCAGCAATGGCATATTTTCCATAATAAAAGCTGTCTTTGGATTCCTTAAACTGAGTAACATAATAATCACATCTTCCATTTAATCTTAAATATCATTAAATCATACTTTTTTATGCAGCATCTCACAATCAGCTTGTATAACCAGCATACACACTTATAAATAAATGCATGTACACATGCTTGAGTGGCCCTCCAAAACGTGTGCCCGAATGCCTCAGTGCACACGCTCCCACTCACACATGCCCAGTAAAGGGCCCAACATAGAGTGTAGTTCAGCGGTTGTGTGGCACAGTGACCCACTGACACAGTGCTGCCTGTTATGTGATGTAACCAGGTTTAAGTAGTGCTCTTACATAAGCACAGTGAGCCATGCATGAAAAAGACTGCTCTGCCCTCTGACTGCAGCTGTGTGTGTGTGTGTGTGTGTGTGTGTGTGTGTGAAGGAGACGAGGGTTGGCAGACAATGCAAGTTCACTGCAGTGGAAAAAGGGGGCACGAGAACAGAATGCAAACACAAAACCTCCTCTAAGATAAGGGCTTTATTTCTTGCGGGCAATTAAACTACTTTACAGACGGTGTTGCGAAAACACATCACTGTCTTTGTGCTATTGTGCGCCCGTCTGAGAGTTTTTTGTCACTATGCCCACATGTCTGTCGGTATTTTCATAGCATTCTTCTGTCATCTTATACAATACGCAATAATGATATGTTTGGCTCAGAGGTGCACTAACTACAAAACATCTTCCAGTGCAGCACAGAGAAGGCTGCTGTGTAAAAATTAAAAATACAAGCAGCGTAGAGGTAGTCGCCCACAACACAGTGCTTTAGTCAAGGCATCTTGGATTTCTCAAAAGTGATTTCTGATGTGAGACAATTCTGTTTGTTTGACCGCTCACCAAAAAAAAGCTTGTTTGATCCTGATAAGGACTTGCCAGACAAGATAAGGAGCAAGGACAGCAATTACACTGGCACCAACCCCCTCACAACATACTAATCACTGTAAAGTATGCATAAACGCCCTGGAGGATGACTGTAAATGCTACTACAGGTTTCAGAAACATTGTGTGCACCACAGATGATGACAGTATTTACAGTTTATAGCCTGAAACTATGAAACTACAATGCTGTCACTATAGTTTGGGATTATCTTAATTAGGTTTTAGGCTCATCGAGAGAATTTTAACTTGAAAATTGTCTTCTCAGCACCAGTGTGAGAAACAACTCTCTGAGTCAAAACCCATAACACAGCGCTGCCGTAACATTATGCCTGGAGGCGGGCCTGGACTTAGGGAATCACTTGTATTTTCATTTTCATCTGTATTGCCTATTAACCATGTGACAAATTTAGTTAATAATTCAATAGATTGAAACAAGAGAATAATCAGGACTGTATACATTACATGCTGTAATTAGTAGTCTATACAGTTAGCATTTTTAGCCATGCATTGCTCCAATTAATTCTTCAAAGTATTTTTGTTTTTGACAGTCTTGTGCTGCAGTTTAACCTTGAGTGTTGTTGATATAGTGCCTGTAGCTTTTACAAAGTTTTTCAAAGCCATCTGAATAACCTTGTGATAGCATGTTTTATGATCATAATTATCATATATTAACAGTGGCAGACATTCTCTGCCACCCAAAGGAGTACAAGCAGGAAGTTAGTCATCAGGTAAATTGCTGCACAGCCCGCATCAGATAGTGGAGTTAAAGCGTCACTTGGAAATGGAAATCAAGAAGTGTGCACAGCTGTAGCAGTCAGGTTGAAGCCAACAGCTGATAAGTAGTTAAGTTAAGCACAAAAACGTATCATCAAATATGCTCTCAAGCTTGAAGTGATGAATGCAAATGACCAGTGGTAATGAAAATCTGTTTCTAATTAGATATCAGGAACACCACAAGAACAAGTACAGAAAACAACACTGACAGTTATAAGGAAGTAAATACAGATGCCATCTCAATATAATATTGACCTAGGAGCTCACTGTTATAGTCAGAGCATTAACAAAGCAGCAAACAACTATTTGCCGTGTGGAGATATAATGTAGTAATGGCATCCTGACAAGAGAATGATGTCATGCTACTTCTGTGTGTGTGTGGTAATCTGAGCTTCTGTTTTTTGTTGTGGTAGGCAGTCTCACCGCGCGTGCATGTTAGTGCAGTGGTTCCCAGCTGGTGTGTCATGGTCCAAAAGTGGGTCATGGGTCACGAACATGTCGTTTCCTGCTGTAGAATGAGTGCCATTGTTAGCACTGTAAATGCTGTTAGCACTGCTAGCTGCTAGCCGCTAGCCGCCAGCCGCCAACTCAGCCACATCAATGATGAGAGCTGTGTGCAGACAACCTCTGAATCTAATATAGAGCTCCTTTAAACACATCATAAGCATTTTCATCTTAAACAAGGTAACTAGAGTATATAGCCACACTAGTGGCTTGAACACAGTGCTGCTTTTAGCTATATGCTGACATAAGCATGCTAACATGACCCAACATGACAGTGTTGTACCAACTTTTGTGGCAATCCTTGCAGCTGAAACACTGAAACAGTTGAAACACTTCATTCACCCTAGTGGTGGCGCTAGAGGAAATGTTGGGATCAGAAAAGTTAGCAGGATTCATCCTCTTGGTACCATGAATCACTGAACATGATTTACTGGCAATCCATTTTGACAGTTATGATACTGTAAAACTTCAATTAAAAGCCTAGTCCCAATTAAAAGCCCAGTCCTTTTTACTAGCCCATTGCAGGTACTTTGACAAATAAAGGCCTGTCTCAATTAGACACCTGGTCTGGTTGCCAAACAGCTCACTTTATAGAAGTTCTTTGGATGTATAAATCCAGATTGCTGACTACCCACTTGAGCTACCAATAGTTAGCTGTTAAGATCACACACACAAACATAACATTTTAAAGTTTTGTCAATATGGAGATGCTACACATTCTTCAGTTGCTCAGGTCATTTCACTCATGAGCACCAGAAAAGACTGTGGTGAAGAATGTGAGAAAACTCATTCAGATTTACCGGCATGACCAAAAAAACAAGGGGTGACTCCCTTCCTCTGAAGCTGCCATGGTGGAGTCATAACATGTGCAGGCAAACTGACACACAAAGTAAGATGACAACAGTTATGTGCCTACCTGGGAAAAAACCCAGTTTAAACACTGCTGTCAAGTGGGGGTGGTAGATCAATCGATACAGGTTACCATCCTTCCTCAATGACACTAAATCAATATCTTGATTTAATCATATCACTTAGTTTTCAATATCCTACATATCATTCATAAATAAAATGCAATTCTGAACTACCACTTACTTCGGGCTACCACTCAGTGAATTAACCAAACACATTTTCTAACCTGTTACATGCAAGTCATGATCTACGCTCTTCTAGATGGTGGAGGAGTTACTGCATGAGCTCATCCTGCAGTAATTCCAGTCTGATCTTCACAGTGAAATATATAAGCATGTTGTCGGGCCGCTGCTAGCAAAAGCAGGCGATATCGATTGTGTTGCACTTGTAGTTGTGGAGTGTGCATTCCTAAATCTTTGCAGTCAGAAGGGTTATACGCTCACAGAGCAAAGCAGGTTGATGGAGGAAGGTTATACATTCATTCAACGGCACTATGTGTGGAATGCCAAATTACAAAGGGATGCTGGGAGATCAGGTGTATGTGTGTGTCTACTATATATGAGAAGCACACCAACCAAAGTTTTCATGAAAAATTAAGATTCTGCTGACACCACAGTTTGAGAAAACAAAGAGAGTGAATTGATTCTTCCAACTGCACAGTACAGTCCCATTATGAGAGGCGCAATCTTTACATCTCACTCCCTCTGCTGCCATAATAAAGCTTCCTAGTCTAGTGACAAGACAGCCATTATGGTGCTGGTAAATACACACTGGTTAATTGCATTCCTTTTAATACCACAGACCTCTATTGCATCTTAAGCACAATGTAATTGCCTACTTGTTTCTTAAGACGGAATATGTATCTGCTGCATCGGCATTTCTGTGCAAAAAGGACCTTCTTCTAATGGGGGGGAAACTATTTTCCATGTCCAAGGCTTGAAAAATACCAGACAGAAAAAACTGACAGCTGGAGCAAAATATCAAAGTGTTTTCATTGACACTGTGTGTTCTTAAAGCCCCCGGTCATCAAAGCAGTTTTCAAATGGAGCAGGAAAGGCCATGCTGCGACTCAGGGATGTGATCCTCTCATCGCTGACCACCAGATGTATAACAAACACGGAGGCAGAAAAAAAAGCAGTAAAAGCCTCACATCTTAGCTCAGATACAGCTGGGAAAACAGAGGAGGTCATGATGACGATAGTCCTATTTTACAGAAGCTGCTCTGGTCGTTTTTCAAAGAAAACACTGGCCAGGATATCGTCACACACACACATCCACACACACATACACACTGTGGTATTTGAATACAACAGATTTACAGTGGTAAATGGACTATTACATCCAATTGCCACACACAGCATGAGGAAATCTGTCTCTTTGCAAGTCTCCCAAGATACAAACACAGAGACTGCAGAGAATGTAGAATAAACTGTTTTGGTTTCCTTTGATCCAGGAAATCTAATAAGAATTCAAGTTTAGACACATTAAGAAAATACAAGCAGTATCATTGGCAATTTAGCGCTAAGAGTGTGTAACAGCTACATTACTTACAAGCTACATGCCTAAACCCTTTCACACACAGTCAGTATCCTGTGTGTAAGACACTCAGTCAGACAAAAGTATCTAACCAACAAAAGTATTGTAATGTAGTGAATCTCTGAAACTTACACACATTTTCACAGATTGTCAGATTGTCAACTTAGGTGATTGTTTCTCAAACCCAAGAATGCGAAGAACAGACTTGTGTTCTTGGGGGAGGATGTTCTTGCTAGTCATTCTTGGAAGAATGAAATTGCAAGGTCATGAGCACATAGAACGCTGTTGAAAGTTGGATACAATTGCTGGTGCAATACCCCCAGCACACAGGCTGCCTGCAGCGCTCTGAAATAACACCCCGCCTTTATCACCCAAAACAATTGGTGTTGTGCAACAGCCTACCATAAGCTCAGCTGATAACTCTGCAACTAACAATGTAATGTGTGTCCATTTATAATAATAAAGCAATGAAAGTCCCCTTTTATGCTGCTTCTGTTTATTTTCCAAGTGCTTCTAAGTTTTACAAGCCAAGAACTGTACATCACAAGCTAACGGTGGGAATAAACCCTAGTAAAGGCTATTGTTTGCTGTTCATGTTTGATGTAAAGAAGAATAAAGAATTAAGGCAAAATAACTATTAAGATCAAAGACAGACCGAGCAATGTTAGTAGCTACGGACAGAATATTTTACCAAGAAGCAGAGGAGGAGGCTGCTGAGCTGAGGAGGTGACTGCAAGTGAGAAGAGCCAGGATAAGGAGGATGGAAATGACTCTGAAAATGTTGAGCACATTTTCAAATCACTATCAATTTTCGTAAAATTGCCAGCTTTCAAAATCTACACAGTTGATGTCTTGCCTCAAAAATGATCAGAAGCAAATTAATTGATGAAATAGCATACAAAAATGGTAAAAAACGTACTGTTGCTGGCCTGCTTACTACTCCTTGGATGAATGCCGAAATGAATGCTGAGATACTTGTGCTGTAAAGTTCAAAGAAGTTACCAACCAATGCACCCTCTGTAAAATGGGCAAGTCAAAAAACAGTTTCAGGCATTTTAACCATTCTTGTGAAAATGTGAACTTGTGTATTGGAACAGTACTTGGGCCACAAAAGCACAGGCACACAAGAACAGACAATGACGCAGCTTGAGAAAGGCTCATTAATTCCAGAGGAAAGTAAAAGACAGATGATACTGGACTTAAGCCCCCTTGTGACATTAGAGGACCCTCAAAGGACCGATACAATCTGCAAATCAAGGGTCATATAATCAATAATGACAGTCAAAGCCCATCAGTAGGTTACTTTTCAGGAGCCTTGCTAGCATGTCTACATGTACAGTAGTAAAATTCTTTACGGCAAGGTGGTAACATTCATTAATCAACCTGCTGTCTTATATTCTTTCACCTCTATTTAGTTTCAACAAGGCAGTATCTAAACACTGATTTAAATGTGCTCAGTGCTGTCAACATGATTTCTAGTTATTCTGATATTTAATACTAATTTCAAGAGCCCCTTGGATATAATTCAGTGCCTGTTTTGCAGTTCTATTATCAGAGAATTTTCCCTTGATGAAAGACTTCGACCAAGTCTGAGTGTGTGTCTGCAGACATACCAGATATTATACAGCTTAATGCCACTGTAGGGAAAAGACAACAAATTTCATTGTCAAAAATCAGTTCATCCTGTGATGTATCCCTTGTCCATCCATCTATCCACCCATTAGCTTTACCTGCTTTTCCTTTACAGAGTCGCAGGGGATGGAGCCAATGCCAGTTGACGTGAGAGGTTGGGACAAATGCTGCTTTAAACCTCAAGAAAATGTGTGGCTTTCTCAGGGAAGACGTTCTGGGGCAGTATTCACAACACTTCCTAGTGCTAAGAGTTGCTTCATCATTCTAAGAAAATTCTTAGAATTGTGACATTTTCTTAGAATTTCCCCTTAAAGTTAAGACTAAGTCCTTGTAAAGATAAAAGTTATTCACAGAGCATCTTAGATCTTAAAAGAGCTCTCAAAGATGAAAAACTGTTGGGAGTAGAGGGGAGGACTTTTAAGAGGCTTAAGAGTTTCTTAAGTAGAGGAGGAAATGGCAGAATGACAAAGAGGTTGGAGAAATATTCTCCAAGAACTGGATGAACGTGTGTAAATGAATGCTGCAGATTAGATTGTGCAGTGAAAATGTTTGTGGTCAGTCTCATTTTACACCCAACGCAATAACACTATAACGCCAGAAATAAAATGATCATAATACTAAGATATTTGAAAAACTGGAAAAATGCGACAATGATGCCTTTGGTCTGTCTAAACCTTCAATCGCCAGAGTTATCACACTAACATTGACAACACTTTCACAGTCAGCGATTCATTTCATCCAATCACGCCTGTTAAAATAATGTATCATACCTAGCAACAGGGTCATCCACACCCCCTCGCTAAGGTAAACGTTTCTGTACCTTCCTTGCTTAGAGTTGCTCTGAGAACATTCCCGAATCCCTCCTAAGCTAAGACTCCTTACTAAAAATTTGTAGGCTAAGTTAGGAGCTCTCTGAGAGTATTCTCAGAATATTTGTGAATACAACACTTGCTCTGCTGTTCTAGGGGCAAAGCTGCATGAACAAAAACCAAGACCTACACCCAGCAGTTGACTTGGTATGACTTGTTGCTGTTTTTTAAACAAGAGGCACTACGCACATGCACCGCTTAGAGAAATCGTTCAGAATTAAAAGGCATGGTGATGCCATTTCATGACATGCATTTGGCACACATCTATAAAGCACTCACAGTGTTTGCTTCCAATAATAGTTGGCAGTAGCAATATGAAAGGATTTGAAATGGGCTGCACAATGTTCATAATGAACACCAACAACAAGGGAAACATGTAGACATCTCAGTCAACAAGACAGGCAGACAAGAAGGAGATATTAAGTAACACAATATGAGGAACACATTCTAAGCTTTTCGTAGCCATAAAGCCAAATGAAAAATCACTTCAAACCAATTACTCCTTGTAAAACAGTGAATGCCTAATTACATGACTGCATCAAAATGGTGACAAATCACCTTAGGCCCTTTCCAAATCCCACTCCTCCCATCTTCATTTCTGCTCCTCCCCTCCCACACTTCCACCATCCCCTCAACAGCAAGCCACAGCTCACTTTAACACAAATCATCACTTTATTAAAAAAAGAAGAAAAAAAAAACAGCGCGTTAGTGGATTCATTTGAACAATTATGCAAATCAGACAGGAGATGAAGCTTTTATTAATGTTAGAGAAGTGTTGCATCAGATAGTGCTGAAGTTCATTAAGTTACTCTAGTTGAAGATGAATACATTCTGATTAGTTTAATGTCACTATGGTGTGTATCACATTATCTTCTTGGGCAGCGTCAGCACAAAAATCCCCACAGATCTCTTGCTGAAGAAGAACATGGAAGAGAAGGGATATTTCGCAGCTGAAAAAATGTGCAATTTGGATTAATAACACAAGGGCCATCATTGTTTTTTTTTGTTTGTTTGTTTTAGTTTTGTCTGTTTTTCCTAAAACCTTTTTCTTATTGCTTGCACTGCTATTGTTGTGCTGAGGTTTGGAGTCTGTCTGGTGCCGTCAGCTTTTCCTGTGTATAAAAAACTAAAGATATTTCCTCAATCTTTATTTTTCTCTTTATTTCGAATCAGATTTACCATTGTAAACCTCACGTTATTCTCCCTGGCTCTCCTTTCTTTTCCTCTCTGTCTCTCTCTCTCTCTGCAGGTACGGGGCCTGGGAGGTGCTGGACCGTGACTGACTGACTAGGGCCCATGCTTGCTGTGGCTCCGAGGGGTAATTAATTTCAGCAAACGACCGCCACGTCTGTCGGCTTTTATAAACGAGCGTTTACGCGCTATGGACAATTTAACCACTCCACTGAGCTTGCCTTGACAGAGATGAGTAGAGAGATGTGGTGGAGAGAGAGAAAGAGAGAGAGAGGACGGGGACGATGCTGCGAGGTGACTGATGGGAGATTTAATCAATAGAGTAAGCACATTTACTCTCATGATGCTCACCCAACATCCATATTCATGGTGTTAATTCTCTCTACGCCTACGCTGTTGCACACCACAAAATATTATAATGCATGAAGGATTTCACTACATCTCATCAGGCCTCATCAAAGGCCAGTATCATCACTGCTAATTATGTGTAGCATCATGGACTAAACATCATCCAGTCAAATGATTTTTTCATTCCAGATTCAAGCTTAATTCGATATACAAAATAACTACTCTCCATTACGTTCTGGCACACACACCTTGACAGTCCAGTGTTCTTCTTGTTAATGCCACTGGCTGCATTTGGAAGCATGCACCATATCCTGGAAAACAAAGGCTACATCAGTACAATGTCGTTCGCAAACCAATCCCACCTCATTGGAATCTTAAAATATGAACTGTTTGTACTATTGAGAATATTTGGATTGGCTGTGTCTTGACTGTGACACTATGTCTGGTCATTGTTCACTGTACTTGCGTAAATTCTGACATTAGATGCAATGTCTTGAGGTTCAAGAACAACAGTCTTCACCCTGTTTGCCCCTGAAAATATACCCCACCTCACAAACTGGACTCCATAGACTGAAACTTGGAAGACTGTGATCATACGTAGGAGTGGTTGCATTGGACCGTAGACAGCTGACTCTACAATCATACAGGAAATTTGCTGAAATAGCAGAATACTATTGAGAATAAAACTCTTCTGAAAGAAATGGGCCAGAGACAGTGCTAAAGTCTCTGTTTTTGTGATGTCAAGTAACACACAAACTGTGTGTACAGTTATGATGTTGAGATGGGTTAGATTTATTATGTCCTGATTGCCAGGACACGCTGGAAGAAAGATCTCAGTCAGAATTTCTTTTCTAGATAAAAGATGAATAGCTGAAAAATTAAGAACTCGTGTTTTAGTGGACACGAGCTTGACACGCCTTTCACACATTCACACACTGGTGGCCGAGGCTACCACACATGGTGCCACCCACTACTCAGTGAGCATTCACATGCACTCACACACCGATGGAACTGCCATCAGGAGCAATTTGGGGGTCAGTATCTTGCCAAAGGATACTTCGACATACGGACTGGAGGAGCTGGGGATCGAAGTGCCGATCTTTTGATTGGTGGACAACCCACTCTACCTCTAAGCCACAGCCGCCCATTATTGTACATTACAGTAACATGTAAGACAATCTATTCCCCCCTTTTTATCACTAGGGCTGGGTATCAGAACCGATACCTTTAATGTATCAACCAAAATAACCCAGTACCAAGTCATATCAAAACATCTTCAATCAAAGCATAACTGCATTCGATCCTTTTTGCACTGGAGGTCTGATCCCGGACCATCCCTACTCTCCCCCAGATCAGCAAACTTACTGTTGCTGCACTCTCTGGTGCAGCTCTCCTCTGACGAATACTCAGTCAATATTTGTGCGGTTAGCACGAGATAACACTGCAATAGCGGCTAACATCCAACACTGAGCTGTTACACGGTCCCAACAAACTCACACCAACACTGAAATGGCTAAACTTTGTCGTTACACTTGTTAATAGCCATTGGTTAATATTAGCTGTGGGATGCTAACAGTTAGCCCTGTCATTCTGTGTGTGCGGTGAGGTCCAGGGCAGTGTATTGACACTATTGGCAGATCAGTGTGCCAAGATGCCACCAAAATGTTTGAAAGTATGGCATGCCATTTCATTCAAATTATGAGTATCAAATGAAGTACTTTATTGGTATTGGTATCACTTTAAGGGCACTGGTATTGGTACTGGTATTATAATAACCAGCCCTATTTATCACTATTTCATGTGTTTTATTACAGGAGATAAATATTGTTCTCAAGGCTGTGTAGAACTACACACTACACTACACATCATTTTTGTAAATAAATGTCTCCTGCTACAGCTGCCTCAGTATATCACATCTCCTCTCAAATTTAAAATTACTGTTCATCAGTACAGGTCCCAGGACTGGCTAACTCTTGATACCCCACAAATAAATACTGAGCTCGGTGTGCTTGTGTCTTATCTCTGTTCTGTTTCTTCCTCTGTACCCAGGTCTACTTTGCAAAGTGATCTCGAGCTCAGTGAGACTACCTGATTAAATTAAGGTTATAAAAAGAAAACATAACTGTCAAGGTTTATATTATACATTCAGTGTACATTCAGCTGTAGCACAACAACACTGCTGCACATAACTCAGCACCAAAATCACTTTCCCCTCTCTTTTAAATATATGCCCTGCCCTAAAAAACTGAGGTCAATAAAAGTAAATCAGCTGAAGTTTTCTCTCGGTGTTAGATTGTTATTTTAATTCAACAGCATGTAACATTCCCACTTTCTCCCCTCAGAGTTTCCAGAGCCTGAGAAGTGCGGAGCCACACCGCAGTCACTCGGCACTCGGTCAGCCGAGTCCTGTGAAAACTGTTCCGTTTGCCTCTAACACTATCGGGTTGCCAGACTATTAGCGCTGCAGCCCCACTCTGCTTTGTTCCCCCTGCCAAAGCAAGTTACATGGCTCGCCTCGAAGTCAGTGTTTTCACAGCTAGACATACATTACTGTGTGACATCAAGCCCCGGGGCTTATAGATCTGCTGGGTTGTATGACAGGAGCCTTTATGGTTTTTGCAGCAATGTATGACAGCAGTCTGCCTGCCTCAACACTTGGCAGGGATAACTATAGTATACCACAGTGTAGAACAGACAAGTGTGGCCATATGAGGGGCCTGCGGCAGCAAGCGTTTCCATAGCTACAGTGGGCCGAGGGGATTGTTTACTGTCCGAGAATGAGAGATTAAGAAAATGAGTGATTTTCTACATATATGCTGAGCTATCATTTTTGCACCCATGGTGTGTGTGTGTGTGTGTGTGTGTGTGTGTGTGTGTCTCCTAGATGGAGCAGCTCTTAACAGGACTGTGAGAGTGCCCAAGAGCATTACCCACTGCACTGACTTTTAATAGCACTCCCTCATCCCACATCTTCTTCTTCCATAGACACAAATACATATGTACTTGCTGTCACCCACATGCAAAGCCTACACACACATACATTGGAGAGGAGAGGAGGGGAGAGGAGGGGAGAAGCAAACTACATCAGACATAAAACCGAACATTAACAACCGCAACACCTGCCCCATATCACCATCACGCAGACATAAACCATTGGTGACTAAAGGCAACATCTAGCTGAGCCAGGTGTCGATCTGCTCTTAATTAGCAAGAGCAGCAACCATTTTAGTTCTTTATATCAACAAGTAATGATGGGTGTTAACAGCTGACCTCTTCTAAGACTCAGATTTAAGCAACCACCAACAATGACAATCAGTTACAGTACAGTAATTAACTGCTCTGCTGTCAAGAAATCATCATCGCTCTGCAGAGATATTACAGAAATATAGGCCTACATATGATATGCTGTAACTAAGGACATGTGCTGTCTCCTAGGTGCAATAGCACAAAAACTAAATATGCAGAGGAACAAAGCCAAAACAATGAAAATACAGTATTCACTGTTAAAAAACTGGAAGGATGTCAGTGGTAAAAGATAGCTGCATCTTGCAGGATATAACCTTCCTCTTCCCTCCCTGTGGTACCTGACAGGCCTGTAGCTAAGCTCACCCTCTGCCATTACTTCTACTGTAGCCTTCCTGCTCCATTAAACTCAACAAGCTTAACTCAATGGCCTTCATTCCTCACAGCGACGGCTTCCGCTTCATACCCTGGTGGCTTTTAACAGGAGAGGGGCAATTTGAGTGGGGGGACAGCATCTCCCTTGTTAACACAAAATATGTCATGCATTGCCCTTGTTAACTTTAAAAGAAAAATCTGCGAAAACAATATTTTACCTTCTCTGCTGTCCTTGTTGCTGAATATAAAGATATTGCTCACTGGGGGCCGAGGCAAGGACCTAACAACTGCAGTAAAAAGGAGCCATTAAGTTATACTGTCCTTGTCCTGCTGTGGCGTTTAATCGCCAAGCTTTAATATGCAACGAGGAAAGCGACATCCCACTTACAGACCGATATCATGCGGGACTCCATACTGAGTCAGCGATTATTGATCACGGGAGGAAGCGTTTTGGAAAATAATCTGTTTTATGACAGTTCCCCAGAGTGTGTTAAAAAGGCCCAATCCAAACTGAGTATTTGACAAACAGGAAGCCGTGTCAAAGAGCCTGCAGCAGGAAAAAAACTTCATCCTCGAATCAAATGACAGCAGCCTTGATTCAAAAAGTGGCACCCATTTTGATCACTAAGAACAAGAGGAGTCAAGTAAAGTAAAACATTTTTGACAAGACAGGAGAAAAGTAAAGCTCCATTCTGAGTAATCAGCAGCTGCTAAAGTTGCAAGGAACAAAAAATGGCTACACACAAAAAAGAGATCAGAAGTGATTTGTGCGGTGCGAGGGCAGGCAGGTATAACAGAGAGAGTCTTTAGCTGTGCCTCTCTCAAGTAATAATGTGAAATTTGGAGAATGTGTATCTGAGACACATTATAAATATTTCATGGCATATTATGAATAGGTTCTTTGTTTAATTAGACTTGGAGAGTTGTCCCCTTCAGCCACTTCTGTCACGTTAGCATGAAAAAATACGATCCTTTCCACTTTAATTATAAAAGGTCTTCAGGCCAGTATGCTATGTTATAATTCACCTATCAGCTTTTATATAAGTATAAACTACAAAACCCATCGGGGGAGGCATTTAATTACTTGATTTACATTTTAATTCATTTTCTGTTTGTTCTTTTAAACTTTTGATAAACATATTCAAACTGACTGGTGATTATAAGAACCGATTAATATAAATGTAATGATATTTCTGTGTTAATTGGAGGGATGGGACCACAAAGTAATCCCAAAGTCACAGCACAACTACATTTATAGATTAGTGTTTAACATCCCAACCATGTGTATTTAAAATGTTCTGAAAAACAATGTTAGGACAATATGTACCTCAATTAAATGTAATTAAATTGGTGTATCAAGCTTTTCTTTTAATTAAATCTATCTCAAGTGTGGCAACTCATTACATTTGGTGGCCCAGTTGCAAGCACACATATATTTATACTCTCTATATTGTGCATAATTTAATTATTTTGCTTTTAATCATTTTGCCATTTAATTGTTCCTGTTTGGTTTGATCTAAAGCATTTTTTTGTTTGTGACACCATGCATTTATTTTCAGCCTTAAACTACAGTAAAAGTTTAGTAGCACTTCATATACTTTCTGTCTATGCAGCACTGTAAGTTGAGCTAAATCAGGTGAAAATGCTGTACTGCATCTGCCACAATTAATTGCAAATAACCTGACTCCACGCCTTCCGCAGCGCTCTGCATTAGAGCCTTCCCGACCTAGCTACAATTATCTAGGAAAGGCTTTCACTCTGATGTGAAACGGAGCTTATGAAACTCTGTGACAGTCATTCTTTTGCTCCGTTTCTTTCCGTCTTTGTCGGAGATCTCATTGTGAAAGCCTTTAGAGCTGCAGTGTAACACACCAGGGAGGAAACACTGGACACAGCTCTAATGCCTTTCATCTTCGCAGACTGGGAACAGCTTCCTGTTTTTCAATGGACACACTAATTAGCATGAACACAAACATGCACTTCACTCAGACAAAGATGAGAACAGATGCACACAAGCACACACACACACACACGCACACACACAAATACATTTATGCACGTGTGTATGAATGCACACACATACACAATAACAGCACATGAAAATACAGTGAAACGGCAGCCGTAATTCATTTTTCACACACCAGGTCTTTTGTGCACTTTACACTGCACCAGCAGAGGGGGAGGAAGAGGGGGAAGGGGAGGGTGCCCACACTTCAAGCACAGTTTTTACGTAATATTTTCTTTTCTTTGAAGTGGCGCGGCTAAATGAGTTTTCAAATCTCCGTAGGTTTCAATACCACAGAGAAATATGACCACAGTTGATAGGCACCACTTACATTCAATTATCTTTGTTCCACACACAGAGCATTAACACACATGCACATGTGCGTACATACTCAGACACATCAGTTATTCCTGTGCAGGGGAAAATTGTGACTCTCATTACCAGTCCCCTTCTGAACACCGAGGCACTGCTTCACAGCCCTCTGTCTACAGTTGTGTAGATACAGTGCTCTGCTGCACTTCACATGCATCAAGTAAAAAGATACATTGAAATCCTGTGGGGGTGGACAGACAATGATGGAAATGAAATGCTTCATTTAGCAACAGCTATGGCTTTTGTTTTGTCAGACATCTGATGAATTCAGAAGTTACTGTAGCCTATATGTGCACATTTACATTGCATTAGTGTGAGATGCTCTGGGCACAATTATGTACATTCCTCATTTTACTGTCTGTAGAAGTGCAATCAATTGAATGACTACTCAGAGTAAAACAAATGGATAATTGTTTTGTGATTTTATGTGGTCCATGTTGGTAATTATTGGGCTTGATATGGTGCTAAATCAAGTCTCTAAACTGTGCGTGTGAGAGTCATCAAGGCTAGCCAGTCAGCAAGCTTCTCACTTAATCACAGATAAAATAAAAATGTACTTTTTTTTTTTTTTTTTTTATCAAGTATCTTAAATAAACAGGAACTTTTGCAGGTGTATTATCAGTTGTAAGACATGCCCCTAATGCCAGTTATGCCTCCTTCCTACTGGAGAGAAAAACCCTAACACCTGCGAATATCTGTATTTAATGGGAAAGGTTGCAATCGGTATTCAGTCCCTGGACAAATGTCTCTACAGTAGTTACAGGTATTTATCAGCTCCAGCTCCGATCTGCAGTGATGGAAATACAACACCCAAGTGAATGCGTTAATTTTAGCCCCTTTGCTAGCATGATACAATGATGGGCTGTCACAAAATACCGTCGATCTACATCCAAGCAGTGCTCGAACATCATTCAAAATATAGTTGGCACCAAGTTTGAGAGAAAGAGAGACTGAATAATTTACTGCTCTCTACTGTTTACTAACCAGTTTTCCAGCCGGTAAAAGGTTGTATCTAATAATGAAGGATAGCTGGATTTGTACAGTCAATGTCATGTCATTTGGACTTAGAATGACAAAATTCAACCAATAATTACTTCCTGAGTTGCATGAGCTCTTTGGAGTAACTAATTTTGTGTTATATTACAAACCTCACTGGTGTTTTTACTGATATGAGTCAATAATTGCAAAATGTGGGTGAACTACTCCTTTACCCTTTAATATTACCACCACTGAACTCCACACACAGCCAGAAGATGCGTTATCTGATCCATATTCCCTTGGCCCCCACCTCCCTTACTCATCTACAGGATGATGATCACCGACTGGACATCTCCCACCACAGATGTTAAATTGAATTTAGTCACAGCATCTCTAGAAGTTTCAGCCACTTTCACCAGCACCGCCTCACCACCCCACCCACATTCACGTGGCTCTTGGCACGGATTGGGAACTCGACTGTAGTTCTTGGATTCTGGACAGTGCTTCATCACATCTGTGCTGCTCCACCTCCCGTGGTGGCTCTGTGGGGGAACACGTCTATAAATCTAACCGTCACATAGCAGGGAAATTAAGTTGGCAGAAAGATGGACGAGAGAGGAGTAAAGACGTTGAGAACAAACAATACGACCAGTAATGGTCTAAATGATCACACATGGTGGAGGAGGCATCACCACTCTGCATTCTAAATCCATCTCTCTCACACACTTACCACCACCATCTCTCTCATTCCCTCTCAACAAACTCATTGCTCCCATTTCCTCTCCTGCTGCAGTCTTGTGTGACTACAGCATGTCTGTTCACTTGTTCTGCATCAACTTCCATGGAAGTAACTCAAATCCAAATGTGGTAATTGAGTCAGTAAGTGCAATTATCATCTTGGATGCGAGGAGTGACTCATCTTGAGTCTTTGCAATGCATTTGCACACTTTGCAGGATTGCCGGTTAATGTCAGCCCACTGACTCATTCTGCACTCTACCCACTCAGGGAAAAAAAAGACACACAAGTTAACTGCTGTATCCATTTCCCCCATAAAATGGAAACTCTCATAGGACAGCTTGCACATGATGATCCACTCAAACTTACCAGAAAAGTTCCTAGAGTGCAACATCCTGTAAGTCACTGACTTAGACGTGGGAGTTGGAGTTTACATTTGCACATGTAGTCTGTTAATCATGTGCTCACATGTCTGACCTCTGAGGCAACCACTTAGCAAGAATGTGACCAGAACTTGATATCACTACTCTCTGTCACCCAGCAGCAGAGTAACACTGCTGTGTGTGTGGTTACATCACACAGAGAAAGAGAGAGTGACACAAAAATGTGCATGTGCGCTGATGAACAGTGAGTGTGCTAATCAATAGTTTGCAATTTCAGATTTGTTAACGACAGCCGTTCATGGCGAGCCTTGTTTCACGTCTGTGTTTCAGCACTTCGCAGGGCTGATATAATCAAGAGTGTTCCAGCTTGTGCTGAGATTACAGACCAGTGTGTGTTCTCCACGGTGGCCATTTTTCACTGATTAAGCTTTTTTTTCCGCTCCTTCTCAACTAACTCAGGAGGTTTAGGCGTAGACAAATAAAAGACATGATAAACTGAAGGGGAAAGGGAGAAGCAAAGAGTGAGTGGGAGAGTATGACAGACCTGCAGCAAGAAAGAGGGGAAGGTTATGAAAGAGATAAAAGATAATGTATGAAAGAGAAGGAAGGAAGTGAAAGATAGAGAAAGAAAGCAGCATGTTGGGTGTGATGGATGGAGTTGAAAAGGATGAGCAGAAGAGGGGGATATGCATGTTCTTCACCAGCTACCTCTCTGTTAGACACTCAGCTGTACTGCAGGAGTAGACGGCTGGTGAGAGGTGTGTGTGGGCTCTACTCAGCATACGTGTGTGTATGCCGCATGTATCATGAGTCTGGGGACCAGTGGGGGGTTGACAGATTATCTGTCGAGAAGCAGGTTGGAGGGGTCCCTCTCTCTCCCTCTCTTTCCTACTCCTCATTTTCCACAGTCACTCACAAGCTCGCTCCACTCTGCACCGCTCAAGGTCACTGCAACACTGCGAAAGTTTGGAAGGTACATGATACCACGAGCTCAAGGGTGAGTCAGCACTTTTTCTACTCTTACTCCACACTTGCTTGTCTAACAGTCAGACTGACAAAAGAGTGAGTGTGAATCCTGTTACATCATCCAACATATCTTGCTTGTATGTCACCGCTGGCAGCATTATGGCGTTTTCAGCTCTTTCACAATCCTGAAATTCCACTGTGATTTATATCTATTTTGGACACGACGGGAAGTGTTTCTAATTTAAGAAGGATTTCTGCTTTCAATGAAATTAAATCTGTGCCGCTCTATCAAAAAAACTACAGTTTTATTACCGTCAGTTACAGTAAGTGCTTACTCATAACTCGAGTCTGTCTCTGTTTCCCTCTCTCGTGCTTGTGAAGCCGTGATTTTGAGAAATTGGGCCAGTGGAAAACAGAAATATCCGACTTTAGAGACCAAAAAAAGATTGTCTGTAGTGTGCTTGTTTGGAGTTTTAGGATGGAGGGAAAGAAAACTGTTCACAGAACCAAATCTACATCTGTGGGTGGGCACACAGCCAGCAATGCTATGCATAAAAATCGCTTCTATGCTTCCTCTCGTCTGACCCTTTACTTCCCTCCAGTTGTGTGAGGAGGTACAGCATATTGGACTTCAGCCTCAAGCTGATCCCGAGCCTGTTTCTGGACCCCGTTATGTCAGCTTGGCAGGACAACAGACGAAATACCCCAGCAGAGACGCAATGTCAGCCCAAAAACAGCACAGAGCCAAAGAGAAAAAAGGGAAGTGTGACATGTTGGATATTCAATCCTTAATATATCACTCCCAAATTAGTTGTGGTATTGTTGTACAATGACCGTAAGACCTTGTTATAAATGGCCAGTAATCACTGAATCATACCAGTGAAGTGTTGCTGGTGTTCCACAACACTAAGACCACATTTACCACAGTCTGTGTTTTATTACAAAGTCATTCCAACTCCTTTCAGAAGTAGGCACTGGCTACTGGCCACTGCAACACACTGTAAAAGTGTACTGTCAGAGCTGTGCCCTTTTGCTATGTTGTGCCATAAAGCAATCCCACCTGCATGCTAAGATGACTACAGACAGAATTTATAAATATACTGCTATTAAGGTTCATAAAATAATGAACATAGAAATGAAAAGACTAGGTGCACTTAAAACAAACACCTCTAATCTCAATCCTCAGGCAGGGATGCTTCTCAGCTGTTTGCATTTGTGGAATTTGGCTGCAGACAATTATCACAGTTAGTCATGATAGGTAATGAAATATTCATTGATGCTAATGTTTCTTTTGGCATTCAGCCTTTACCTCCAAAACAACTGTGGAAGGACATTTTTGTTCCAAATGCACAGTTTACTTTTCTTTTTTTTTCTTGAATCACATGCACAGATTTGCTGAAACAAAGACATTAATACTCAGTCAACATGATACGGATCTGACACAACGTCAATCGACATCAAGCATGAGTTGTTTATTGGTTGTAATCTTTAATTTATTTGTATTTCATTAGTGACTAATAAGGGATATTTATTTTAATGAATGGCTGACAGGAACATAAAATAAGGTCAAAATCATTAATTCCCAGAAACAACGATTACTACTTCAAATGACACATTCCCATGACTCCTTTTCTCCTTTACTTCTCCTTGGGTTGTCATATTTCTCTCTCTCTCTCTCTCTCTCTCTCTCTCTCTCTCTCTCTCTCACACACACACACACACACACACACAAACACACACACACACACACACACACTTCCTCTGCCTCCCTCTGTCTCACTGTCTCCCTCTCTCCATGTAGTCCAGCCAGTCGCTGTGGGTTTTCTGGAATTCCTGTGGCTGATTCATCTTGTGCTCCATATCGTCCATAATATCATCTTCCCAAAAGTGTAACTGGCTTAGCATGAAAGGAGTTTGTGCACATCAAAGTGTGTGTGTGTGAGAAAGAGAGAAAGGGGAGAGACCTCCTTCACATCTAGCCCTTACTGAATCCGGGAACAGCCACAATAGCACCAAATGACCCTCATCCCAACCCTCCCCTAACCCCCAGACCCATTTACCAGCTGGGAAGCCGACTCCATTCTCACGTGTTAAAGCTCAGTCCAAAATTCTTTTGTATTTCAACTTATCTGTAATCTATCTATCTATCTATCTATCTATTCAGTATGGCCTCAGCTAAAGCAGGCATCAGCCTCGCACTGTGGTCTCGAAAAGAGAAAAAAAAAAAAGCTCAACATAACTCTGCTTTCACAAACCTCAATTCGTAGACCCAAACCAGCTCCAGAGTCATGCCTCACCACAGTCTCCACATCACAGAAACGCAAGTCTTTTCCCTTAGCCATGTTACCCACTTAATTCATAGCCCCCCTTACACCAAATCCCACACTATAAAAATATTGATTTAGTATTTAGGTAATTTATTGTATTGGGTATTTTAAGTGATTAAATAAAAGTCCATCCAGAGTTGTATTTATTACCTGGGCCACAAAATATCCAATACAACTATAAGACTGATTTTTTTTGTCAAAGTTGTTTTGCTGTATTTTCTACAATAGCCTTTGTCCCAGTCTTAACCCCAATTTCCCGAAACTCACCGCAGCCTTCCCATGTCCATCCTTCCTCACCCCCAATCCCCTCAGTCCTGCTCTCAACCAATCCCGAACTTTCAACTCCAGTCCTGTCTTGCGTCCTCATTTTCCCAACCCCACATCTTTACCCCTACCTCACCTCACCCCTCGTTCCCAAACTTGCAACCCAAACCCCCAGCCAACTTCTCCGTCACCCCGCCCCAGAGCTCACATCCAGGATTCTTAATCCCAGTCTATCCGTAGTCATTAATTCCCAGCCAAGACCACAGATGTTTCAGCAGGCCGCTCTCACTCTCTCACAGTTTGAGTTAAGAAGGCCAGAATTTTGACAGAGTAGTTCCTTTAAAAGGCAGACAGAGGCTGCCAGAAAAAACTAAATTTGAAACCTGGCTTTTAAGATTTAAGCTTAAAAATGTCTACATATAATAAACCGTATAAATAAATACATCAGATTGATGTATAAGGTGCTGAAATGATCTGAAATATGAGTACTGTAAAGTTGCTATTGAGTGCTTTATATGATCCAGCCACACATTAAGCAGAGAGCGAGCCAAACAGCCAAGCAGCTAACATTTACTAGTCAGCAAAGAGCCCAGGAAGTGAGAATACTAGCCAGGAAAAAAAACACCATTGTGCTACGGTCGACCTGTCTGTGATCCAGCCTGCCACCCACACTGAAAGTAAGCAAAACAGTCAGCCAGTTGAAAAGGCCAGACACTCATTAAAAACAACAGGTTCCCCTCTTCATTTTTCCATGGAACCTGTCACTGCATTCCTTTCTCTGTGAGGTGGCTCTTGACTCATGGAGAGGTCGGGTTATAATAAGTTAGTCATAATAACACCAGCAGACAGAGGCCTTCAGTTTGCCTCCTAACCATACAGTAGCTCAGTCTCGGCACAGCTGCCAGCCTACTGAAGCTTGCTTCTTAATCCTCCACAAAAGAGATTTAACTGCTGGCTCCTTAAAGGGAATGCAGTTTTATTTGAGAGCGCATTTATTTCTTGAAAGACTTGTGACCTATGTTTTCCAGTGAGAGAGAGACCTACCGCTCTCGTCTGCAATCCATTACCAGATTAACAACTGAAAATGGCAGACTCAAACTGATTTACCCAACATTTGTTTGAACTTTAAAATCTAAACAAACCAAAACTATTTTTGTCTAAAGTTGGGCTGACTTTGTTTTTCCTTACCTACCATGTTCTGAAATGGGTTTTTAAGTTTGGTTTTACTCTTGCTCCAGGACACTTGGCCATGTCAACAGGAGGAGCTGGAGATCAACATTACGATTGAGCAGCCATCCGACTCTACCTGAGCTACAGCCACTCTAGGTGTTGATATCATCATGGTGACATGCGTAAGGCTTTGAGGGTCAACTGGCACAGGATTGCCTATTATAAAGCAGGGGGAAATCAACATGTTAAGGGACTACATCCACTGTTTGCTGGTTGGCTCATGTGTAAAACACAGTATGTGTCGAGAGGACTGGTGCCAATATACACTCTCATCACACCTGAGTGGTTCTGTCCAGTGTACATGCAAACATATAGAACGTTAGGTGCACTATATCACAAATAAGACAATGAAAACTGGCAGCATCTGCAAGGCTGGAGCTTTGCCTAATTTCAGCAACATGTATCTAAGTCTGCCTTAGAACACTTAAACAAAAGTAGCCTATATAATTTAATAGCAGTGGACACCTGCCGCTTTGAGATTCTATGCACAACCTGTACATTTTGTTTTGCGAGGCCATGATTTAATAAAGACAATAACAAATAAAAAATATAAATATATGGTTTACTGTGATGCTTTGGATAACCTGACTACCAATATGACTATTTACATTCTCATAAACATGAGTCAGTCCTTATATCACATATTGGGTAAGTTGAACAATATGTTGAACTTCCAAAATGGATACAGGTGCCAATTAATACACTGAAAACTGCCTGAGTGCAAGTCTGACAAGCGCTTACAATGGTCCACATATACCTTTGTATAAAGACAAACTGTATCAGTGATTCACTGTAAACTGAAGTACCAAAAACAACATGTAAACTAAAAGATTCTTAATTTTAAGTAGAAATATCTTCTCAACAGTATATTGTGCAAATCCCTGTCTCGAGACACGTGCCAGCAGTCCTCTTTCTAGCACAACTCGCTCAACAGCACACAGAGAAAACTGATTCAGTGTTGAGCTCTGTATCTAAGTGGTTGGTAAATAAACCATGGATATTGTCTGAGTCCACTCATCAGGGTGAGCGAAACAGCCACACAACATGATTCAGGACTTTGCCCAATCAGAACAAAGCGAGCATCCACATTACAATGGTGCAGAAAACAAAAAAATGCTAGAGTGAGATTAGAGGCAAAAAAAAACCCAAAAAACTTTTGTGTTCGGTTTGAAATAAATCTGAAGAGTTTTATAAACAACTTGCTTCTTTTAAATGAGAACTGACAGAGAAGAAGAGGGAAAGAGTAAGAGGCGCAGAGAAAGACGGAGAGACCCGCTGAGAAGAAAGAGATATGGAGCGAATGCGAATGTGAGAGGGAGGAGAAGTGAGGAGAAATGAAATCAATAATGAACGGCTCCATAACAGGAACTTAATCAGAACAGCAGGTCCCTATATTGCTCCTGACTAGCGCACGCATCACCGCCGTCGATTCAATTTACTCCCCAAACTCTGAAAAAATAAATAAAACATGGAAAATAAATTGAGACGCTCATTCAAATTCATTAGAACTCGTCCCTGTGTGCCTACAGTACATAATATTCCCTTGAAGAAAAAGAAGAAGAAGAAGTAAAATGAAAAAAAAGAAAATATGCCAACAACTCAGTATTGGTTTTGGGAGAGAATGAAGGCGAGGGTACTAAGTCATAACAGCCTCCTCAAACACCATTGTCTTCTCCCTCTCATGCACCCACGCACACAGAGACATTGTTATATATGAATACGCATACTGTATTCACACACTATAATGAATATGTATGCACCCAGACTGTAATATGGGAGAATAAGCACACATATCTGCAGATAAATATCTATGCCTACCTTTACACCTACATGTATATGCATGGCCTTTCCACACTCACACTCTGCAGCCCTCCATTTTTATAACTAAGCCACTCAGAACAAATTCATCAGACTCATAAGAAACAGCGACAACAATAGAGGAAAAAAAATCAAATCAGTGAAAGGCAATGTTGCGTAAAAGTGCAAGCTGGGCTGGTGATGACGTGGGGAGCCAGACCGTGGGTGGTCGGCCAGGCATGGGAGTTCTGTTCTGATGGCGGCACAGGAGTGATGTTTTAATAGTTGGATCTGCTCTCTCAACCAATAAGTTTCTTCCCCAACACATACAGCACTCTCTTTATCCCTCTCTCACCTCTTTTCTCACTCCGTCTTTCACAAACATCTTTCTATCTCCGTCTCTCACGCTAATCCCATAACTCACTCTCACTCTTTCTTTTTTTTTCTTCTTCTTCTCTCCATCACTCCCTCGCTCCCAGTCTTCCAGACAGCTTCATAATGGCTGGCACCTCCTCAACACTGGCTCTAATTGAAAGATGAACGAGTTTATTTGGGCTTAATCCATCACCCTGTCACCTGAGGAGAGGAAGAAAGTCCTGGAAAGAGAGGAGAGGAGAGGAGAGGAGAGGAGAGGAGAGGGGGCAGAGGGGCAGATAAGAGGTAAGAGAAACAACAGAAACCGAGGAGAAGCTCTCCTGAGAAACCGGGTGTTCGCTGCATCATGATCGTCTACATTATCAAATAACGGACACATATACATGCTACACACACCAACGCCTTGGGAAAGACAAACTCATTAAGTCTTAATTATGCAGATTTTAATAATGTGAACATCAAAAACAAAATGTAAAAAGGAACAAGTCAACGGCGAACACGATCAGCTTGTACACAAGACGGTAAGGAGACAACACGTACCACTGGGCCAGTGTAACAAGCCAAACTGTGTTCTTGTGTTTAATAAGAGTGGCACCAGTGGGAATATAAGTCTGAACCTTGACAGGAGCAGGGGCATTCCTCCACTATTTAGTTACACAGGATAACAAATTGCTCCTTCATGCAGAGGCAACCACAGAATCTGCCTACCGTGCATACTCTGCTGCATCACTGCTATAAAAGCCAGTGCAGGTATTCTTTTATAAATGCTGTAAGTCAGTACTGAGCAGGCATATTGCAGCACCGAGCCTGTGTCTCAGGTGACTGCTGGATATCCCTTGCATGCCTTGCAGATATTCTTCCCTTATGGCATTTGAAAGGGAAATAAAATTTTAATTACTTAACAGATCATTTCCGAGAAGAAAGGTAGAGTGCAGCACGTAACCTGCTTACAGGCAGCAGGGGAGGTTGACAACCACTCATGTGGTGTCAACACCATCCACTTCTGTCGTTCCAAAATGGATTCAAAGTACTGTATATTCTGCTGCCAGCTGTCACAGCAGATGAAGATTTCACCCCAGCAGGCAGCAGTGCTATGGAGGTGCAGTAACACGTTCATGAGTTGTTAAGGCATTGTAGGCTTTCCTACAAGTAGTAAGGTGGCAGTGTACTAGTATCCCTAAGGGGGACTCTATGGTGGTTTTAAATCTCTGGCCGCTTGAGAAATGGTCATCACAAAGGGCACAGTCAAGCTTGGATGGTTTTGTAACCGCCGGTCTCAACTGATCTTTTTCATTCTCCTTTTTTGCCAGAGAGACAGGTATTACACTGCCTCATTGCAAGTTTAAGGACACTGACATGGCATGTGGTGGGTTTATCTTCCCCAGGCGTACCTCATAAACAACATCCTTTATTTGTCATGTGACCATAAATGGCCCTTGAGACCTGGTGAGTAATTTGGAGCTGAAAAAGAGGGACCAATACAAGCACTTTATCTCCTGGTGAAAATTGTCTCAGCGACAGTGTCTCTCTTACACAGATGGTGTTGAGTTTCCTGTGCCTGAAATTCTCTAGTGCTTTTAGACCAAGTGAATGGAGTTTTGCTTGCATGTCCAGGATGTACTGAATTTTATTTGGTGCTTGGCACGTATGCCACCTAAACTAATACTTCAGTGCTTATTTTTCTCAAGTACCAAAGGAACTGTAGGTACCAGGGACGCAATTCTTCCGAACCTGATGGGGTAGCATATACGCCTACAAGTGTTGTAGCCTGCCATTAAATGCCAAAGCAAGAAGAACACCTACCAGCACAGAACAATAGCAAGTGGAAGCTGCAGCAACAGGTCCACCTTAATGAAAAGAAAATTGTGTTTTCTTGAGGCCTGTGTATTTTTTTTTAATTCTATGCAATGGGAGCGCTGCATATTTACACTAGCCTAAAAACAGCAGCAGCTTGATGAGGTGCTAAGTGTCTGTCCTGCACTGAATGCTGCATGTCTGGTGTCTCTCTCTGGTCGCTGAGAGTTGAAAAATGTTTTACTTTGGGTAAAACACTGCACTCCTCACTATCACTTCTACCCAGCCGCCCAATCACAGTGGAGGAGGAGCGAACAAATAGCCTTCCACAAAGACCAACCATCACATCTTACATGTACAAGTGCTGAACAACAGCGAGGGGAGTACTGCAGGCTATATATCAATATATGTTTCCTCGCCCACAAAATCTTGAGGCGTTTGAGGCTGATCATCAGGGATGAATAAAATTTAATTGTGTGGAGTCTGCATGTTCTCCCTGTGTCAGCGTGGGTTTTCTGCGGGTTCTCCAGTTTCCTCCCACAATCCAAAAGACGTGCACATTAGGTTAATTGGCCACATTAAATTGCTCATAGCTGTAAATGTGAACGTGAAAGGTTGTCTGTCTTGCTGTGTCAGCCCTGTGATAGTCTGGCAACCTGTCCAGGGTGTGCCCCGCCCCTCTCCAAATGACAGCTGTGATAGGCTTCAGCAATCTCCCACGACCCCTAACAGGATAAGAATGAATGGATAAATTGAAATGTTTTCAATAAAGGAGTGTATGTTTGAATACGTGGGACATAATGTTTTATTTTGTTTTTTACTGCAGTATTGGAATTGGGTCTCAAGAATCACTGGTATTAGTATCAGCTAGATTTTTGGTAACATGAGGTGCCTACTTCCTGGACAGCCTTCTGTGCTTTTTTTGGAGAGATCAAATCCTTGTCTATATAGCAAGTCAAATGGAGAAAATCCTGTGGAGGAAGTGGAGAACACTTGGTTCTGTAAACCCACATCTGACTATCAGAAAGAGCATTAACATGTGGCTGATTGTTATTGTGGTAGATTTGGATGCACTGCCTCCGCCCTAAGGTGTCGGCAGTCTACAGCCAAAGTGCTTGTCAGATGGTTAAACAACATTATAAACTCTGCCACACATGCTTTTCTGATGTTAAAATTGTGAAGAACTTTTGTAATATTCCAAAGACGATGATGTGGCGATCACACCCACTCTATGCAGCGATTGGTCAGGTGTGCAGAGGTGAGAAAGCATGCAAAACTTCTCTCTCCAGCTCTCTTGTTTCATTCTTTATACAGCTACTTCAGTCACTTTATCTTTGAACAATGACTGCAACACTGTGAATGCCTTCCAGGAAAGACTGCCTGATTTTATGCGTCATTATCCTCACATTTGAACAATTATCTGTGACGACTGGCTTCTTACCACCGCCATTCGGAATCACTATAAACACTTTTACATTGTACAGACTATTTTGTTTCAACCATGCCTCCACCTTTATAGCCCACGTAAGCATGACTGCATTATGGCAACAGCATCACTATTATTCAGTTTAATCACATAAACAGACACACTGTCAGGCGTCATCACAAGACAATTCAAGAAGACCTAGGTCTGTAACACAAGTAGCAACTCTGCTCTAC
The DNA here is from genome assembly GCF_011397635.1 of Epinephelus fuscoguttatus. Taxonomy (NCBI): domain Eukaryota; kingdom Metazoa; phylum Chordata; class Actinopteri; order Perciformes; family Serranidae; genus Epinephelus; species Epinephelus fuscoguttatus. Next base: position 29,855,199 of record NC_064759.1, read on the forward strand.
TGCTATTTTACTTCCAACAATCCTCAATGAGACAACAAAAGCTTACCAGCTAATCATATGACGAAGGATGCAATAAGTTTAAGATAATAGGAATGTTGGGTCAGGCGTAGAGGTGCAGCATCTGCAGCAGGACCAGGGCGCAGGCTTTCAATCAGTATTAAGAATGTCTCAGTGTACTCCCAGGGTTCTGGATGTCCACCTGCTGATGGGTAAATAAACATATGGATCTCCTCTTGTGCTATGGCTGCAACAAGGGTGGAGGGCTGGTGGCACTGGTCCCAGCCAAATGACTTTCTAGAGGCAGACACAGAGCTTCTCCAGCACCAAAGCTGGGAAAGTGCAGCTATAATCACCATCTGCCTGTGTCAAAGAGGGGAAAGGGAAGCCAGCATCCTTACAGGGGGTCCCCTGAAACCAGCAGCCATCCAGGACTGGCTGCTTTAGTCCAGCAGGACGCCAGGAAACTGTGCTGTGAGCTGTGCTTCTCTGGTGGCATAGGAAAAAAAGCCCAAGCACCCATTCTTTTCTCTGCTGTCTAAAGGCTTCGCCAACACTTCAAGGACTTCCAAAAGTGTCTGAGGATCATCCTCCACAGTCATCCTCTTCAACGTGGAGAGAATCAGAGGGTGGTGGACATGACTTATTTGGTAGAATACTTGGCTGTGGAATCCTTTCAAGCACAGCTAGAACTAGTGCCATTTCTTATTTGTTGATACCGCTACCGCAGGCTAACTTGGCAGTCCCCAAGATTTCAGCTGAGGGTTTTATCATTCTTCTTGTTCCACAGTGTGTACATGCAGATGGATTTTTGTTTGTTTGGTTGTTGTTTTTTTGCTTTTGGTTTCTTGACTTCCCTTGGATTTATTTGTCACATGTTTTGTTGTTTTATTATCACTATTTGTCTTAGCACAGTAGACATCCACAAAAAGGCAACATGCAAATGCAAAGCCCTAATGAAAGCCACTTTGTCAAAACACTAGCTTCTGTTTTGTGTGTTGACTGTGAATAAAGATGTGCAAATTATTATTGAACTTGCGGCCTGTCTTTGTTGATGTCAAGTTGATAGTTCAAATTCTTTGGGGCATGTGTGCTCCTACCTTGTGCATGAACAGTGCTGCCTGTTTGTTTTGGCTGGAAGGTGTTTTTTTGAATAATTAATTCATTTCTGTGAGAAAAAAATCAAGCTAACACAAATCCATATTCATGTAGCATTGAGTGAGCAGTCAGAAGTGGTTTATGTGAACTTTGTTGAACTCCCTCCTATTGTGTATTCAGCAGCTCAGCGGAAGAGCATGTTGGAAATCTCCTGTGTCTCAGTTAAACGCTTTATCTCATCCCTTGCCTAGCAACCAGTTATAAAAACACACACACCCAAACAGCCATGCAAGCATAAACACACAAACTGAATCAGGCATGCACCTGCAGTCAAACACACCAGCAGACACCATCCTTGCACTCATACTGTCGACAAGCACAAATACCCTCATACTCACCCAGATGTGTAGGTGCGGGCATTCTAAAACACACACATACACACACAGGCATTTCCCCACCCTCTTGTATTTAATTAAGCTCCCAGGCTTGGACTTTTATTTGATCAAATGTTGCTGAGTTAATTGAATTAGCCAAGCCAGTCAGATGTAAGGGTGTCTGCTCCACTGGTAGAGTGTATCACAGTTTTTAAAGGATGGATGAACGTTGCAAATGTACTAAGTACGGTCAGCAGTACAGTCCAAGCGAAATTAAATTTGATGTGTTTGCGCAGGTGAAACCGTATCGTTGTGCTCTAAATGACTGGCTGTATTTGCTCGGCTGACCAGCCTGAACTTGTTGAAATTTTCCCAAAGCCTCCTTCACTGCCACTAATGCATTATCCATGAGTCTTTAAGGCCATTTGTTCCTCGTTTAGACTCAAGACACAATGGACACAGCGAGGGGGGGCAGGCTGATGCTTCTCATTTTCATTTACTTTAAGGAAAGGTCTGTTGTGCCCCTCTTACCCTGTCCCTGAGACATGCCAGATTTTTCTCCCATGCCAGGAAACAGTGATTCCTAAAGGTGAACCTTGTAACTAGGGCTGGGCAATATTTCAATACTGTGATATGAGACTAGATTTTGGATATCAATGCTGTCTTTTCCGGGTTTTAAAGGCTGCATTACAGTAAAATAACATAATTTTCTAAAATTAACGGGCTGTTCAGCCCATTCTCATTCACCACAGTTCATGTCCAGTGTGAAACCAAAGATCAGTGTTGTTTTACAGTAATGTTAGATCACTTAACACATCTACATCCCTGTGAAACCAAAAGTCAGTGTTGTTTTGATGTAACTCAAGTGACATATTTACTTTATGTTACATTATGTTACATTACAGACATACTTATTTTAAGCCCAAAACATGATTGCCTTTTAAACCTAACAGTTTTGTTGCCTAAAACCAAACTGTGATTGTTTCACAACATTAACTACGTCATACAGTGTGTTTCAGATGTGCGTCTTGGGCGTTGCTATGAGATGTCGAGGGGTGTGACGGTTTGAATGTCTTTGACAACCTCGGTTGAGAATGGGTTGAGAATGGGTTGAGCTGTTCTATTTTTTTTTCCTTTAACCACTCAGTCATGATTTTTTTTTTAAATCTCACTGTGTGAATATTTTGTACACACCAACAGTCAACCCTAAAATATTGTTGTAATATTGATATCAAGGTACTTGGTCAAAAATATTGCGATATTTGATTTTCTCTATATTGCCCATCCCTACTTGTAATGCAAAAACAAAAGATGCTAGCTGAATAAAATACATTCACCCTCACAATTTTTGATTACGAGAAGCAATCTAAAGCTAATATTTCTTTCATCAGATTATTCCCACATTATGCTATTTTAGTCAGACAACTCATGTTTTAAATGTTCATTTCAACAGCAGAACATAGTTAGAGTTTGGCATCTAGACTCTGGCCTCATCACTCCCCGCAGATATGTTTACAAGAGGAGCGATGGGATGGAGGTGGGGCTGAAAGAGCAGGCAGCAGTACTGATGCAGGGCAGCAGTGACATTGACAAGAAAAAGGGAGAGCTGAGAATATTTTGCAGCTTAAATAGACCGCCAAATTGGGAGGGTGTGTTTTGTAGATGACATATGGAGAGCGAGGTATGATGTGTGTGTATGAATCAGTGCAGCTCAAGTTAACTGCCTGAGCTAGCTCACAGGCGTCGCTCCATAACTCATGGAGAACAATGACTACAGCAAGACATATACCCTTATATCGAACTGTGGTAGTTAATGTCAAAAAGTGCAGATAAAAAGACAATCATAAATAAATAGTATTAAAATAATCAAAAAATTAACCATGAAACAGGCTGCATGGAGTGCTGTTCAGGTGTGAAAAAAAAGGATGTCTCTCTGGTGCTCTTCAGTTTGGGGATCCAACTAGTTTTGCTCATCTTCCAGCTCAAACACATCATCCAACGGGTTTTCGCTGGCTCTTGGACTGTTGCTACAACTACAGATTGCTCTTCCGCATTAGGACACAGAGTATACTGTAGAAGAAGACTCAGATCAAACTGTAAAACTAGGCAGTGCTGATGAAATATAAATCAAGGTTCTTCAACTGCATTGCCTATTTCTCAGATGTTGTCAGAAACATATTTTACCTTGCCGTTAAACTGTAATATGTGCCAAAATTTGTTTTGTATGGAACATACTGTTGGCATTAACACATACTGTACATATAAAGTAAAAAGTTCCCTGGCAAATCCATGTTACATTATACATTATCTCTTAGTCATGACTGTCTCACAAACTTTCTTTGCTAGCCAATTAGCAGAATTTCTGAGTAACAGATTTTAAGTTTCCTTGTGTGACTGCCCATATGGCAGAGCGAAAATAATAAAACTCTCAACCTTTTAGTCAATGCTTCTGTGCTACACTTTTTGCCTCCATTTTCCTGTTTCACTGAAGTAAACCCTATTTGTCACCAAGAAAAAAATTGGAAATCAACCTCAAAGACATTTCTACTTAGACAGCCATAGGACTATTTCACATCCACACAGGGCAGGTCTGATTCAGCATCACAATGCATAAGAAACTTGTTAGTGCATGATGTGTGTGCTGACAGATCGTTGTGCTTAAAAACATGTGAAAAACAGCCTTTTTACACCTGCCTTTATTTAATATACTTTTTTGGTACCCATACAGGCATACTTTATTTTTGCACTTATGCATGTATTTGCTTTGTTAATTGTAAAAATCTAATGAAGAATAAATAACTTCTGTCTTTTTTTTTTTTTTTTTTTTTTTAAATAACAATATTTCCACATATTTTTTGTGTGTAAACTTCTTTGTTTTGTTGACCGTTTGTGTCTGGTCCACTGTCCGGTTTTGCCGAGTTCCAGCCAAAAAGAGAAATGTGTTCCAGCAAATGGGATAATGTACAGCATAACGATCAACTGGGCCCAAACACTGTTTGTCTAAGCCCCTCATAAAAAATAAATAAAAAAACTGTGTTGTTCACACACCATAAATCCACTGATCCACAGTCTGTGGCCATGTGTGAGAGCAAACGAAAAGAGACAGTGTGTGCGCGCTTGTGTGTGTGTAGTGTGTATGTGTGCAAAGGCACCAAGGGGACTTTTATGATGCTCACGGCAGCCACCATGACGGAAACCCCACAGTTGGCTCTGTTGCACCAGCCCTAATTCTAGAATAAAGATCATAAAAATGACACTGCTGTCATAATTTCATGTTATGCACCAGATGACTAGCAATGCAGCACGTGGAACATATGAGCATGGTTCATCTGGAAAGTGTGGGTCAGCGATGGCCTCGTTCTGGCCCATTTGTGCTTAGTCAACTGAGAACATGTATTTGTCACCAAAGGGGGCCAGAGCCAAATATGTATCACGAGTCTCTAGGCTAGTGGAGTACACACACACTAGTTAGGTCAGTGATGTATACCCTCTGTGTCCTGTGCAAGATATCGTTTATTTTAGTTTCTTAATAAAAAGCAAAACTAACACTGCATAGTTTGAACATCTGGCCAGTCTCATGTCACGTCTCCTGTTATATCTGGAATACAGTCGCCCTGCAATATCAATCACTTTTTTCTTAAGTGATTCTGAGAAAGTACTTAGGTCAATTTAATAAAATGGCAATTTGTACTTCAACATACAATAAATATATTAATTACAGACTAATGTGAGCTATCCATTGCCTGTTCTATTTAAGTGCACAGTGGTTCACTCTGTGTGGTGGCCTGTGCAGGAGGTAAATAGACAGTGTTTATTTGCTAAAGAACTCAGTTCACTCTCCTGCAATGATCCACAGCTCTGGAGGTGTATGACACATCACAACAGCTTTAAAAAACAGCACATTTAAAAGTTTTTAATACCCTGATAAATCTCTCTGACAAGCTTTAAATGGAGTTTCGCCCACATGTCAGCTGACATTTACACAGCCATGTAACTGCAGCAAAATCATTTAATAAATGGAGGAGGGGGTATCCCAGCAGACTTGAATGCCTCCTCAGGGTTCCAGAGACTGAGTAGTGCTTCAGGATGAGCTTAGTCTGCAATTTATCTAGGCAGGACTTCAACTAATGCAGCCTCCAACTGTGGCAGTCCTTTCGTCTCACTTAAAACCCTGCCTTCCATTGATGGCCGTTTCTGCAGTGGAATTTTTTCTGTTGATCTGACAGCATTTGGTAGAGTTTGGAAATGCAGTATGTGCAATGGTGGAAGTCAAAGCAACTGGGGATGGGCATCAATTTTCGATTATCGATGATTGATTGTTAAGGCTTTTGATCGATCACAAATAATTTTGCTCGATAGTCGCAGTGTTTCCCCTACAATGCCTGGCATAGGTCCGGCAAGTCGCCGTGCCAACAAGACCCTTCCGGACGGCAAGCACGGCGGCTCGACAGGCCTACGAGACCCCCGCCGGACCTATGCCAGGCAAAAAATCAGGAACAGACGGAGGCTCTCATCGCTCTCCAAAGCCTCGGCAGCTTCCCTTGAGGCCTCTGAAAACACTACACCGTTGAAAGACGGAGGTTTTGCTGAAAACTGAAGCCTGTAAGTCTCGCTGGCAACAGTAAACACCCAGGGGTGAACTGCGCATGCGCGCCATTCTTCCTCTTTGGCCTGGGGGGTTGAAGCTAAAAACTGGGGCAGCTGCGCTCTCTTGCGGCAACAGTCTGCACTGCACTCTTTTGTTTTCTCTCTTTTGAAATACTTGCTTATCAATTAATCGATAATTGATTGTTAATTTTTTTGATGATCGAATAATGAATTTTGATCGTTTGCCCATCCCTAAAAGCAACTGTTTCTTAATTTTGATAAAGTAATTACAAAGAGATGACACATAATGTATACTCAACAAAATTTAACCAAAAAACGTCTGTTTTTGCTTCAGTTTTTCATGTGTTGAAATAAAGATCTAATATCTTTTCTATGCACACAAAAGACTTTAGTTCTTTCAAATATTGTTCACATATTTGTTTAAATCTGTTTTAATGAGCATTTTGCAAACATAATCCATCCACTTGACAGGTGTGGCATATCAAGATGCTGGTTAAACAGCATGTTTACTACACGAGTGTGCCTTGGGGTGGTGACAATAAAAGATCACTCTGAAATGTGCAGCTTTATCACACAACACAATGTAACAGATGTTGAAGGAGTTTTAAAGGAGCGTGCCATTGACATGCTGACAGCAAGACTGTCCACTGGAGCTGTTGCCTGTAAACTGAATGTTCATTTCACTACCACAAGCTGTCTCTAGTGTCATTTCCTAGAATTTGGCAGTACGTCCTACCGGCATCACAACCGTAGACCATGTGTAATCACACCACCCCAGGATCTCCACATCTGGCTTCTTCACCTGCAAGACTGTCTGAGACCAGCCACTGAGATGAGCCTTCCTAAGACGGACGGTTTCAGACATACATTCTTTGGTTGTGCAAACCAGCTGTTGCATCAGCTGTAAGGGCTGGTCTCAGATGATCCTGAAGGTGGAGAAGATGGCTGTGGAGGTCCTGGTTGCACGTGGTCTGTGGTTCTGAGGATGGTTGGATGTACTGCCAAATTCACAGAAACAACATTGAAGACTGCTTGACTGAAAATTCAGTTTACAGGTGCTAGCTCTGGTGGACAGTCCTGCAGTCAGCATGCCAATGGCACACTTCCCCGAAACTTGCAACATCTGTGGCACTGTGTATTGTGAAAAAACTGCACATTTTAGAGTGGCCCTTTATTGTGACCATCTCAAGGCACACCTGCGTGATAATGATGCCATTTAATCAGCATCTTAATATGCCACACCTGGATTATGTTTGCAAAGTGCTCACTGACACAAATCTAAACAAAGTTGTGAACAAAATTTGAGAGAAGCAAGCTTTTAGTATGCATAGACAAAGTATTCCATCTTTTATTTCAACTCGTGAGAACTGGGAGCAAAGACAAAATGTTGTGTTCACATTTTTGATTAGATTATGATTCAATACAGTCACACTATTTGCAGGTAATTTAAAACATGTTTGGTTCTATAATACCATTTTAATTGATCAATTCTAATAAACCAATGACTTAACGTAAGTGATGATCATGATAATCAGTATCACTCTGTATTTAAGACTTGGAAAATCAACTGAGAAAGACCCTCATTTTCAATAATGCCAAGCATGAACGAAAGACATCAAAAATGCTTTTAAAAATAAGTAAACCTAAAATAGGGTAAAATAAACAGATAACCAATACAAAAACAAGCTAAAATAGAAATTAAAAGAAAGAGAAATCATAAGAAAGAGCAAACAATAACAACATTATATAATTGCTATAAGTTAATATCAAGGATAATAACCATGCTATGGAGTAGATATATAGTTAAAAGCATATACAATCAATTAAAACAAGATCGGAAAAAGGCATTTGAACAGCTGTAATGCAAGCAGAGAATCTTAGTTTTGGGTCTTTTACAGATTTTTCCATGTACAACGTGCACTGTAAGAGATTTCCTTTTTTCCTAGCTCAGTTCTGATAAAAGGAATGTGGAGCAACAACCTATTCTGTGATTGAGGACCACGATTATGTGAGTTCAGAGTTAAAAGGGAGGAAATATAGGGTGGAAGCATCTGTATCATAGCTATGGATGAAAAAAAAACAAAGCTGGCCTCGCCTCACAGCCAAATGTGGCAGGTCGCGCATGTATTAATATATTAGCATAAAATACTAGCGAACAACAGTTTCCATTTAAAACAAAACTAGACAAAACTAGGGCTTCCCCTTGAAAGCTGAAGATTCAAATCCTCAGTCTGAGACCCCCGAGTCCACTGACATTGCTTCAAGTTGAGCAGTTATTTTTGTTTGCTAGTCAGTGTGCTGTGCAGTGTACTTCTGGGGACATTTTGGTTCCCAGACTTTGCTGCAAAGTGAGCACGCATGACTTTTATGCTACTCTTTGGTACGGACAGCTGTAGACATGATGCAGTGGCACACAGGAGGAGAAACTTTGCACTGTAAGGCTCTGAAAAAACATTATCTTCTCTCTACTTCTTGGAAATGGTGAATTTAGGGTTCACAGATAGTTAATATGACAGTCTTTGGCCTTTAGCTTGCTTACTATATTACACAAATGCGCTGTCACACTGAAGGTCATGTTGAGACCCGTTCAAACTTTCTTAAAAATTAAGAATCTTCTAATATTCGTATTAAACGGCTGAATCTGATTCATAATTCTGAGTCTGGTACAGCCGTAGACAAAACCCACATCAAATCCTAGAGACAATCCCCCATCTGCCTCATGTTCCTGCTTTTGTCTCAATAGAAGGTGTGGGAGTTTTATATTTAAACCATACATCCCATCATTGTCGCAATCAGCTACATCAAACATTAGATTTAAAGCACTACTTAAGCTGAAGGGGACAACAGTTTTTCTGGCGTATGCTGCTCCTCTTTGTAATTAGGCTTGTCTAGATCTTGAAGGGTCTTCAGTTGATGTTTAAATGAAGGAAAGTCTGTAATTTTACTTAATTAGAGACAAAGCAAGCATTAGGAGGATCATTTATCTCTCACTGTCTCATTTTCCTAAAATGACACACCACAGTCAACAACCAAGATTAAGCACCAACTCATCTTTATTATTTTCTCTTTGTCTTGAGTTCTTTCTTAATCATGTCTGCTGGCATCAGTGAGCACACACAACGCTTTGGTGCTCATTATACTTGACATGTCTTGACACTGCCTCTGATGGTTCTTTCTTTTCTTAACTTTTTTTTTCCTCTTCCGTGTTTTTAGGCAGGCGTCTGATCACCTCTCTGATCTGGTGTCTGTGTTTTTATTAGCTGACCGGTGCTTACAGAATGTAATAATGGCTACAACAAACAAGGCCAAATTATCGCTGTAATTAAGTTCTTGAGCAGCAACGGGAGGGAGTGGGAGAAGAGGGTGGTGGATGATTTGGCCACAAATCTTGTCTGCTCTGCTGGAGGTGAGCTGCATGTTTGTATGTATTCCAAGTAAGAATGAGCGCTGCAGTCTAGTTTCTTCCTCCTCCTCCTCCTCCTCCTCCTCCTCCTCATTATTCTTCTTCTGCTTTCATTTTTGCATCTCTACCCCACTGTCTCTTTTTTCTCCTTTCCCATCTTCTGTTATTTTACTGTTCTCTTATCTGCTTTCCATTGCTTCCCTTTGTCCTCCCAAACTCACATTTTTCTCCCTCTTTCCTACTTGCTGTTTTACTGTTGCTCTATGCACTCTTTTACCTCTCTCCCATGTGTGTCATTCCCTCTCCTCTGTTACCATCCAACAACTCTGTCCAGATTTCAGCGAGGCACTGGGTTCCAAAATACAGTATTTACCAGGACAAACACAAAATCAATACCCACCCAACGCAAACACAGCACACAGGCAGTTCGGCAGATCTGCCAATGACGCTGGCTCACGCCCTGCAGCTGAGTTCAGTGCTTACAGAGTTGACAAAAGAATGGTATCTTTGATCGTTTAGGGGCTGCAGAAACCAAAGAAGTTTGCAAAGAAGTAACATTTGGGGAAAATGTTAAAAATTTTGTGCAAACAACTGTGGTCCAGGGAAGGTCCAACAGGAAGACAGATTCGCCAAATGTTAAGGGATAATTTGACATTTTGAGAAACGCGCTTGTTTGCTGTCTTGCCCAAAGGTGCATTAGAAGATTGATACATGAACATGTCTATACACTAATTATGCAGCTGCTTACCTTACCCTTTAGCTTAGACCAGTTGCCAAGCAACCAGTGGACACTACAAAAAGTTACTGGTCCTGACCAAGAAATAGTCCATGACATGACACCAAAACACTGATATTTATACTTAGGAAAAAGCAAGATGTATTGTATTAATTAGTGAGCTTTAGAGGGGCTGCTAGGTGGATCTTGTTTCCTTTGGACACAACCAGGCTAGCTCTTTCTATTCCTCTGTTTCCAGTTTTTATGCTAAGCTAAGCTAACCACTCTTGGTTCCAGCTACATATTGACCACAGAGACATGAGAGTGATATTAATCTTCTCATCTTATAGACCCTTTTACTGTTAGTAAACAATATGATGTTTTTTGGTGGGCAGGGCTTAGCTGGGGCAAAACAATTCTCCACAGACATTAACTAGCGCTAGCTGGCAAGTTCTGTTGGTTTGTTTCAGACAATGGAAGAAGATGATGCAAGTGGTGCATTCAGAAAAACTCATTCCGAGTACTGGAGCGCACTCTGGCAATAACTGGATCGTTCATAAATTCGGAGAGCTGTTGCAATGTACCGTTCGATCATTCAGAGCACCACACTCTCAGAGTGGCAGAGTGCAATCTCTGCACTCTGTCTGGGGAGACGTAGCAGCCGAGCTAACCTTAGTTAATTCTTATAGAAATATAACGCTCCATTTCTTTGACCAGCATGGCTCGCATTTTAGTGTAGAGCGTCAGACTTAATGAGTGAAAGAGTGAAAGAAAGAGTGTCACTTGAAAAAGTAAACACTGAACAACGGGACCAGACTGGCTATCTGGACCAGACCTGTATGCTCTCACTCAGTGGATGAATGAGTTGACAAGACTGTTGACCGTGGGATGGTTGAAAATTATGCCAGTCTTACACAGGAGGACAACACTTGAACGATTTCCTCCTATTGTTTTGCTATCGAAACTAACATAAGCTAATCCGCTATAAAGTTAGCATTACAAAGAAAACCAACACTCCTCTTAGTACCGCCCCAACTTCTGACTAGGTCCACATGATATCCCTTTTTGAGTTTTGATGATCACCTCTGTCCAGTCCTTTTGTCTTCTCATTTTACCATAGTTGTAGTTGGCAGTTGGTATTCGATAAAATATCGTTTTGAGCCATGATTCCTTCTATTCTGGCACCCAGTAACACAACAAGATGGCTACAGCCCCATGGTGGTGAGTTGTGTTTTGCCACCAGCTAATAACATAACATAAATGTGACGTCAGCCCTAAAATGGTCTATTCTCAGCAAGAAAGGGAAGCGTTTTTATAACAGTAAACTTCAGAATAGAGATGGGATTTATGGCTCTTTGATCCAGCCGGATCTTGGCGGGCCGTTCCTTTCAAAGAGCCGTTCAAAAAACTGGCTCATTTGACTGATTTTTATATTTATTAAGTTTTAAGAAGCCAGCCTGGTGGTAACTCATTTTATCTTGGAAATAATCACTGGGAGGTATGATGGGGTGAGATTTGGAACAAAATAATACAAAATTAGATATCCCACCAATATCTGAGTTTGGATTATTCTGAAATATTGATTATAACCTCATTCGACATGTGTGGACTAGATTTTAAAGTCTGATCTGGATTCATCGTAAATATTCCACAAGGTTGCGCCATATCACTGCTTTGACAGTGACATCACTATTTTGGATTTACCCTTTACACAAATGTATGTGCATAAAGCTACTATGACTTGTTATTCATGCAACACCATGACCTTAACACTTACAAATAAACATTAAAAAACAAAGCAGGCTACAATGAATTTTGCTCAGGGGAGGAGCAAAGGAGGAGCACACAGTGATATTAAAAAAAAAAAAAAAAAGAACGGTTCCCAGCTGCGACTCGGTTCCCATCGTTCATGTTAACGACCCGTTCAATAGAATCGGTTCGTTCGTGAACGTCACAACACTACTTCAGAACTACAAGCCTCATTTGAATGCTCACTCCTGCCTGCCCGGAAGTGTCTTCTAAGATGACCACTGAAATGGGTTTTCTGTTTTTGCACTTGAGCCTACAGTGTATTAAACCCACAAACCTTAACAACATGCTTAGACAATTCAAACCAACAACCTGTTTACTCTCTTCAAACAGCACTCTCTTTCCCCTTTTCTGTAAAATTTAATTCAAGCCCCCTCGGTACCCTCTCTGTTCCTCTGAATGCAACAGTCAATACTTCGTTGATACTGCAGCTCAAGCATTGTGCAGCCAGAACATCCGTAGGGGCCCGCAGCGAATAAAATGTGCCTGTTTAGTGTTTCTCCAGCTGGGCTGATCTGAAGCGACAGAAATTTAACCAACAGCCAGAGTGTCTCTCAGGAGACAAGAGGCTTCAGATGTCGGCAGCACCACCATTGCTGCAGCTGTTAAAATTATCTGGATGAAGAATGGCGCTAATCTACTACCCTTCATGGGGACTTCACACCGAATTGGGGACATAAAAGGAAATAACATGCGTTCCTCTTCTGACAGAGGGAGGAATGATGGAGGAGGACGACACGGAGAGGGAGGTGAAAAGGGTAAAAACTGAGGGAGGCAGATGAGGAAAGAGGACAAGCATAATAGCGTGATCTCGCCTGCCGTTCCCAAAAAAGCCAATCTGATTTCCCCAATCACTACATTGTTAGTGTTCCACCTGACATGTGCACGGCACATGCTGGCAAACACAGACACACACAAATCTCTCAGTAGCAAGTACAAGACGCAGAAGTTTTCAAACACTCTCTCCTGGGAAACCACATCAACTAAATCACTTTTTTTCATTATCACCTAAAACTGATTTTGCAGTCTCGTGTGCAGGCTGATGTAGCAGAATCTCCACTGTAACTAGGACACAAAGCTAAAGCCTGAACTCAATTCTGCTCTGTAACCTCGACAATAACAGGAGTGTGCTCACACACGCACATAACACAGAGTGGATCATTTTTCATAATTATGCAGGAGATGCCTTATAAACCTTGTCATATTATTCACTGTGACTCTTTACATTCCTTGGGCTAAACAATGTGGTTGTATAGCTGATTATAACAGCACGCTGTCACGGTTCATCGCTTTGTCAAGGTGCGGCATATTTCCTCACAAATAAAACTCCAACTGAAACTGAGAATGATTTGACAGCAAATCTTAGCCACAAACATCAATAAATGCCAGGCATCACATATTTATGAATAATGTTTCATCTCACTAAACTCTGGAGCTATATGGTGTATTATTGCAAAATGTCATCTTGCTTTTCAATAGCTCATCAGACTGAATGGGGGGAAGTGTGCCATCATGTATGCTTTCAATGGCTTTCTCCCAGCGGACTGCAGATCTCCCTCTGTCTCTCTCTCTCTCCGGCTGGCTGACATTTAGACTGGAGTGAAGACAGAGGGAAGAGAGGAAGTCAAAGAAAGGATTCTCCCTGAAAAGGGACAGAAAGAGTCTCCTCTAGCCTCCAAAGGCGTGACCAGGTCAACCCCCATCTCAAATCAAAATGGTTGAAGCTGCTCTGTCATCCATATAGGAGGGCAGCCCTGACCATAGGGGAGGAAGGGTTTTTTTGTCATGTAGGCAAGAAACCCTGAAAATGGACTCCACATACTCAGTTCTTTGGGTGCTTGGACATGGTGGTTTGGAACATGGTTAATATTGTGAAACTGTCGTGGTTAGGTTTAGGGAACAAAACTACTTGGTTAGGTTTAGAGAAAAAGATCATGTTTTAGGTTGAAATAAGCGACAACTGTGCGAGACAACTATACGTAAATTGCATAACATTACAGTAAAAGAACACTGACTTTTAGTTTTACACAGGACACGAACTGTGGTCTTCTAGATGATAGTCCCGTTTTGTCTGACCTTCCCATCACTCACTTGTTCTGATTGTCTATTATTGCCACAAATGGCTTTACATTGGACTTACCAGAAAACCCGCTGCATCTCATAAAGACCTTAAAAGGTGCCTATGGCATCGATATGACACACCAAGGGGCATGACAAAGTGTCAATATTTGATGTGCATGGAATGAGAACAGGCTGCTTTTTCAAATCGTAAAGCAATAATGCTATCACAAAGTTTAATAGACATTTTTCCCCCATTAATCTCAGTATAAGGCAGAAACCTTTTGAGACTAAATTTAGTTTTTCATTATTTTCTTTCTGTGTTATTCTTGATTGATCACAGACATGTTGCAACCAACAAAAATAAGATGGTTCCACATTTGTGATAGCTAACAAACAAGTTTAGGGAAGAAGGTCACAGCTAAATATCTAACTAAAATGATTGGAGTCTCTGTCTGTCTGTATGTCCTTTGAGTTTCTCAACAACCTTTCATCAAATCGACTTCAAACTTGGCAGGTGTATTGCTGAGGTTTCAAGCAAGTGCAGTGTCAAGTGCAAGCTCTTGAGATCTAGGAGACATATCTACAAGTAGTGTTACTACTGCCAGAAGTGCCCACTGTGTAGTGTTTTGAGAGGGGACCACTATTAACTGTTACACCACCAGTTGGCATGGCAGGTATAGCTTGCTCTCCATCCCTTGCTACAGTACATTCAAGAACATGCAAGAGAGGCCAGAGATGTTACAGTGTATCAGAGTCAAACATTTCAAGCATCAGCAATGTACCCTTGTTTGACAGGTAACAGCTGGGCTTTGACTTTATCGAAGCTACAAAATGTTTATGTGAGTTTTTTCACCCAAATGACGTGCACACTCTAGTATTGCTGTGGGACGCAACTATATCATGGCAGGTGTATTGCTCAGGACCCAAAGAAGCGCGTTGTTGAGTGTGAAGTTGTTTGGATGAGTAGTTCTAAAAAAAAGCTGCAAGCAGCAATCAAGCCATGAGCCCCTCCTAAACAGGCACATTTTGAACAGGCACTGCACCAATTATGAAAATGCACCTGAAAAATAACATGAATGCATTTTTTTAGAAGACCATATGGGTGGCTGATGCATTATTACCCTAAACACCCTTGGTAAATTCAATACTCCTTGCTGTAAGGAATTAAAAACTTGCTGTACTTGGATTCAGATCATAACTGCTGCTTATAAAAAATGTGTACGGCACTCAATCCATATTTACACACTCATTTATAGGACTTCTCTTCTGTAAAAGGTGACACTAAAAAACACAACCTGGAGATAATATTTTGATTAACATACCGACAATATGCAGGGACATGTTGCATGTTAAATGGTTTGAAAACTGACAGACACTGAATAAATCCTTGAGATTTGCTTTTTAAATCTTTCAGATGTTTTTTAGAAAAACCCACAGTGGGTCAGAGTGAAAACAAGATACTTGCCTCCCACAGGCATAAACAAGGAAAAGGCAGAAGAGAGGAAGCAAGAAAAAGACGGACAGGGAGAAAGCTTCAAGGTCTGAACATTTACTAATGTAATCGCTATACAAGTGGATATTTATCAGTTAAAGAAAGAGAGAGACAGAATTAAAAAAAAAACAAAAACAGCTTTATGGATGCAGGCAGGCCTCTAGGGAGAGACGACATAAACACCCAACTTGTACAATCTGAGGATAATTCATGTTAGCACTCCCGAGGACAGTAAAACTGCAATGCTGGCCAGCAGGCTTAAGCCCCAAACGTTACATAAAAATGCAAATGCTGCAGTTATGTTCTGGTTACAGAACACAAACCATCTCCCTTGATGACGATGTAAAAGTTTAGACTTCAGTAAGATAATATCTGAATTTTCACAACACTCATGCAAAGACATAACGGGCTCTATCTTAAACACAGCGCAAATCGCCGCACAATGCAGTGCAACTGTTATTGCTAGTTTCACACCAGCGCAGTTGTCATTTTCATGGCCAGCACCCACGTTGTGTAAGTTGCAAATGTACCATCTGTGCACCAATGGATGTGTAGGTCTTTGAGATTGCACCATTGACCAAAAACAGCCTGGTCTAAAGTCAAAATGGTGCATATTTTCCTGCTATTTTCAGGGCGCTTTATTCAGACCGTAAGAAACGCCCACATAGGTGGGTTCATACAGCGGCACCTTGACTATTTAAGGAACTACATACAACTCCTTTACCCCTTGCGCCTTACTTTGTACCCGATTATTTGCTGTTTATCCAGCAACACTGAAGTCAGACACACCTTAAATGCACTTGCGCCCTGTACTTTAGACCACACACTATAGATCGTTTAAATAGCGCCCAATGTCTCCTCCAATTGACAGATAACGCTGTATAAAGAGCGTGTGTTGCGTACATGTTGCAAGGCAGTATTGGCATCAGAGCAGTGCACTGCAGTAACAGGCTTTTGGCCTACAAAGGTTTCCAAGGGTGTTGGGTCTCTCTTCCCATAGCCTCTCGTTCTTTCTTCCCTTCCATCCATCTTTCTGCCTCACTGCATGCTGTCTCCCTCCTTTCCACGCCCCCCCCACCCCCCATCTTCCTCTTATGCTTCACTCTTCACCTTCCTCTGCTTCACTCCCATCTTCTATCTCTCCACGTCCTCCCTCCATCCCTCTCTCCCCAGCCAAGAGGCATCCAGCTTCTCATAACTCTTCATTAGAGCCTTCCCAGGGACCCCGCGGCTGCATCGTGTAACAGAGCAAAGTCCGACTGCAACCAGAGAGAGAGAACTGAGCCCAAGAGACAATTAGCTCAGCCTGGAAAATAACATCATACTCCAGTCCACAGTCTCTCTGTGTGTGGGTGCCGGCAGGATGGCTGAAGCTGGCTTTGATTAGGGCCCCGTATAGAAAACGTGCTCAAACATCGAAGCGCCTGTGGCATTTAATGGCATAGAATCAGCATAAGAATATATACATATGTGTAATTCTGTGTGTTCACAGTAGGAACTTTTTGAACACAACTAAGCTGTCAACCCATTACAGATGTACAATGATGCACACAAAGCTGTTGTAACACCCAGGGTAATAACAACGTGAGTTTATCTGGTTGTCTTGTCAGAACTGACATATTTATACAATTACATTGATTTGACAATTAGAAATTAATGTACGGCAAAGGAATATGGTTGAATTTTTAAATATGAGTCTATCCTGGCAGTCAGTTCATAAAACTTTGTCAATGCAAGATGTCGTTTTTGGGCAGATAAACATGGCATTTAGCATGGTGAATAACTGCATGTACAAATGATGTTCTGTTCTGCTCTTCTACGATCTAAAACACAAGGAGACAGCAAAAACTTCCAATTAAGACAAGTTTAAAGCGTCTAGACTGACAGCAGATTCTCCCCCTTTATATTGCTTCATATTAGCAGGACATGTCATATGAGTAAGACATATGAGGGCATGTCAGTGACCCAACAACAAGGCTCTGACCGAAGAGACACAGGCAGACAAATAATTCTCTGTCACTTTGACGAAACTTGGTCTGTGTGTATGTGTGTGTGTGTGTGTGTGTGTGTCTGTGTGTGTGTGTGTTAGGCGTGATACGAAGCATCAGGTGTCCTGAAGGGTAATTCCACTGATAGAAATACAAGGATGAGGGAAATTCCACTGCACTCGAAAACTCCTTCAGACACAACCACACGCACATAAAATCTGATTAGTTTATCATTTTCAGAATGCAGATACCACCCTCGTAGGGCTTTCCCTCCCTGCAGTAATAAGGGCCTCTTTTGTCATCAAAGCTTATATGTGATCGAGTCTGTCATTAATACTATACCAAGGTCATAGTCTCACTCTCATCCTTATCTGTGTCCACACATCCTCTCATTCCGCTGGTTTCATATGCCCCGGCATGTCTCTCTGCCAGCAGCTTTATTGTATAGGCGCCACATGAACGGGTCTACCAAACCTGTCCAGGCGACATCTGAATTGGAAGGGTTATTATGCAGAAGTAGAGAGTACAGCACTGTGGAAATATATCCAGCGTGTTGCCCTGAAACTGTAATTTCTTTGCAAATATATTCACTTAATAGCATTTCACTTACTCTGGCTTACACTCTGGCTTCTGACTGGGCTGTTTTTTTATTTCCTCATGGAAGCTGTATGACTGTTAGGTTAAATGCCTGCCTCCTTTACCAATATTAATAAAAAGTCTGATCCAAACAGTGTCTGTCGCTTTGTTGGACTTTTTTCTTGTTAAGCGTAGAAGTCAGTGCATAAAAATAAATTCAATTAAAGTTATTTTTGAAACCCATCTCCACTGAAGCTATGAGTGGAATTGCTGAGCATAAACAAAGCATTGTGCAATATACAGAGCAGTTGGCTAACAATAGTGACCTTCATAAAAAAAGGAAAAAAAGGAATCCGACTAAAATGAGAGGATGTGAATACTGCGATTAGATTTACAGACTACAGAGCTCTACAAGCTGCTCTGCTCTGCTACTACAAAGATTCTCCTGTCACATCCTTCTTAAACAACAGCAAAGACTGTAGCTGCTTTGTGCTGCTGCCTTAATGGCAAGTCAACCCGCTGCTGCAACTCCAGAAGAAGCTAATGGCTAGGAAGGTTATAAGCCACTAATTATTTGTGGCATACCTGTGTATGGGAGCCAGCAGCATTGTTGAGAGCGCATTTGCATTTGCTGAGAGGTGATTTCTGGTGCTGCTGATTGCAACTCCCTCAAGGAGATTTTTAAAAAGATGGTGATAGGTACACTTTTTTAAAGTCTGATGTCCCAAAAATCAGTCCCTGAATACAAGTGAGTGCACAGACATAAAAGCGAAACAGAACAAAATAATCACAACACACTCTTACACTCTGAAACTTCTAATCTGTCCACATCATCTCCTGTACTGTGTTTGACAGCTGAGAGGAGAAAAAATCGGAATTGCTTTTGTGAGCAGTAAAAAATGAGACTTTTACATCTGCATCAACAGACAAGCTCCTTCTAGTGCTGTTTATTTTGTCTTTCTACTAAGTCTCTAGCCTCAGAAATCTACAATACAATCCACAGCAGTGTGATTTTACAAACTGTCAAATCACACTTGTTGTTTCCTTGGTTCTGCTAATCCTCCAATGTGTTAAAATGCACATCAGTAATTAATATCTGCAAAGGCATAGAGAAAGTTAAAAGCACTAAAGAAAGCAACTGCACAGTTAGCAGCAAGGATTATATAGTATTTAGGAAAAACAAACTGTGTTAAAATGCTCTTAACTAAGGCATTTAGCTCACAACATTTCTCTTCTATGACCTTTAGTGCTAGTTTAATGTTCCTGCATGCTGGTAAAATTCATTGACTATTTTTATCAACTAATAAAGCATTTGTGTATCTGATGTTTTTCCTCATCTAAAGCTGTATGCATGTTGTCTCTTGGACAATCAATCTTAGAGAAACAAGGTCTCGCTTACAGTCTGTGCAGTTAAGAGGAATTTTGCCTCATAAGCCTAAATGGCTGCACAACCAAAATGTCACAGAGACAATGTTTATAAAGGTGCTCCACCAGGACAAACCTTTGTCTTACCATTTTTTTTAATCTATACCATTATGACCTGCCAAAATAACTGGAACTCCATCATTTGAGGCTATGAATATTCTGATATACAGTAAAAATAAACACATCTACAGTGACCGTGAAAATATGAACACAAGAGCAACACAACAGTATGCACCAAAACATATTCAATATTAAACACATAAGCACACCTAAAGTATCCGCACACATGCATCAAATTCACACAAGCATGGACACACGCCCACACACAGAGCAATCAGTGGTGCCAAGACAGACATCTCACTCCTGCTGACATCCCCCCACAAGACTGAAGACGTCTCTTCCTCACTGTCACACTGTCAAACCGTCAAGAAGAGACAGAGGAAGACGGACAGGCAGGACGAGAGAAAATCAAGTGTGTTACACAGAGTGGGAGAGAAATGCAAAGACTTCTTCCTGAGATAAAAATGACAGGCCCAACAACAGTCTGTGATTTTCACTGGGCAGTGAAGTCATGCTTTCCGTTTGATGTTGTGATGCTTAACAGGGACACACTGGAACAACAGCTGGCCTCACAGTCCCAACACAAGCTGCAGAGAGTGGAGCAGTCCTGATGAAACTAAGCCGGCAACTTTGTATCTCAAGAGGATGGGAAGTAGTTTGCATGACAACACTGATAAAGACCAGTGACTTTGTTAACCAGTAACTGTCTTTGTCTGTTCAGATCTGTGTCTGAACCAATTAGAAATCACACATCTATAATAAGCATAATAAGCAGAAAGATTAACTCACATGTCTACTCTAGCTGTGTCTCAAATCGCTCCCTTGATCATACATCCACCACTTCCAATTTATAGACACTCAGTAGTTAGTGAAATGTCAGATCCTTATATTTTTGACATTGCAGACAGATATTGAGTAACAGGGCAATCAATATTTTACACATTCATAAAATGTGACATACTGCATTAAATTAATAGTAGTTACTGTTATACTACATATTTTTGTTCCATTGTGAGAATAGTTTGAGTGGACAATATAATGCACAAAATTCACACTCAAATTCAAACACTTGCATAAATGATGGAGGGTAACGATCATAGGTGGGGGACTCAGGTCACATGATTTGACCTTAGTTGCAAATTTGAGGACTTGAGACTTGCTTGACTGACACTGATGTAAGACCTGACTTGGACTTTGATTTTGTACTCATGACTTAAGACTTGACTTAGACTTGAGACAGCGGACTCAAAAGGACTTGACTTTTTTATTTTTCCAGATACTTAGAAATTACATTTTATGTTTAAAACATGATTGGCTGATTTCTAGTGCAATAAGCACAAACCTGAAGACCCACTGGGATGCAGCACACCCGCAGAAGCCAACGCACAAGGCGGCTAGCACACAAGACAGCTATCAAGCAGGGGGCTAGTCCATAAGTACATAAATCTGGAGTCGAGGATTATGTCAGTGGTTTGACCAGGACAGTAGAATGCAAGGTCTACAAATCATTGACACAATGGGAACTGCCCATTGGTCCGACAGCCCATTGTTCCGACCGTATTAAACCCATTGTTCCGAAGTCCCGTTGTTCCGAAATCATTATGATGCCCTGTGGTTAAGGTCTGGTTAGGTTTAGGCACAAAAACCACTTGGTTAGGGTCAGGGAAAGATCATGGTGTGGGTTAAAATAAAAAAGAAAGTGACAAACACATAAGCCGTGAGCCTGCTCTGCCTCAAGCCTTTCCCAGCTGACCCAGAGCCGGTCGTGGCGCACCATCAAGGTAGAAATACACCCGCCGGGAGCCGTTCAGCACTGCGGACCATCAGACTAATGGGATGTCAGACCAATGGGCTGTCGGACCAATGACATGGCCCCAACACAACCACCACAACGACAAACTTCGTCCGTCATTACAAAAACTAATCTCGTGCGACCAGCCTCCCTTACTTCAGAATGGGAGTCTGGGGACATTTGTCTTTCGTTCTGTAATAGAAATGGGCGGGGATATCCAGACCACGTGGTGGCGTTGCCATAGGTACGGCACGTGTGTTACATGTAACAGAGACGTACCAGAAACACAGAGCAGGTTACCGGTGCATAGTACTGTGATGTAGATTCGTAATGTAGTCAGTCATGGCTCAGGCTACTACACTGAAGAAACGTGTGGATATTTGTCGGGTTTGTTCGGAGTCGTACGTACAACAATTCGGGGAACAGCAATTCCAGTGTAGGCGGGTGTAAGGCAAAGCTAATCAGCCGTTGTTCAAGGAAGTACGGAAGTACACAGATTTGGATCCAATCACATCACTGCCCCTGGGAGCCAACGCTAGTTCTATTACAACTTTTTTATGGGAATGTCCACATACGACAGAGTCAGCCAGTGTGCTGACGTCAACGGCGTCTGTGTAAGAGACTATACAAAACCCACAAAGGAAAGTACATGAATGTGTGTTTTTAGCTAACTTATTAGCTTATTGGCTGGTCAAACATCAGCTGGGAGACCAAAGTTAAGTTTAAGCTATGTTATACTTTTTTATTATGATTTCAGTGACCCACTCCTCTCTTGCTGTTGATTGCTTCAAAATGTCAAATATCAGTTAGATACATATGGTTTAAGCAAGCTGTTTTTATTAATGTTAAAAATTAAACTCATGACCACTCTGTATAATGTGAAAACAGAGGTAGATTATCATAATCAGATCATTTCATATGATTTGACTTCTCTTGCTTGACCAGTAGCACACACCTAGACTTGACACGTTTGATTCTCACCACAGGAACTTGGGACTTGCTTTAGACTTGAAGATTAAGACCTGAGACTTGAACATGTGTGACTTACTTCCATCTCTGGTAACTAAAGTACACTATATAGTAAATGACATAGCCCCTTTCTGTTTATTTAGATTTGTTCCCTTTCTGCTTCCCACTCAATTTGCTGACTCACTTAAGCCAATCAGATTTTGCTTCGACCTCATTAGCCAATCATCTTGTTGTGGTTCAAATCAGTTCCCTTCGATGGTGCTTTCGGCTGTCAGTAATAAAACCCACCTCCACCCCTTCCCCTACTGCTTTTTATTGGAACCAGATGTTCAATGGATCCATCCAATGAGATCATCACAAATCCCGCTCCAGATCACATCCATCTAGATCTTCAACTAGGCTTAATGTTCTTCAACTGTGAACCACCAGCACTGTCGGGACTTCATTGCGGCAGATATTCCTGCACGGCTCATGGTGCGGTTATCTGTAAAAGTGATGATGTCACAATGGCGTATGGTCGCCAGGCTCCCCACATATCTCAACATTTCTTTTTGTACTGTCTCTCATGTTTGAAATGCTATGCCCCTAAATTCAAATGAAACCAAAAAAAAAATCAGAGTTAAAGAGTTGGATGAGGAGGATATCAGCAGATGGATGCTCCAACAAGTAAACATTAGATCAGTGCTTGCTTTGAGCTCCCCACCTGTTTTGTGTGATACATATTCAGAAAGAAACACAAAACTCCACACATCCACGTTTTAAGACTACACAGATAAGCCAAGGTTACTGACATGAAAAGGAAACGAAAAATAGCTGTATGAGTTGACATATAAACTAATCAACCCTGACAAGTGTTGATTTTGTTAAGTAAGAAAATAGGAAACAGATAAACAAAGCAATGGAGACGGAACAAAATTGCTTTGCACTGCTCAAACAGTGCTACTACCTCCTCTCCAGACTCCGCACCACACATGACCGACCAAGGGAAATTTCAGTTAATTTAATGTATTGGTGGGTAGAGTGTTTTCTCTTCTCTGGTTCAGATGCTAAAGACTTGGGGATATCACTGTCAACCCCACTTTACTTCTCTGTCTTTAAACAGTAGGTGTACAATTACAGATTCTAACAAAGAGAACAAAACCAAGATCAGAAAGTCAAAGAGGAAATGTGCTTTGTGTAAATACAGTCTGACACACTGCATGGAGAGCAGATCAAAAAATCCCCTGCTCAGGTAATTATTTTGCACTGCCACAGTTAGCTCAGGGAACAAGGCTGATATGTTAATCAGAGCACTATTTGTAGTTGATGCAGGAAACCATCCATTAATGCATCATGTCTAAAATGTAAATTCTTTCTCTTTATATGTAACAAGAAATGTTATGTTTTAAACTAGAGAGGCTTTGATCCATTCCTCACAAAGGGGAACTTGGAAACTAGGGGGAATTAACATCACAGACCAAAACATGTCTGCTGTGCCATATTGTTTTGGTGATAACTGATGTCTGCCTTAAATGAAGATGTTTGACTCCTTGTAGATGTATAACACATACTGATGCCACTGA
Organism: Epinephelus fuscoguttatus; assembly: GCF_011397635.1. NCBI lineage: Eukaryota > Metazoa > Chordata > Actinopteri > Perciformes > Serranidae > Epinephelus > Epinephelus fuscoguttatus. The sequence goes on from NC_064759.1 coordinate 29,879,128, forward strand.
CTTTTGTTAAAACTTCACCAAGCAAGAAACAATCTAATATGTGTAAACACATAAGACACAGCTAGCCACAGGTTTTTCCAAAAAGCTGTGCACCCACTACTTGTAAAAGTAAAAAAGAAACAGCACATTTGCCAATTTTATTTTTTTTTTTTGCATCCAATGAGGGCAGTCAAGCAATGGGTCAGATAATACTGATAAGCTGTTATTATGTTTACATAGTTACAAAAATATGTCACACAGTGTGGGAGAATAGCACACTGTGGGAGACTCTCCACAGACAGTTGATCTTTGCATCCTTACAGAGCTTAAAAACACTAATTACATATTTGGGCAATAAGCTATTATATTATTATTAAATATAATTGAATTCAAACTGCATTTTAATCAGCGCTTTCCTGTGATGCAAAACGGGGCCTTCTGTGAAGCAAAATAACCTTTGGTTCATGGTGTTCGGCCACGTATGATTTTGTATGATTTTGCAGCATTCACACCCAAAATTACAGTGGACTGCAGTCAGTCGTCCGCAGCATTTCTGAGGTGAGGTTGAGGCCCCCAGCAGTGCTTTTGCAGCCAGCAAGGGCAGTCTTAATGAATAGCGAGATACATGATAAATGTGGCCATATGGTGGAGCCGGCTGGCCAAGCCAGGGGTGCTAGCTAGCTCTGCTAAACACACACACACACACATCCTCATACCTCTCTCTTTTCACTCCTTAGCTAGAAAAGAAGAGTCATCAAACTCTGCACAGCTCCAGACAGCAGCAGGTAGGGGTTAATGACCTTCAGGTCCGTTGGAGAGATAGAGTGTTATGGCCCACTGTGAAATCACTGACGCACTTCCTGTCAAAAAGTTTCACAGAAGTTGGAGCAAGGACAGAAACTAACTGTGCATGAGCGAGACTGTCACTCAACAGCGGTGACTTTTTAATTACAAGCATTGTATGTGCCTCAGCGCATAAATGCAGGAAGTCTTCCTAATTTATATTTGCCTCTCTGGTGATTTGCTGTGTGTGCGTGTGTGTCTGTGTGTGTTTGTGGCTTAACCGAATCACAGCAGATGAAGCCATATGCTGTCTGTCATACTTTGTAGGCAGTCGTTTTCTTGTGTCCTCTCCTCTGTATACAATACTCCTCTCCCTCTTATTACTATTCAACACACATACTCCACATGCTCATATACTGTAGCTACAGAAACACACACACACACACACACACACACACACACACACACGCATAATTACAAACTGGCCTACAGATATACACACACAAACTTTATGTGTACACACATGGACTCAAACACGCAATGAACAAGCCATTGTTCCCCTTTCACAGCAGATGCTATCTCTCTCTAATTGGCTCAGCAAAAACAAAGGAAGGGCCTTGGATTCCCTGCTGCAGCTATGCTCATTCAGTCTACAGGGATGCCCTCTGCTGTACCAACACATATGCAGGGGCCTTGGATATGGCTGACCTCTGTGCTGTCTAAAGAAGGCCAGTTCTTGATTACATGGCACAGTTTCAGGGTCTGTAATGAATCAGTAAGCAGGCGAGTGCACTTCACTTCAGAACAGTTTTGAAGCTCAATTTGAAAACACAATGTGGGTTGCCAAGAACGCTCTGACCAACGGAGGTCTCGCGAACTCCACATGCAAATAGTGCTCTGAGGCTAACCAACTCGCACAAAGCTTACAGTGTGTGATGTGAATGTTTTGCCCTGGCCATTTTCTCATCAAGGCCAAAAAAAAAAGGCTAAAAAAAAAAAAAAAAAAAAAGCAACTTATCTCAAAAGACAATTTATGCCACCATTCCTCCCAGTGCAGCTTGACACACAGTTGATAGGCAATAAGACATCAGGGCAATCCACGGCTGTCAAACATCCCCAGTGTTTTGAAACGCAGAGAGAGAAATACTGGAGTTATGTCTGCTGTAGGTGTAATTTGTGTTGGTGCAGTTTAGTTCAGCAGTGTGAAACAACTCTGAGACAGCCGTGTGATATATGGCTGTACTGCTGGCATCACTGATCCCAACTTTAACTGCAGCAGTGCAGTTGTAGTTGATGGGGTGTTATATTGCAGAGAAAGGGATCACAGAGGGTATGCTGTGACCCCACCATCCATACATGTCTCGCCGGTGATTAATAATAGGGGAATACGTTCTACTTTGCCAAGAGACAAAGGTGAGTTTATTCTGCATGTCTGTACTCCCTACTAATTTCATAATGTTCTAACTCAAGGTTTTACAAGGTACTAAAAGACAATTCCATAAGAGTCCAACCTTCAGCCACTCTTCTTTTCTACCGTGAGTTTCATATGCCTTTGAATGTCTCATTGTCATCTATTATAATCATCTGAGTGCAAAATGCCCGGGTGCAAGGGCTGAGTAAAATAACAAAGAAATAGCATCCTCTTCTGGTTGAAAACGATCATGGCGTGCATCTGCTGTTGCTTCAAGTGTCTCGGTTCAATCAGCGTAGATATATGGGCAGCAGATGTTTATATCAAAAACAGGCATGAGATGATCACCCAAACAAACCACAAGTGCAATCATAAACCAAAAGATAACACCCAATACAGCAGTGTCAATCTGTTAGAAGCTGCTGTGAAGAGGTTGCCGCTCTCAGCTTGAAGAGGGCCAAAGTCCTAAAATTGTCAAAAATGATAAAGACCCAAGCCACTGATTAATCATTTCCAAAGAACAGCGAGCGCTCTTGTTTTCCCGGTCCAGTCTATTCCCATCAACATCTAATTACATGGGCTGTGACATAAATAATTCATGCAGCACTTTAGGACAAAAACATGACAATCAACATAGTCAATCTGCAACTTCTGTCATTACTAATTCAGCATCTGCTGAATGCCTTTCTACCACTTTTCCTACCACTTGTCTTGATTACAAGATCCATGTGTTTGTGTGCACAGTGTGAGTGTGTATCTCCATATTATATGTCCAAACAATTAATTATCAAGCCCTTTCGCTATAAGGAGATTTCTTGCTATAGCTTTAAATGGTTACTAAATTAGATTCAAGCTGTCTTTGTGCTCTAGTAACTATCATAGCTTACAGCTAAATGTAAAACGAATTAGATTTTTCAAGTGACCATTATTTCTGTAATATGTTGTCATAGAGCTCATGCTTGCAAACACATCCCGAGTGCTCCAAACAAGCACTTAATTTGGGCACTGAACTAGCACATGCATAATAATGACCTTATTTGCATACATTATGTCAGTCTGTTTAGTATGTTAATGCTTGGTAAACTTCTGGGTTTAATCGTTCAGCAGACAGTCTAATTGGGAGTTTGTTAATTGGTTACATTGATGCTCTGACACTTGTTAATCTACTGGCAGGTCTCGTTTGTTCATTTCAGAACCAAACAGCCTACTTTCTCACGTCTAGGCAGGGCGTTTCGTGGCGAGGAAAGACTGATTCATTTTTATATCTTGGTCTCACCATCAAGGGGATTTATTTTACAATTTCTTCACTAGATTTTCATATTTAATTCTACGTTGACAAACTAATGGTGGGTGCTAAAACCCAGGCTATTCATGTGTGAAGTTAATAAAATGATGCAGATTGAGTGATTAAAATGGTACACTACTATTAAACAGGCAACTGTACTTCCCCTTAACATATACAGAAATGGAATTCAAAGGGTAATAAAGGGCTGATGAGAATATTGCTCTCACTGATACTGCATTTAGCTTCCCTTGACACAATCAGGTCAATGGCCATTTGCTATAATGTAATTTCGCTGCAGACTGCGCTTGAATTGAAATTTGAAGGATTATTGAGATAAAATTATTGTAAAACCAGAAAAGATGCTGCGAGTAATCAGTAGGAAAACTAATTTAACCAGTTATCTTTTATTCCTCTTTGGAGCTGATGCTACAGTATAACAATATTTAGAAAACAAAATGTATCATCAGATACTGACAACTGATGTTAATGATGTCATGCAAGTGGTTTTACATGTCTAGAATTCAATTTTAAATTAATACAAAATGTTTTTAAATGTTTCTTCACCAAAATCAGCAGAGAAGTAAAGACACAACGAATAATGTATCTGAACTGTTTGGAAAAACTCCTGCAAAGTGGAGTGAGGAAGAGTGACACATTTAAGACACACTGCACTGTCATAATCATCCTCCAATGCACTGAACTTTATTTATGAGCTTTAAAGGTCTTGACTTCAGGTTATTCAATTATAAGACTTCTTATAGACCTTCAGGTACCGAAATATAGCACTGTCATTTGTATTTATTATACTGTTTTTCTTCGAGCCAACTGCACTAAAAAGCATGGAGGGCTGTGAAACTTTACTATAATAGGAGCACTGGAGGTGCTTTTAGGGAGCAAGATGATCTACAATAGGGAACAAACAGAAAGGACACTGAATAGTCCAACAGCTCTGTATAATCAAAGAGAAAGCCATGTCCCCATCTAACCTACACGGTGTGCTGTTGTATACAGGATATTCAAGGTGTGCGTGACCCACAGTACACTTAAAGGCAACAACGCTAAATGAAATAAAGGCATAAATGTGCAGAATGCCAGTGAGCTACTGTTCCATTTGCTTCGTGCTGCTGAAACGGCAAAATGTACTATGCTGGGTTGGACAAGACTAACAGGAGTGAAATAAATAATGCAAGGCATAACCATTAGCCTAAACAACAGCATTCTAACTATATAATATCCATCCTATATACTGTGGCACTAACATAAACAACCCTTTGAGTCAACTGCATGGACATATTCAGAAATGACTCAAACGTGCCAAAAATGGCAATTCAAAACTGTCAAACTATGTTCACAAGAATCAAAAATCTGAAGATAAGCAACAATGAACTAATAATTCATAAAACATTAGGAACAATTGGAACATTTATCTACTGTAAAAATGGTCTGTATCCTTTATACACCATGGTGTCATACTGCTTTGTCTCTCTGCTGTAAAGAGCAACACATGTCAACTGTTAGCCTTTCTCCCATCATTTTAACTCATGTCATATGTCGGCTCTCCGTCTGCCATCGTTACCTCTATCAGTCGTTTGACCTTGTTGACTTTGTGTGATGAAATCACTACGGTAGCCATCAGTTAAGTGTTGCCCTGGCATCCTCTTCCTCCAACAGTGAGTGATCTCAGGTCCTCCCTGCTGACTGCACTCGTGAACCTGAAGCCCTCTATATCCAAGGTTTCTCCATCCTCTTCTATGCTGACCTGACACTGCTGAATCTGTCACAACAACAACATGCACACTAGGTCACACTGTGCACAGCATGCCTGAGCACATACATGTAAAATAATAACAAGGTCATCTGCATATCCATTAGTTAAAAACTGCCCTGTGCAGTATGTTCCAAAAATGTGTCTTCTAGTGTGTGTGTCTATGTGCTTGCACAGGGTATTTATAGGTATCAAATACTTTAATTTAATGCAGTTTAAGACCTTTTTAAGATAATTTTAACCAAATTTAAGACTGATTTTTGGACAAATAATCTTTTTCTTATTCAAGCAATGCAGGTAAGTATAAAAGTAAGTAGCATATACTATGTGGTCCAGTGCAGAGGTAGGTTTTGTGTAGGAATATGGCTATTAGAGTGACTTAGGTTAATCTTCATTTTGCCAACAGGTAAGCGCAAATACACAGTACAAGATAAAGTACAAAGACAGTATTAGGTTAAATGGTAGGTTTAAATATTTGTTTTATCAGAAATGTGGACTTTCACCCAGAAGAACTTGACTCACTTTGACAAAAAGAAATTAAAACATGGACACATTAAATTGCATAAAATGTTTGTGACAATTAAGACCTCACATATTCAAATTTTAAAAAATTAAGACAATTTAATTACTTTTAATGCCTAATCTTTATTTAAAAAATTAATTTAAGACATTTTAATACTTTTTATAGACCTGCAAATATCCCTGTTGTATGCTTTCTAATAAATAAAAAAACGTATTAACAGTCCTTACTATCAATCCAACTTTGTGTTTTGCTGGCCTCGTTCTAGACCTCTGAAGAAGCACCTACATCTGAAATGTTACTGAGAGATTCAAAGGCCTTTCTTTTTTTTCTATTAGAAGAAACCACTGAGTCAATCATTGCCTTTGCAGGTGGGACTGTGGTTGGGAACATCATGTAACTGAGCAAAAGCCAGAATAAAAAAAAAATGGAAACAAGCATGGATGAAATCGCTTCAGCTATGGAGGCTGTTGTAAATCAGCTGAGCGAAATAACAGCTCCTAAATTAAAACTCCATGCACTAAAGTTGTTTGTTTAAAGCAAAGATATTTTTCTCCTGTCTGACCAAAGGGTTTTGGAAAAGGTTTTATGTGTTGGCCCCTCTGGTACCTCACAAAATAGGTCAGGAGGATTTAATATTTACAGCTGTTTGTCCCCTGATCGCTTTGATGGAAAACCATGTAAAAGAAGCTCAGCAGTTCGGCTTAGCGTGCACAGCAATAATTAAATGGTAAAATAGTTAAGCAGCTCCTACCGTATGTCAGCTGCAAACTACATTGATGCCAATTCAGTTTACGTCTCAGGCAGCAGCTGAGAAGGCAAATTAACTGCGTTGCTATGCAACTGTAGGGAACTCATGTAGCCTGACAACTTCTGACCTCAGTATTGAGTGAATGTAATAGTACTATCTGCTTCATTATGTGCTTTAAAGACAGGATTAAATGAATTAAACAAATACACCTCACTGGCCAAGCCATAACAAAAGAGCTGCAGTGCCAGGGGGGAAAGGAACAAAAGAAGACAAACCTCATGGAACCACATGACCTACTATGCTCCCTAATTGCAGTCTTTAAAGGAATACTTCACACACAAAATGATCATTTGTATATCAATTATTCACTCAGTGATACCTTAGATTTAAACTTTTTTCGCATGCCCCCATATTAAACAGAGAATCCAAAAATAGAGAAAATTCTAAGGCCATGTTTAACAACAGCAAAACTATATCAAAACATCCGTTTACAAAGTCTCACACAACTTGTGCAGTATAATCCAAGTCACATTCATCCAGTTATATGCTCAATACTTCCCAAACAAAATGTATTTTTGCTACAATACAATTTAAAACACTACTGCATAAACAGTCTCACATACGGACGAATAGCACACCTGAGAAAGCACTTGTGTTTGAACTCTTGCCTGGGCGCACTACTAGTCTATGCAGAGGTGTTTTAAATATTAAGATTTTGTCGAAAATACATGAGTTTGGGAAATACTGAGCATATGGCTAGATATGTCAATGGATATTTTGATAGTTTTTTTGTTGTTGTTAAACATGGCCCCCCTTTACTTCAGTTCATCGAGATTTTTTTTTTTGTTTTGGATTCTTCGTTCACTGGAAGCATGTGAGAAAAGCGAAGTTTTCTTCATGAATTCAATGGTAACACCAGGTGAGTAACTGATACACAAACTATCATTCTTTGGGTGAAATATTCCTTTAAGGCGGTAGTAAGATTAGAGAAATAAAACTACTTGCTGAAAGTAAGGAAAGTATTGTGGTAATGGCTTAGTAAATTGGTTCAATGAGGTTTGTTCAAGGATTTGCACACCTGCCTCTATGCTTACCATTCTGCACTGTCTCCGATTGGTGGGGCCTTTTGTGCACTGGTCCAGCAGGTGCTCTATGTCAGACAGCAGCAACTGAGCCTTTGACAACACTGCAATGATATTAACACACAAAAAAAGTAGAAGTCCCCACCTCTACTGCCCACATTACATTTAGTAAACACTTCTGCAGGCCTCAGTTCCAGGGCAAGAAGAAAACTGTTTTAAAATGCATTTATAATTATAAATATAAAATGCAAAAATACAAACATAAAACAGTTCAAGCTGTAATGACTAGTACTGTGTGTTCCTTCATGCTGGAGGTTTGGATTGCATATAACACTTAGGTATTAAAAGATTTGAATTGATGGGTATCTCTTAGGGAAAGAAAAACAGTTTTACGAGATGGAACAAGCACAAAGGATTCACAAACTACTAGTTAAAGTTTTTATGTATGTTTAAGTAGAGCCTGAAGACACTACTGCAATAGACTGAACCCCAGAAAAGAAATGAATAGTTGTTATTCAAATGATGGTGGAAAAGGTCATCTCATGTCATTGACTCTAACAACGTTAACCTTAAATCAAGACTGATAGAAAGCCTAAAAAACATTGCAAACTAGCTTTGGACTGTGCAGGATAAGGCACATACAAAAAGTAAAGAGTATTAATTATATTGGGACAGGAACACAAGAAAGGATTAAAACTTGAATTGAAACACATTTTTTCTTTCTTAAAGACTCTGGATAAAACTAAACTAGTGTGTGTCACAGTCACCAGGAAATGAGTATAAACACAATATCTACTGAAATGACATTTTGCAAGTGTTTGGCTTACATTCACGAGTCTTTATGAGGCACATCTCAGGTTTCTCTTCAGATGTCATATCAGTGATCTTTGCAGCTTCCTCTGAAGTTTTTCTTTCAAACTTTTGACTCATCTGTCCTTTAAAGTGAATAACATAGCACACTTAGACCATGTTTGGTGATAAAGTGAATAAAGCCATATATACATTTGAACAGCAGTCAATACGAGTTATAAGCTTCCAAAAATCACGGAGGAGTAAGACCAACATTAGAAATCATAAAAGCAAGTTGAGACCACATGAACTTAGTATTGATTTCTACTTAAAGCTGTAGAACTGTTCGGATGATACCATTTAAAGCCTTATATTAATTAGACATGATGACAGAGAGTGAGATTTTTACACATATACCGTACACACCCTATAAGTCCAGCACAACTACTGTCTGCTGGTGAATGCCACACTCATGAAACCAATGTTTTTCTCTCACTGACAAAACACAGATTTCCCAATCTTCACATAAATTAAAAAATGATAATAAAATATTTTTTTATTAGACCTGTATAATATTCTTGATCAATTATTGTAGCTATGTTGGACTTGGTCATTAAATAATATCATCTATCATCTGACACCAGACATCATTCTCTTTTAGTAATCAGATTTACTAAACCTACTGCTTTAAAGTTATTTGGGGAAATTTAAATGTTTTATTTGGAGCTGATGAATGGGCCAACTAGTTGAGGATTCTATAGTGTCAAATCATGTCATTGAACTTTTACATATAAATAAACGTCTTTTAAATTGAAGCCCTTGCCAAACGAGTTCAGACAATGGCAATTAGGCCTATCACTGCCAGGAAAGCTCTCTGTATTTTGTGGGCTGTGGCCAAATAGTCAAAAAAGTTACATCCTATGTCTTTTCCTGAACACTTTTCCTTGACCTCCATGTAAAACATCATGAGATCAAGGAAAGTTTAGAAGGAGAATTCATATAGACTTAGGAAAAGACAACTATGGTGCTGAGAGAATCTGACTGCACTTACACAAGGCTACGTAATTATGTGACAGTGGATGTTTCTGACATGGGTCTGGTGTTAATGACACCACAGTGTTCCATGATGGACTACTATAAGTGTATTTTAGATACTTTGCCCCCTGTGCTTTTACCGTGTTGTTTGATGAAGGTTAATTAAACCTGGACAACCCAGTAACAAAAAATATTTAATTGATGATGATGGTTGGATGATGATGAAATGATGGTTCAGTGTAATCTATGCTAAAGGAGGAGAAAGGAAGCACTGAAGCACCTTTCCTTAGCATTTAGAGAATTTGACCGCTGTTATTATGGCTGCCACGTAGACACTTTCGGGTCTTATCTCTCAGTTAACAACCTTCCAAAGTGAAAAAGACTATTTGACTGCAGCCACAGTGTCTAGTGTCTGTGGCAACTTTCCCATGCTGGCACAACAGAACTGATGCATTTTATGTCAACAAGCCAAAACTAAAGGGGGCAGGAAGTAGGGAAAGACCACAGCAACAAAGCAGCAGCAAGGAGTATGGCAAAAGCTGTGGCAGAAAGCCTTAATAAGCATCAAAAAAAGTTTCTGATTTGGATACTCCAAAAAAAGAAACTCTTATATTTAGAGAAAGATTAAAGTTTTGTTTTGTTTTTTAAAAAACAAAGCAATCAATGGCAATAAAAACATGGATTACCAATGGTGAAGCTCAGTTTCAGGCATATGTCATAAGCACACATTGACAGTATTTGTGTAATTGCTCTCACTGCCAGAAAGGGAAGACAAAAAGTCCCACACTCCAGCTTTTGGATTTCCTCACAAAGACTGAATCTGAGGGAAAGTCCAGAGTGCTGAAGTTGCCAAAAGGACACACTCCGGAGGACTTTCTGTTGGAATTTCAAGTGATATCATTATCAATTCATGGTTTTTATAAAAACATGTCAAAGGTTTGCAAGACTGCAATTTCCAAACTCATTCATCATTGTCATATATTATTTCCTAGTTATCACCTATAACATTGAAGAAATAAATGGATCTCACACTCAGGTTCAGCAGCAGTAGCAGTCAGGAAGGGCTGCTTGGCAGGGAATCAGCCTCAAAGGGGAACACCACCTAAATGAAGAATTCCAATATGTTATTTCCAGAGCACACAAAGGTTAAGTCAGTATTTATGAACAGGAGCTACTCTCTTTCAAAGCCAGAAACCAGACAAGTCTCAAATTTGTCATGTCATAGGATACAAAGTATGGAGCTGCTCTGAAAACAATGTATGGGAGCCTGATTTTATGGACCCACAAAATGTCAGTTTTCTTTTTTGTATGCAAATGACCTTTATTCTACTGTAGTGTTCTCAGTTGTGAAACAGAAAATGTGCCAATATACTCAGAACATTGGGTGCTCTCGGTGTCAACATTTTGGGTATCAAGAAACGTATTTAAGGCTTTACAAATTTCAGTTGCTTTCATTGCTTTACTGCAGTTCAATCCATGCAATGTTTCAATTTAGTGCCTAATTTCTATTTTAAAGTGTTGTATGAGAGGCATCTTTTTAGTCCATTTGCATTTGTGAATGTAAACGTTTCCATATAAAACAGAGCTTCAAATTTTTTTTGTTTGTTTGTTTTGATTTCTTGTCAAATTTTATAGCTACCTTTGTTTAAGATAACTGTATGGATTAAACCTGATACCATTAAAAAAAGAATAAAAAAAAGTTTTTGAATTTGGGAGAGTTTTTCATTTTTACTGGTATTTTTGGACTGCCTTAAACCATATGATTGATGTATAAATTTTAAAATGGAAGAAGTCCCCATTTAACTAGAGGCTTGACCCATGCTAATCTTTAGCTGTGCAATGCTGGACAAAATAAGTTGCAACAGTATAAGGCTGGTTATAATTTGAAAAGTAGATATATATTTAATCATACATACATAAATATATTAAAATATTGCATCACTTCAATTGACAATTAAAGCAATTTTGACAAAAATGTATGTGTGATAACCAAAAACAAAGATGACATTTAAGCTAGCCTTACATTTTTACTTTGGTGATTAACAGTTAGCTTGCTAGCTACATGGCTAACTTTTGACGTTACCTACCGGCCGAAAGAGTGACAAGAAGTGCAACAGATAATATAATAAAATCTACGTTTTGTCATATTAAAATATTATTTTCATGTATTTTTCACAAAAATATTAACAGCTAACGTTACATGTTGGGAGTGTCCGTGGAAGGTAATCTTACTTTAGCTTAGCAAGAGAACAAATACTAGCATTGTTAGCTAACGTTGTTAAAAGTAACTGTAACGCAGTCCTGTCCGTCCTGTCTACCATTAAAGTAAAAATTAACCTTAAGCTAGCAGGTTAGGAGGCAGCTGTTCCTATAGTCAGACGTACAAAAGTTGCTCTAGAAAGTACCTTAAGTTGGTTAACGTTATATTTCGTTTATTTGTATCGGTGCTCAGCTTACTAGTCGCCGTCTTTAGCTAGCTCTGGATGAAAACTGTTAGGATGTAAGGTTAACGTTAGATAGTCCGCCCGCTGGCCACTTTGGCCCTGGGTAACGTTAATCGATATCTTACCAACCTGAGACTTTTATGACCCTTGACTTTTACTCTGGTACCACCATCAGGTCCACATGACGTTATACACAGGAACATCAACATCAAACTAAATATAATAAATAAATAAAATAAAATGTTAGTTGAATAGGCTCATGCTATCGACTGGAAGCCTCATCAGTATATTATTACTTTTTCTATTTTTTATTATTATTATTATTATTATTATTATTATTATTGCAGCAAAGCTTCCTCCTCTTTTACATGTTGTCCAGCTAAGATAATTCATTCATTAATGATTATGTTCTTCCTAAACGTGCACAAATTAGCAGGCCACGAGTATTATTGTCACTCATTTCTATTTACATCGTGCGTTTATTTTGAAAGGACTTCAGCAGTCAAGTGACTCCCGGAAGTTTTTGTTTCCTCACCTGTCAGTTCTGACACGGTGCGAGAGTCCAGCCTCGTCTCTTTGTTTTTCTCCGAGAAACTGGCCTTCTTTTCTCAAGACTAAATGATAATCCTGTGTGGTCCACTGTCGCCCAATTGAGGACAGCGTCTTACACGGTGGGTGAGAGTCGAGAGGGGAAAATAATCGACTGCTTTTGCTTCACCTAGCCGCAAATAGCCAGGAGACGTTAGCTAAGAGCTAGCTAACTGTTATCATCAACAGATCGATCATTTTAATCACCGTATCTGTTGATACATGTGTTATGTTCGTCTAGGTCATTGTCTGCTTATTGTGTTATTTACTCTGACAGATATTTTAGAACTACCTGTTAATGTGTTTTGTCGGTTGTCAACAGAGCTCACGGAAGCTAGCACCACAACGTTAGCATCGTTTACAAACGAGAGTCATTGATTGTTTACATCCCAATTATGGCAGCTTTTCAGTGTCTTATATGAACCTAACAAGGTCTCTTCGTTGCTGTCATTACCCTGCTAGCTGTTAGCTTTTATATTTTATCGAGGGAGGTCGAACGAAATGACGCTGCTATTCCTGCCTTGTTTTGAATTCACGTTGACTTTCGTTTTAACTATCTGGGGTCACTTTCGATTTCATACATTTTCTCAAGTCGTCCTTTAAAGTCAGCGGCCCGGCGTTTGTGTTTTTTCTTGCTCTGTATCCACGGCATGGATCTCATAGCATGTCCAGCTGTGCTCCTAAAACTTATTTTTCTAAAATCTTCGGCCTTCAGTGTTAAAAACTTGGCTCCTCAGTGTTTGCTGCATCATTGCATGCTGACATCATCACCCAGCGTTGGCTGCACCGTCTCTGCTGCCCAGCTGCTCCATCAGATACAAGGAGGGTGTGGGGTTTAGGTTAGTTTCAGTCTACTGGTATATCAGTTCCAGGAAGCTTGACTGGACTGGTTTAATTCCTGCTGAGAGTCAGATGGTCTGAATGATAGACCTGTAACAACAGGTCCTCTGCACCTGTTTACAATAGAAGTATACCTTTGTATTAAGCACTCAAGCAAGCAGTCATGGATCAAATGCCATGTGCCAAAACTACAGTACACGCAAAAATACCACATAGCACAAATTTCCTTACAGCAGCTGTACTATCAATTTCAATCAATCAGTTTTATTTATAAAGCCCAATATCACAAATCACAATTTGCCTCACAGGGCTTTACAGCATACGACATCCATCTGCCCTTTGGACCCACACAGCGGATAAGGAAAAACTCCCCCAAAAGACCTCACGCACACTATTATAGATCTGGCATTTTTTTATATAACCCCACTGCAAATGCTGTAATGCTTTTTTATTAAAATGTGTAGATGTTTGCACACTTTTACTCTCATCTTCACTTGTATAGTAGCCAAATACTCACAAATGTATAAATATATTTTAAACAGGAATAGACTGTTCAAATAAGCCACATGATTAAAGTTTTGTGGAGGTTGTGTCAACTCTGCTCAAGATACAATAGCAGGCCTGATGGTGGCGGCACTGAGTTTATTCATATGTGGCCTGATGAGGCCCATCTCAAACAGCCTAGTCACACCTAGTATCAGCTCCAGACCTTCTGATGAAGTCCAGCATGAAGTAATGATGAAAGAAAACACATCTGTCGAACAAACTTTCCGAGCGAGTTTACAATAGGTTGACCCATCATATTTAAGCTGAAACTCTGTCAGTTAATCACAGTTTCTTTTCAGATTCAGACTAAACAACATATATGAGGTGCTGCTGCATAAGCTTTAACCATTGTGCTCGACTTTTGTGTGTGTCCATGTTAACATACCTTGACACTTCATTTAATCTGTGTGTCAAACAGGTTTGGTTTTCAAAATACTGCCACAACAAACCAATCATCATATATATATAGAGAGAGAGAGAGAGAGATTTTTTTGCATTTGCTGTTATTCTAACACTTAACCTCAGGCAGCTCGTTCCTTGTAAAAATGTCTCTTGCACACAGGAAATGATGCATTATACATTTCCTGCAGCAAGTGTCATCAACTGAGCAATGTTACAGCTCTGTGACGCTGTTTTATTGCAGAACGATCTGTGAACTATGTAATATAAAATATAGCAGATCCTTTTCATGTCACGATAATGTGCAGAAACTAGTCACAAAGTTACTTAGTAAGCCAGTGTGTCGTAAACACAAGGAAAAACAAATGCTTTATGATAGCAGGTGCTTATTTAAGTTCTCAAACCGAAACGGAACTTCGTTTAATTCAGTCATTTTATTGTTCTTTGGCTTTCTCACTGTGAAAATGAAACTCTTTCTGTAATCCCCAGGTCTTCTATCTGCGTCAGAGTAGGCCTGTGCAGGCATGGAGCCCCTGGCAGTGGATGATGACATTTGTATCCTTAAACACGAGACAGCCTACACCGCCGCTGGCGAGAGTCCTGTATCAGTGTGCGCTGGCGATGAATCCGTCGCTTCCCACTTTGCCCTGGTCACAGCCTATGAGGACATTAAGAAGAGGCTGAGAGACACAGAGCGAGAGAATACCTTGCTGAGGAAGAGGGTTAAGCAGCTGGAGGATAAGGTATAGACGTAAACAAAGGGGTGATGGTGGGAGAGAGGCGAGGAGAAGATGGAAGAGAGAGTTAATAGAATGATGAGAGAGTCTATATGAGAGAATGATGTAGAAGAACATGCTGCTCATCCAGATGATGAAAACCAGAGAGCAAGGTGTAGAAGGGGTGTGTGCTATTGAGAGGTGAAAGAAAGTTGTTTTCCAAGACATCAGAATTATGAACAGACATAAAATGCTCAGGGAAAGTTTAAAAACCTCAGCAGATTCAACTGCAAAATATTTGCCTCTGGGAGAGTGTGCATGCCAGCATCATTAATATTGTTGGCCTATAGTCAAAGCTTTAAAACAATGCGAAATAAATCTGCTCTGTCTAAAAACAGAGAGGGGTTCTGGAAAAGTATGGTACTGCCAAACAATGTGTTGGAGCGCTACACTTGGCTCCTGAAATTGGATTTTTAAAAAAAACACACGCAAAAACAAAGGATGGAGTATAATACAGACAGAGCTTTTTAAGCAGGAAGGGTCTTAATACAGATGGCGGGCTAAAGTGAAAGTGCTGCACAACATGTGGGCAGAGTTGTCTCTCTGGGAGTGTCTAATTTCCTCTTATCACTTTTGGTTTTATCTGCTGCAGCATTTGGTCCATCAAGATAGGATGTGGTGGGATCAAAGTAACCTCCTACCACAGACATGTGAATTAAGTGAAATTGATCTCCCGTCTCCTTTCTGTGTGTTTTATCTCTCTCCACTGTAGCTCTTCAGGCCAGAGGCTCCTCCATCAGAGGGTCCCCAGTATGTGAACAAGGCCTTCAGTGCTTACCGAGGTATCTATATAGAGAAGGAGGACCTGCAGATGGAGCTTAACAAACTGGTGCGTTTACTGTTTCATTTTAATTTTCCTCAAACTGACTAGAGCCTGGCACAAAGATCAAGTATGTTGCAAACCTGAAATCACATGCATGTGTTTAAGGAAAACAAAGAGTGTGTTTTGAACAATTTTGCAGTAATTTTGATTCAAATCTCAAGGTAGAAACACCAAGCTTATGACACTGTTACACAAATACAGCACAGGTGCACCGATCTTACCTGGGGCCGAGAGAGACAGTGTGTGTTTGGTGCATTGGTATGAATGCTGACGCTCCCTTCATCTCCTCCCCCACCTCTTTTTCTCTGTCAGAAAAAGGAGAAGAGCGAGAGTGAGAGGTTGCTGACGGAGCAGCTCCAGGCCAAAGACTTGGAGTTGCTTCAGCTGAGGACGGAGATGGAGACCAGCCAAGGTAAAGGTAGAGCACACATGGTTGTCTTCTACCCTGTGTAACAGCCACCGACCTGTATGAACAATGGAATTTATATGATGCTCTAAAGGAACAAATACAGTAGGAAGCTACATTGACTCCACTTGTGTGTTTATCATTTACATTTTATATGGCTCAATACTTCTACTACACTGCATTTCAGAAGGAATTATTGTAGTTCATTAATGTGACAGCTGTACTGTAGTTACAAGGGGCTTTTCAAATTAAGATTTTACTTACAGAATCTGTGATAAACGTATAGAATAGTGTTTTTTGTAGATTTAATTACGTCAAAGCATAGAAATTATTTGAAATTAGCTCCACCTTGACGAGCGACAACTTATATTGCTCTGAAAGGGGCCATTGCATAAGAAACACTTTTAATTTTTATACACTTAATAATTTTTGCTGAGAATACTGATATATTTTTATTTAAGTAAAATGTGAATGCAGGACTTTAACTTGCACTTATTTGACCACTGTATAAAACCATATCAGCTTTACATATTAAAGTGTATTGCTCTATATTTACTACTTTATCTCACCAAGTATGTGATTCATTGTAATTACAATTACAGTACAACAAACACTACAATTGAAGTGATAATTATGAGGATATGTCTTTTATACTGAATGAAGTTCAGTAGTTGTCTTTTTAATTGTGTGTATCCAGTGATGAAAAGCCTGAACAGCCCTCAGGACTACTGGCAGGTGGACAGAGTCAGCACCGAGCTAAAGATCCACAAACTGCAGGAGGAGCTGGAGAGAGTGACACTGGAAAACAGTAGACTGCTGGAGAGAAGTGGGGTAAGTAAAGCTGGGAAGAAAGGATGAGGCCCTTTAAGGAAAAAAGGTGTAAGATAAGAGGGACAGCACTGCTCTTGGATAGATGTGGTATAACTAGAGGAGAGGAGGTGAGGTGTTAGGGCAGAGCCAGACAGGTTGACACAGAGTAGTGGAGAGAAGTGGGGCAGGGGAGGATATGCTTGAACTTAAACAGTAGAAGATGAATTGCCGAGGGATGCAGGGGATAAACAAATATAACGGAGAATAGAGGTTGAAGGAGAGTGGAGGAGTCCTAAGTTATGTTATAATGAAGAGCACAAAAATACAACTTCAGACACTCTCTAAATTGCATAACTTAACTCTGTTTCAGGAGGAACCCCATGGCCTTAACGGACCAGACTTGGACCAGACCTGTGACGCAAAGTATAATGCAAGGTATAGTGTTTCATACATATCCAGTGCACAGCCCTCATTTCGTTGACCAGAAATGACAAAGCAAGAATTCACCGTTGCAGTGGTAAATAAAATGATGATTCCTCAGTTGGTGATATTCATCATAAGCAACCATGAGTGTAAACAATGGAGAAATAAAGTGTTTATTACTGTCTTTGTTACTTTAAATACATTTGCTTCTCATGCAGCGAATCAGTTTGAATTTATTTACCCTAACGTAGACTCCAGAGATACTGGACTTTGCTGCTCAGTAGCAGGCTTTTAAATGCAGGTAGTTATCCTTTTCAAAACGTCCATGCTTGATCATTTTTTGTTTTCTGACAGCTTGTGAATGCAATGCTTTACATGTGCACTTAAATGGAACACATGGAAGACATTTCTAATCTGTCTTTTAACTGCAAATGCAATATCATGGCTTTACATTAAACATAATGGTAAGTGAGTTCAGCTGCTCCTTAGAAAGTAAGCATAGGGATAATTTAGCTATGTCATATAGTTAAAACACCAGAATGAGCCTGAAAACATTTGTAAGAAAGTTAGAAGCTGTGACATGAAGAAATGCTATAGAGAGAGACTACACTGGTTAGATAGCTGTATTGTTGAGCATGGGATGTCACAGTTATACACTGCATGGTGTCTGCTGGTGTTGTAATTGCTCCATTTGGCCACTAGAGGAGGGTGCAGCTTTACACATTTTTAACTCTGCATAACAGCCTGTGATATGCAGATAACCTCAGAAGTACCTGGACATGGTACGTGATCAGCACCAGCTAAATCCTTAACACCTGTGTCCATTACAAACAGTTTAAATTGGCACTCTAGTGTTTTGATGTATACACAGTCTATAGCATATGGAATTGCCCTCCACCTACGTTTTCAGTGAGGATAATCTTCTGTAAATTAGCATTGTCTCACATTTCATGAAGAAAATTCTATTTGTGGTGCATCCTAATTGTTTCACGTGTCAGCAGTTTTCAGATGGTGTTAGTTTTTAGCAGCACAAAAAGCTCCAGTTTTTCCTCAGTTTTTCTCTTCACGATCTCTTCTCAATTTTTTTTTTATTTGCTGTTTCAGGCAGGTGTTTGAAGTTAATGCTAAGTGTTGATGAGATTTTGCATCTTTACATAAGGTGTGGATAGGACAGTTTGTAGGTATTGCCTCAAATACCTCCATTTTTTTTTTAAACTGTGGTGTGGGTTTGTAGAGCAGCTGATGCTACTGGGTGGTTTAGCATTTAATCCATCAGTAGTTTGTGTTGTAGTAGTTGTGTGGATTTAAACCAGCAGGTGACTGTGTTAAATTAATCAGCATATACAAGGAAGGAATTTCTGAAATTTGCTAAATAGACAAGGTTTCTGTGTTTATATATCCTATCAAATTTGATCAAATGGATATGCCAGTTTTACATTTTGGAGTGTCAGCAAACAGGTGAAATTAAACTTTCCTTGAGTTTAAATGAAGAATAAGAACACAAAGTGCCTTCCTTTTTGAGTAAGTCCAATAATATCAAGGATATTTGAATGGTACCAAAGTAAAACTATGCGCCACAAAGCTTATGATCATAACCACATGAGATCCTTTCTGACAGTTGGATCTTTCTAACAACACAGCAGGGAGAGGAACATGCAGCAGACGTATGAGGCTTTGTGCTGCGAGCTCACTCGTCTTCATTCAGAGCTGAAGCACCAAACGGGCCTGATAAGGAAACTCAGGCCTCTCATCAGTGAGACAAGACAAGGTGAGGCACACACACCTATGCACACAAAATGTGGGCATAATCAGGGTCGCGCTGTGGTCGCCGTATATGTTGATACAAACAATTTCAATCTTAATATCTGTGCTGGTTTCAGTATATATGATAACCCACCAGCACTGCTTCCCTTCTGCTTTTTCACACCTCCCCACCTCCATCATATACAGCATGCAGAGCATCCTGTGTCCCCTGTATACCCTTAGAGCAATTTCACACAGGCTACCACTGAGATGCAGTGAAGCATTGAAATGTTTTTTATCAGGTTCCTTAAGTCTCCCAGACTAGTATAAAAAACAAAAATCAATTTGCTTTTTCCTTAATTGCACAGGTACTTGTTACTCTGTAAAGAGGGTTATGTTTTTGGTTCAGTTTGTTTGTCTGTCTGTCGCCAGAATTATGGAAAAACTACTGGCCTGATTTTTATGAAACTTGGTGAAAGAGTGTAGCGTGAGCCAAGGAAGAACCTATCAAATTTGGGAGTGGATCTGAATCATGGGGCGGATAAATAAATTGTTTTTCCAATTTCGTTAACATTGCAAAGTAGGGCTTTTGGCTTTGGCAGAGGACTTCACTCTCTGAGTGCTCTTCTAGTTTTTTGTTGGTTTTTAACTTTTTTAAATATGTTTTTCTGACAAAAAATATATTAACTAACCTTTGATTCCAACCTGATAGTGTTCAATGCTAATTTTCTCCCATACAATTGAATAATGAAGGCAGAGTGTGCTCTCTACATAAGCTGTCTGTACCCAACTTAAAAAAGAAAACTAATCCTTGAATTGTAAAGTTAAAAACTACAGTTAGAAATCATATAACAACCCTGAGTCTGTCATGAGACATAAATATACTGACAAGCTCTGGCATATTTAACCAATGTGACATTTGAAAATGTCTCTATAACCTGAGTGTCAGGTAGTGTCAGATTTATGTGCACTTCAAGCACAGTGGCTGGAATCCAAACCTCGCCTTTCTACACAGGAACTAATGTGGCTAACATCAAACGAAAGACGAGGGGGTACTGCTGCCTCTCTTCTGTTAAAGGAAGGCTTTTCTGAGAAGAAGTACTACTCACTGAAAAGATTTCTCCTGCTGCTCCTTGTTGCAATTTGTATGAGGGTGTGATAAGACTGTGGATATTATCAAAGTACTCAAACACTTTGCTAAAGGACATCACGAAATAGTCTGTCCTGCCTCTCCCCTCCCTCTATGATGATGTATTCTACCCCAGGAGAGATTACCTCTGTTGTCGATTCCCTTCGAGTGTCAGAAGAGGAGACTAGGAGGTGAAAATTAGAACGAAATATGGCAAGAAAATAAATCTTGGCCTATTTATTCCACTGAATAACAGGGTAATCCTGTAACTTAGATGAGACAGATGACGAGAAATAAGGAAAGAAACGGAGAGAGATGAAGAGGGGGGGTGAGCTATGTATTTATTCAGTCATATTGTGCATCTGTATTCTTCTTATGTTCCTCCTTTGGAATCAGTTTTATTCAAATCCTAGACTCAGGAGACCCTCTCATGGACGAGTAGTGGGGAGGGATGGATGGAGAGAGGCAGGGGAGAAAAGCAGGAGGAGATACTCATTTAAACTTTATTATTCGCTCAAGATGATGATTTGATAGCAAGGCAATGATGTGTGTGTGAGATTAGGACATCTGATTTGTGTATTGATATGCTTTGTATGGAATAAAAGTGTGGCTTAGTTTATGCATAGGGGTTTGTTTGATTTGTTCTGGTGAACAAAACCTAATTATTATTTTGGATATTTACGCGTTCACTGCGGTATTTACATGCTGCAGAGGTTTTATTGTATAATATGTAGCCTGCTGCATGGTGTGAGATTTTACCTCTCTTCTCTGTTTTACAAGATGAGGCCTATTTTCTATTTGGGGATCTAAGGGCTTGTTGAACGCAACTTGTAAGTCTGAAATCTCCTTAGAAACCTAAGTTTAATCAACGTGTAAACAAGTGCAGAGGTGCGATCATGGTGCCAAATGCAAAAGGAGACTGTTGAAGGAAAGACAGAATGGCTTCATTTATGCTACTAACTGGATTTTACAAACAGGCGTGTTTTCACACACACTTCTCACCACCTTATACATAGAAAATTTGAAAAAATATTTTTTTTAAATTATGTTATCTGAACACTTAATCAAAATCAAAATAGTCCTGGAGTGTGTCACATAACACATAATGGATTTGACTCTGTTTTGTTGCTCTCATGTACAAGCACAGAAATAGGCATACAGTTGTATACAGCAATGCTTATGGATTGATAGTGATGATATTGACATTTTGAAGAACACTTATTTTTTTGGACGATGAATATGAATATATAATATACAGGTAAGATGGACACCTGGCAACAAAGGATTATTGCACCAAAATTGTTCCAGACATTATGGACAGGTGTTGAAGCTGTTGTTGGTAACTTTTATATTTACATATATATATAACTTTTTGTCATATTTGCTGAAACTGTCACAATATCGACACAGCACAAAATGAGACCGATAATCTGCAAAAAAAAAAATAATTTCCTCTGCCTTCTACTGCTGTTTAACCCTTCTAATGGTTTTACCGCAAGTAAATGAAAACAACCAATCAGAGCTGAGGAGTCTTTAGCGCAGCTGTCACTCATATCAATCACTGCTCGTGTGTGGTCAAACTTTCAAACTAGGTTGCGCTGATAAAAATGAATCAAGATTCTATTACTGTATTGCCTTTTTCTTGCTTCAAATGTTGTGAGAAACATTTGTTAGTGCACTGATTAGCTGTAAAATGAGAATGTTTTACAGCACCAAGCAGTCGGACAAACTTGATAATAGAATCTTGATTCATATTGGATCAGCGCTGCCTAGTTTGACAGTTTGACCGCAGTTCTCGAGCCGTGATTGACATGACTGGCAGCTGCTTTAGAGACTCCTCAGCTCTGATTGGTTGTTTTCATTGCGGTCACACTGTTAAACTAGGCTGCGCTGATCAAATATGAATCAAGGTTCTATTAGAAAGTTGGTCCAACTGCTTGGTGCTGTAAAAAGTTCTCCTTTTACAGCTAAACAGTGCACTAACAAATGTTCCTCACAACATTTGAGGCAAGAAACAGGCAATGCAGTAACAGAATCTTGATTCATGTTTGATTAGCACTGCCTAGTTTGATAGTTTGACCATACATGAGCAGTGATTTACATGTCTTGCAGCTTTGTTAAACTCCTCGGCTCTGATTGGTTGTTTTCAGTGCGGCACTGTAAATTGCCTTTAGTGAGCAGCAAGAAAAGAAGGAGGAACTTGATTTTTTTCACAGACTATCTGTCTCATATAATTATTTCAGATTATAGTGAGTTTCAGAAAATATGACACAAAGTTCATAAAACTTACCAACTGTAGCTTTAAGTGTTTATCATAGTGACGCCTGTGGAAAGAAACTGTTCTTGTGTATTTTTTTTTTCTGTTCCTACTTAAAATGGATGGCAGAAATAAACTGAAAGCTGAAAAGTAAATGTTCAGTCATATCCATTTCTGACAAACAGCTGTTAATGCAGACGTACGTATGTCTACTAAATTCCATATTTAATGCCAGATATAAACTCTCCAGGCATCACGAATAACTTGCTCTGAATTATCCTTCAGTATCACACCCATGATCTTTTGTGCTCTATCAATGTGTCTACAGTTGCTGCTGACGTGCACTCAAATTGAACTGTATTCCCAATATTAAGGTAGTGAAAAGCTTTTTCATTCTGTCTTCTCAGCCATGCAATAACTTTGTCTAAATAAAATATTGTGTGAAACTTAACAGATATATATATATTTGAATCTGGTAATATATATGATCAAAGAATGGGTAAAAATAACCAAAAATCTGCATGAGCATCCAAGTGCCAGCTTTTGGCAATGGGTCTCTTCATGCCTTTTGCTAAAGTTATTACAGTAATGTAACCATGTCCCCATATCATGACAATGAAATTAGTAGAAATGATAATATAAATATTATTTCTACAAATGACAGTCAAGTTTTGTTTTAAAAAATCTCTTTCTCGGAAATGCAAGGCAAACATTGGCAGGCTCTAATAAGCATTTCTGCAACAATGTCTAAGACTGCATCTAATTTTTTTTTTGTCTTTTGCTTCCATCCTCTCTCTGTCCTTTATTTCTCTGCTTCTATCATCCACCCCCCTCTCTCTGCCTCTAGCTGCCTCAACAGTTCCAGTTCAGTGTCTGGACGACGTGGAAAAGAACAACCACCATCACACAGTTCCGCGGGCATCAGTGCCTCGCCCCCCTAGTGCCCCCCCGCTCCCCTCGTGCTCCGGCCGGCCCTGCCCTCCTACCTGCGGGCCGTCGGGCACCCTGCTGCCGGACAGTCTGAGGGAGGACTGCTGGTACAATGGGCCCTGGCCCTCCCACAGCTGTTCAGGAGAGGCTCTGGTCGGCAGCGACACCTGCTCCGTCGTCCTGCCGCCGCCTCCCCTGAACCAAGCCTCCCTGGATGACAGCTCACGGTCCTTCCCCAGCCCCCCCAAACCCAGTGATGCCATGTTCTGGGAGGGACACTCCGCTGCATCCAACTCCTCATCGTCTATTGGAAACTGCAGTCCCAGGAGCCCTTCCAATGCCGAGTGGGCCAAGCCCTATTGAGAGGAACTTCGATGGGAGAATAGATGATTAAATAGTGTGTGTAATTGGATGGGAAAAAACAAATGGATGGATGAATGGACTCCAACCCTGCCACATAGCTACCACCTAATCTGCCTTAAGTTGATGAGACCACTCCTCTGGGCTGGACTGCACTGGACCTGCTGGTTGTGGGGACTGATTGAGGCCAGAGGAGGCCTTTTTGAGGTACAGACTCTGTAAACTCATTACGCTGTTATCTCTGCACACCGCATCGGTGAACATATCGGACTTCGCAGAGGAGCATTTGATGAGAGACCCTCAGCAGAACAAATAGTTTGTCGGTGTGTATGTGTCCTTGTATGCACATGCTTAAGTGTGTGCAAGCATGCATACAAGCAGTTTTATTTCTGTGTGTGCGTATACACACATCAAACAGAGTGTGCCTGTGCGTGCAGATCAGTGTGCGGGCATCTTTCGCCTGCCTGTATCTGTATATCGTCATAATAAACCTAATAGGGCTCAAAGGGCCTCCTTCTCCATTCACTGTGGCCAGTGATCACTGGGGCCACAGCATTGTACTAGGATTTGTAAACTGTACTCCCTCCATTGCAAGTCTTTTTAAATTTGATCGCTGTAAAGTATAAAAGGTATGTAGTCCAATGTATGTCTCATGATCGTGTGAAGGAGGTGTCTAGGTATGAGGACTTAATGTGTTTTTGTACTGTGATGAAGACAGACATACAGTAACTGTAGGATAATCAGATTTATGTTCCAAATTTTAACAGCTACCAAATGGCATCTTTCCCCCCTTTTCATCAGAGTCCTTACGGATCAGTATCTGAGTAGGTTGTCAATCTACTTATGCTTACCAAATAATTTTTGAGAATGCACTTACAGTATTTGGATTTTTGAGGACACTGCGTAATGAGTAGCAAATAATTTTAATCTAAAAATGTACTGCTTTCTGAAACGACACACTGCACCCTCACCGGCACCAGAAAAGGATCAACTGATTTCCACATAAATTTCACAACTCGAAACAAGCCTCCTTAAACCTGCCTGTTATCACACATTTAATTCTCTCAGAACTGCTGTCAGATGATATCTGTTGTGTTGTTTTCTTTTCTTGGTTGTAAAGGAACCTGTAAGATGTGAGGCTGTGCTTTGTTGGATGTGTTTTTGGGTTGTTGTTTTTTTTTTTTTGTTTTTTGTTTTTTTAAATTTGAAGGACTCATGAAAAAGCTCCACACACTCCCCTGTATCTGAAACCCCGATTAGGTTGGAAACCTGATGAGGTTTGTTGAGATTTTGAATAATAGAAAATGTATCTAAACTCTGTACTGTGCTGATGTTAATCTATGATACATATGTTTTGCAGTATGAGGTAAGTTGTGTGAAGAGGGAAGTTTCTCTTTGGTTTCTCTTTTTAAGTCAGATGAGTAGAAACAACTGAAGGATGTACAAAAAAAAACACATTACGCGTAGAATACAAAGATACACAGAGGGAAGTATGTGCATATCTGTATAAATGTATATGGTGGGCTTCAGTACTCTGCCAAACGCGGTTTTGCACTCCAAACCATAGGTTTTTTTTTTATTTTCCTCTCCTACCCCCAAGACTTCTGATGTGTATACGAGCTGTCTGTGATGGTGACAAGACAATGCGTCTGTTAACCTTAAGAAATGTGAGCTGTGACTTGACTAATAGGTGCACAAAGCACAAAGGCCCATGGTTGTTGAAAAGACTTTTGTTTTTCCATTTTTCTTCGGTCTGTTTCATGATAACTGTGGTCTTTTTGTTCATTTTTAAGAAATGTTATTTTACAGCAGTAGTTTCATACTTCTGTAAACGATTTGCAAACCAAAATGCAATGTACAGTAGATATGGATTATATTTTAGATTTACTGCACTTCAGACTGTTTGTAAATATGATCAATTAAACAAAGGAAAGGAAGTTACTGTGTGAAGCTGCTCTGTCTCTATTCATATTTTTAGCAATGAGTGTCTGTGTTTCAGTACAACTGGAGGCTTTGATGTATACAGATAAAGCAACAGTTACTTTGTTTCGCTTCCTGTCCTCATAGATATTTATTTTTCACTTAATATTTTGAAACAGAGCGTTCATGCCCCGGCTGAAGCAATACTTTTATCATTAAGCTCATTTTCTAATCATTTTATCAGCTAATGGCTCGTGCCACAATTTTCAGGGCTCTGACTTCTCAATAGGAGAATCTGCTGCTTTTCTCTTAGTCATATTGTTATGAACTGAACATCTAAGGGTTTTGAAATGTTGCATACAAGCAATTTCAAAATATAATTCTAGACTCTGAAGACTGGCGACTGGCATTTGCCAATATACAAACTAACTGAAAAATGTCTACTTATAATTATTTTAATACTTATAATTTAGCATTACATTTTCAATTATCTTAAATGCAGAGTAACCAGCCTCAGTCACCTGTCCTGTCACAGCCATGGATTACAATTGGAGTCAATTCTGCTGTCACCAAAAAAGAACAAGAGAAAAACAAATTCAGTGAGTCGGGATATACTGTATCTACACTATATTTTATGAATGACATGAATACCCAATTACAGTAGCTGACTTACTCTTTACCTCATTATATGCCATCATTGGCTCTTTGGAATTACAGATACAGAAGAAAAAGCATATATAAGGACAGTCTGTATCTATGAAAACACAGTGAAGACACAAAAAGTAGTGAAAAAATTGGTTAAAATGGAACAGAAAATTAAAATGGATTTTTACTTTTTTTTTTTCATTAAAAATAAGCACAAATGATTAAATTAATCAGTCCTTCACAATTCTTATTAAATTAAGATGTTAATTTGGTTTCAAACTGTTGTGTTAATGTGATCTAAATGTAAGGCTGACACTCAGCTCACTGTCAATATCAAAATGCAATAAAGCCAACAAGAAAAAACAATTTAATCAGTAATGCTTAGAAATTTCCAGCTTTCTTTTGAATGTGCTAAATTGAAATTGAACTTAAATACACAGTGCACTGCAGGCATTAAAGATCCACTGTCAAGAGTGTAAAGAAACCTCTAAAAATCATTCATGTTTAACTGAATAAACGGAGGATGTTAGAGGTTTATCTGAACAAAATGCATTGATTAACATTGTGTTTCATCTAATTTACCACTGATATACACTTTATTGCTATTGAATATTTTTATTTACAATGCCACAATTCATTGCATATATCACAAGACCACACATGGTGCATTGCTCACTTACATACACTGTACAAGCATCTTAAATTTCCAAGTGTTTATGAAATTATTTTTGATAACAAAAGAAGCCTTCCACTTTCTTCTGCAGATGAAATACCAAGCCGTGAGGCCAGGCAAAGATGTAGTTATATATGCTACATCTTTGCTTGGCAAATAATATATTAATCATCCCTGAATTATGACTGCACACATTCAAAGCTAAAGCTCTACACTCAGCACTCATGATCAGATCTGTATATTCTGTCAATAACCTGGTTAGTAAATGTAATGGAAATGCTGCCGATCTTCTGGCAATCTGATGTAGAACATGTTGCAAATACACAGAACCAAAAAAAGCCATTGTTCTGATTATATACCACTCTCGCACACCAAACCAGTTTCAGTCACTCCACAGATTTAAATGAAGTGCACAGTCTGGTGCCTTTAAGAGTAATAAACCATGACAGATGACCATGTGTCCTGGGTATGCAGAACTAAGCGCTGGTTCTGGCCAGAGCCTCACATCCCGCACCTTTGCGCTCAAAGGAGAGAAGTTGTTTGGGTGCCATGTTGCTCATTACATGCTAGTTGGGAGTTTTTGTTTCCTGTTCTTTGATGCGACCCCTGTCCTCTCAAACTCCAGTTTCTCTTGGATGTATTCCTGCTTACACTGCTCATAGAAGCCAGGGTCTTTGTAGCTGTAAGACAGAAGGTACAGTGTTTATTTCACAGAACTAATGTAGCCTTGTATGACCTCCTTTGATGGTGCCTATACAGGTTTGAGACTCCTGATACTTGATAGACAACAGTTCAGAGTGTGGGCAAGGGTGCCAGAGAAAGTGGGTAATACCATGTCAAAGATGTTGGTGAGATAACACTTGGTGCGATAACACACTTTACTGTATGAGTGCTGGGTGTTGCAGAGGAAACTGCAAAATACTCACTGTATCGTGAGACATTCCTTCAGCGCTGCGTTCTCCTCTCGACACTTGAATGCCATGAGGAAACCAGCGTCTTTACAGCAGTGGGAGAAGGCTAGAGAGAGGTGGAGAAGGCAGGTGGTGTCAAGAGGGTGAGATTAACAGCAACAGAGGAAAAGGCGCAACATGTGCAATAGCGTCAAACTTAACTTTATTAATAGCACTTGTTTCACATCTATTAACATCCTACCTTTCACGTCACATTATTTGATCCTAGAGTACAACGCAGAAAAGAAAACAAGCAGCCACAAGCAAACCAAGATGGGCCTCATCTTAGTACTTGACCACAACAAGGAACCTGGTAATAGGTGATGTTGCCAAGCCTCTTATCAAACTGAAACCCATGTTTCCTTCTTCACACAAGGATGGAACTGAGCTGTACAGGCCACAGAGCGGTTGAACTGGCGGTAGCCCAGTTTCCACACTGCCTCTGTAACAGTCAGCCCTCCATCCGCATATATAAACATGACTGTATCCCCAAGAATCAGATATAGGCTTTGTTTCATCCCTTCCTGACTGACAGTGGCAGTAAACAAAGTAGATAAGCCCGCATTGGTCGAGATCTCATATAAACAAATTCACAAGACTGACAAGGTAGCTACCTGCGCATCCCAGCTATAAATACCATATGGTAGCCTATATTAGGCCTCTTTGAGCTTCTTGCAGTTAGCCTACCATCCTCTGCAGGTTATTCAGACCAATGATCTGTTTTAGTTCTGTATTTTACTTGCAGGTCCAAGGGAGGCAAGCACACTCTGTGCTGTTGGTGTCATCCTGCTTGTGACTTTATGGTCAGGGTGTAATTTGTTGCCCTTTGAGGCATCCATGGCTTTGTGCTGGCTCACTCACAAGCTACACTGTTTGTTGTGCAATTTAATTCCCCCACTTGCTGCAGGTTCAGTGGTTAGTTCTGTGGTCAGCCAAAGAAAAGATTATCTGGCTACATCTGCAATTCAGATGAACAAGCTAGCAGCAGGCTGGATGAGTCAGGCTGGCTAGACACTTGTTTGTCCGACTGCATTCGTATTAATACATCTGGGGCAACTCGTTTTTACAGCGGGCAACTGCGGCCCCACCTTTAAAGTTCCTCCCTAACCTGCTTTTTTGGAAGAGCTGAAGTGCTGCAGGGCCGATCCGCAGGCATAAACTCAACCATGACCCTGGCCTCCATGAACAATGCAGGGGAATATGGCCTGGATTGGCCTGTGCACCAGTGTATTGCCTCACTGATTATCTCACCAGATGAGGACAGAGCCCACTGCCCTTGGCCACAGTGCCAGGTAACTGATTGGTTTCTCTTAAGAGCTTGTGAACTCAATCCCACTGATAGCACCTATGCTTCACAGTGTGCAGTTGTCAGACCACAGGGTCCTCCTTGTGGCCCCCAGTTGGCCAGTGAGAATATGGTTCTGCACACTCCTCTGGAGTCCCAGCTAGATGGGAAATTTGGGTATCCATCTCCAAGTCTCCCTCAACTCTGTGTATGGTCACTTAAAAGGGATCAGCCACTCTCAGCTGACCTTGATCCCTCAATTTATGAGACCTTGCAGAGTGCCAAGGCTCCTTCCACCAGGATGGCATACAGAAACTGTTGGGCTGTGTTTTCTTCATGGTGCAGGGACAGAGGATTAGACCCAGTCTCCTTTCATTTTAAGGGCAAACATACTTCAAGTTTTTTAAGCTGGCCTGGCTGCCTCAACCATAAAGGTTCATGTGGCAGCAATACCTTTAAACTTTGGCCACACTGATGGAAGGCCACTTGGTGTGCATTACTGAGCGGTGTAGTTTCTGTGTGGCGCCAGGAGGCTATGCCTCGCCAGGGTTAAGAGGCTGCAGCATGGGTCCTGCCGCTGGCCCTGCAGGCCTTGAGTAAGTCGCCTTTTGAGCCTATGGTAGAGCTCATCCTCAGAAATATATCAATGGATGCAAATTAACTCTACGTACTTGCTATTAATCCTATGTGCCCAATTTTTATTGAGTCCAATTTAGGAGTTGTGCCTGTATGTTGACACAATACAGAGCTTTAGGTGCTCAGAGCAGCTGTCTCCTACAATGACAGGAACAAGAAACAAGCACAAATAAAGGTTCTACCACTGAGCTGTTGAGACACTCAAGCAGCAATGATACACATGATATTGTGACTTTTAAAAAACACTTACAGACTGCAGAAATGCTGGAAATAATTGGAAATTTGTATAGATGCTTATGACATAAAACCATGTTTAAAAGGCACAAAGTGGCTTAGGTAAAACATTGCACAAACAAAACACCTGACACAAATTAACAAATGTTTTGATATTCAACTGAAATACAAATGAAAAGTTCTTCCACAATGCTTGCTTTGGTGACACTGTGCCCTGGCCAGTGGTGTTTCCAGATTAAACATGTAAGGTCCTCCTTGTAAACAAGGTGTTGAAGACACTGAGTCTTCACCTTGTTAGCAGGTTCTTTCTAAAGGATTTAATTAAAAACACTGGCCTCCCATGTCCCCTTTCAAACAACTGACATCATAATTACCTTTATAAGTAGCATCAGTATGGTTATCACACAGACACTTTCATCAGGATGCAGATGTGAAAAAACCAACTGCAAAACCAATTTAGAGAAGCAGAAGAGTGCGACTAATCTAATCAGCAAACGCCTCATCCCTGTCCCATGGTACTAATAGAGGCTGCAGAGGGTTGCCTTTCTGATCGCAGCAACACCAAAGGCAAGTCTAGGAGACTAGTTTTGTGTCAGAAAAGGCCCCTCTAAAGAAAGGTGTGATACCACCTTCACTTGGCTGTTTTGTTTGCCATTTTTAAAGATGCAGAAGTGTAGCTTGGCAGTTAGTAGAAAGCAGAAGCTAGAGGCTTGAACTCTTAGACTTGTACCTTTAGAGGAAGATAAACATGTGATCCTCTAATACATAATAATCAGTTAAAACAGAAAATAAATGTCAGGAAATTGAGAGTTTTTACTTCCATATTTTGGATGTGGGGATTCAGACACAGAAATCTGAATTCAATTCAACCAACTAGCTTTCTGCAAATCAAAGCAAAAATAAAACAGTAGCCGGTGTCAATGTGAAAGTGGTTTCTCATCGAATATTTGGGTTGTTTAAATGGTTGCATCTGAAAGGCATGCGAAATGACTGACATGAATCATCAATGCAATAGGAAAAATCACATCAGGTTAAGATAAAACTACAAAGATGCCATGCACAGGTCAGTAGTACTTCTCAGGTTACACAACAAAGCCTACAATATACAGCTGCGGGGTGTTTAGAGACGCCTGTATGCAGAGACAGATCACACAGGAAAACATACTACTGGAGATTCTGTTTTCTTTTTTTTTTTAACGTTTCTTTGTAAAACACAATCATAGACACGCATGCGGGCAGACACAAACATACAGAATGAAATGATAGATGGCGGACATGGAGGTGTGAAAATGAGTGGGATGAGCAGCTAGTAATGTGAGGGGGGTTTCCACTACCCACACAGCCTCTGTCTGTCCCATCACCTCAGGCTGCATGTGCATCGTCTCTTCGCGAGAGCAGTACACACTGGCTCATACAGGCTGTCATCAGATTTCTAGAAACCACATAACCTAGTCATTGCTGCAGTAGACAGGGCACATGTGAGCAATGCTGCAGAAGCCATTTCCATGCAGATGAAGTGGCAACTGGTGTCATGCCAACTGGCCTGCTTCTCAATTCAAAGAAATGAAAAAGGACCCAAGAAGTGCCCGTTTAGCCGAGTTACAAGATTAAAGAACAGGAAACACAAGAAAGTCCATGGAAGGAAGAGATCAAAAAAGCCTCCAAACTAACATGCAGTGTTGCAGATTATGATTCACAGGTGTAAGATTATTTACAAAAAAATATCAAGAAAAAGAATTACAATGATGAACGCCTTAATAATCCCTCTTTTGGTTGGATTATTGATTAGTTGGCTGGTTTTTAGTTGTAATTAAAGTAACACACTATACATCATAGCCTGGAGTCGTATTTTCTGTTGGGTTGCCGACATAATCAATATAGTTGTTTAGTCACACATAATCAGACAAAATGTCTATTATTAGCAGACCTATAGCCAATATTTTTGGACACCAGCCTGATGGAGAAGTTCAACCACAAATAAGGACACATTAATGATCCTTATGTTATCTGAAAATATTGGGTTTTTTAACATACTGTTTGAATTTCTATGCATTTCTTTGTTTTACAGTCTTCCAAAATCTACAATTTCCATTATTTCTTCTAATTTCTTTGGAGGTAAAATGCAGACTATAAAACTAAACAAAACTGGAGGGTGGGAGTATCCTATTGTGTTACTTAACAATAATAAGAACCAATTATGACTTAAAATAATAATTTAAAATGATCACAATGGGGGACTAAATGAATTATCCCCTATAATAAGGATTTGGTAGTAACAGTTCCTGACCTTAAATGAACAAGTGTATAAAGGTTTATTATTAACATTTTCTTAAACTTTCATATTCTGGAAAATACAAAGACTATCCGTTTGCAGGTGTGCGTTTTCTGCAATAAATATGGCAAATATACACCTTAAACTTAAATGAGTCACTGAGTTGGACTTCCTAAGCTTGAAAAATGCAAGTGTTATGCATGGATCTATGTAGGAGGTGAATTGAGGTGCAAAAGGAATTAAGACAGGGCAAAAGACGAAAACTGCTTTGTGACCTTGTACTACTGTAGCTAAAGTGCCAGTATTTTTGTTTTGTGTACAATTAATTGCCTTTATCATACAGAACACACTCAGCTGCCACAACAACACAATGGCCCGACTATAAATTAGACCTTCATGAAGCTTATAATGTTGAGTTTTTGTTGAGACTTCAGGTTATGTTTAAGACAGGTGTTGACTCAACTCTATGGTCATGTTGGGTGCTGTAGTTAGTGGTGCTGCTGAATTGTATTACATTACACGGAGAGGTGTTTCTAATAATTTGTCTATCTTCACTGATAAAATTGTATTTTTCACAGCAGAAATTTCGGCTTGTCAGAATAGGTACAGGAGTTACTAATAACTACTATTAATGATGGCTCTGTTCTATTCAAAGATCATAGTTTAAGTCATGATGGTGCATCAACAATACCAAGTGCCTGAGGCTACATCCACACTTGTAACTTTTGCTTTTACCCTTAAAACAGAGACCTCTGAAAACACTGCTGACCCCCTTTTAGTCTGAAAACTCCAGGTTGTGCTTTAGTCTAGGCAGAGAGAAATGGAAACCTTTGAAAACAATGACACAGTCACCCATGTTCACTTTTGCCATTGCTGTTCCTCCTCCAGGATAAACAATCTGATTTCTGCGAACACCAGCATGCGCATGCCCAGTGTATGTGAATGTGAATGATGTGCATTTCCAGGCGTGTTAGTCTGGTCAGAGACTAGCCAAAAAGCTTATGTGGACTGAGATAAATTTAATGCTAAAATGCCATTTTAAAATTAAAACGTACTAGTGTGGACATAGTCTAAAACTGAAAAAGCTAAACGGAATTCAGCCATCATTAAGTTTATTATTCACATGTTTTCCCTACTGTGACCTTTCAACATGTCTTCCCTTAAAAAAGGCCTATTGGGTGGACATAACATTAGAAACACTACTCAATATAACTTAAATATGTCCGTGTAATAAAATTCTTAGTTGACAAATAGTTAGGGGGTTTAATTGATGATCAAGTTGAAAACCCTTTTTTCTGTAGTTTTATTACAGAGCCACAAATCAATGCAGGCATCTGGAAGGATCTCAGAGTCTCACTGACCAAAGACCAAATATATTTTGTGAATGTAACGGTGATGCCAGTGGTATTACCATAAAAAGCTCAGGTGTTACAGGTGTCTTCTTAATGATGGCTAACTTCTAATATGCCATTCTGGTGAGCCATAATACACAGTAACAAGGATCTGGAATTGCCTCACATAAATTATGTGCAGCCATTAAATACACCTGCTGTAACATGTCAAAACATCTGTTATGGAAAAGGACTTTTTCTGTACAAAAACACTACTTGTTTTTGACGATATAGTTATGTACTTAGATGGCACAGCTGTACTATTTCTGCACATAAATAATATAAAATTGCATTTATGGGAATGAATTTAAACAATGTATGTTATGCAAACAATCTATAATTAATAATCAATAAATCAATCAAAATAGCATTGTAATTGTAAGCATATTTGTGAATGTAAACCAAACACATACAAACCAAATACAAAATAAATTGTATAAAGGAAATGCATTCTAATGTCTGGTGTTTACGTTACCTGTGAAACCTTAAGGAAGACCAGATAACAACAGCTATTTTGCTTTACTAAACTACACTTATCTGTACTGAGTTGGACTTCTGGGTAGGAGAAGAGGTGCTCTACCAGTTACACAAACACACAAACAAACACACACACATACACACACACACACCTTCAACTTTCTCAGCACAGAGCTCCTTGGCTTTCTCTCTCATCAATTTGGGGATCAGGACATCTTTCTCCACATGCCTCAGGTGGACCTCCTCTGAGGAAACAGGTACAGATACACAGGTAAACCATCACAACCACGATCACGATCATCATTAGCCCCTTGTGTCCCTCTTATGTGCTCATTCTGGGTGACGTTTACTTCGGTAACGTACACACACACGACATGAGAAACATATCGTGGAAGTACACCATCACTGTTGTTCATTAACTACATTCATAAAGACGAGCGAACAGCGTGTAATACACTTTAAGTCAACCTTAAGACCATGTATTAAGGTGGTGAAAATACAACCTAATGGAGACACGAAGAATAATTGCTAAATCATTTATCATTTCCCATTAGGTAGAGATAGCCACTTTAATTTACATTAGCATGCTAACGTTAGCTATGAGTCCACATTGAGTAACGTTGTTCCTTCCTGAGTGCGCGGGGCTGTATAAAGCTATAAAGAGCGAAGGGACTTGGATAAGTATTTAACTTTATGCTACGAAAGCCATTTCATGCATTTATGATGACAGAAATATTTAATACCTGCGTTTGCTGCCTCCATTGTAGTGGTGTTTCTCAAAACATTACCAAACTGAACCAATGTGACCTCGCTCGCGCACGCGCAAAAGACTTCCGCTAACGTAGTTAGGCGGCGGAAGAAACTACAAATCCCAGAGTCAAACACAGATTCAACATCCGCTTTAAGAGATACGACAAGCAGTCAGACAGCTCCGCAGTGATAAAACCCTGCTCCCTGCCCCATGAAGCTTATAAGCTATTTAATAACAGAGGGGAGGTGATTAAGCTTCATATTCATTTCTGTAGCTGACTGTGAGAAGTGTTTCTCATGTTCTTTCCCTTACTATTTATGTTCTGAAGAGACCTATGATAGGAAATTATAAACACCATTCATCCTATAATGTGGTTAATAAAATAATAATAAAAATAACTGTTATTATCATTATTATCATTTTAACTTATTTATTTATTTGTTATCATAATTGCACTGAGATTAGGTGTGAGCTACCTACCATGTATAATGTGACAGCTGAGCCCAATCACAATCATGTAAGCCTATCTGACATACATTGTTTTACTGACCACATGAATAAAAATGCTACATTGTTTTTTAAATGTTTTCTATACAAACTATTGCTCTTGCACTGTATGTGTGTGCATAGCTTTTATATTCAGCTATTCAATACTTGATTATGCTTCTTGTAGTTTCTGAGATATAGTCATTTTCTTATCATACCATATTTAGTCTTTAGGCATATGGGACTGTTGTTTTTATCTGAAAATGAATATAGACCATAGAACACTTCCACCAAGGGAAATTAAAAATTTCTGTTTTCAGGCATAAATTGGTTAAAATAAAATAGTTTGCTTCAGAAAGACATAACCTGCACTACTGTGTAGTCCTGGTTGCAAATCACTTTATGGTCTAGGTGCTGGATGTAATCACAGTTAGGCCTACACCTCAACACAAGGTTTTTATGTTGAGACTGATGTCGCCAAACATAGTACAGTGTTTTTGTATACTTGTCAACTCTCTCTTTTTGGTGTAAAATAATGTAGTAGTAAAATATTTTAAATGGTGAGATGCTGTCAGAGCTAATGTGAAGTTAATGAAGATCAGTGCTTCTTGTCATTATCATAATTACAAGACTTTTACTTACATGATTATTATTAAATCACGATATAAATCCCTTACTAATGTCACATGTGGTTTGATGTATGGGCAGAAGCAGCAAAACTGTCAGCTATGATATCTGTAGCATCACTGATAAATCAAACAATGCCCTTTTCCAAACTATGGCTGAATTAATATAGCTTTAATTTTGCCAGATTTAATGACTGAATACAATGATTTAAAAAATATGTCTTACTTTACATACAAAATACACAACAGTAAAGCCATAAGAATGGTGAAAGAACACTCCGCTAAGAGCACACTGACATCCAACCACAATGTTTCTGAGCCTGCACCACAGATTGCATGTTGAGCAGAGTGAGCCTGACCACAGTCAGTTATGTGGCGGACTGGCTGTCTAGATCCCATGCAAAGAGAGCCCACCTGTTCAGTCAAAGCGACAGGTACACACTCACAGATGCGTGCACACACACCTTGAAAAAAAAGACAAGCTTCACACGTGCTGTTAGACTAAAGACTAAGGTAAGACACCGGCATAAGCTACCCACCTCCACATCCAAACCACACATACACACCCAGTGCGCCTTCACAACTCACACTCACCCACACACACCACCAGCGGAGGGGATATGGTGAATCTCTTGCTTGTCTGCCTGAAGTTCTCACAGCTCTCTGACCTAGAGCCCTAAAGCTGCCACTTTACCTCTGAGGAGGAGCACGTTCTTTTCATCTATAAATCAAAGGCCAAAAAGATTAAAAAAACAATGATTTCTACGAGTAGAAAAAAGCCAAACAGAGACCACAGACCTTCACCTGTATGCACTGAATGTTCTTTTTCTTTTTCTTTTTTTTTGCTCACCCGAGACTTAGGCACATACAGCAGATGGACGCACACATCTCCAAGCCCAACCAAACGCCTCCCAGACAGACAGCACACTCTTGTGTTTCCATCCCTCCTGACACCAGGTGGGCATCTGCAGATTTTAATATCAGCAGATCTTTCCAAACTGAAGCACAAGCCAAGTTTCCACAACAGGGCCAAGTGGAGCACATGCGAATGACTGCACAACCACTGAACCAAATCTGAGAAAAATTATATTTTCTTGAATTCTTGACAAAACATGAGCTTAACAAAACATGTCCCTTTAAAAAATATCCACTTTACTATCCATAATATTGACAAATCACTCAGACACAGTGTGCAGCAACTTAGCCAAGAAGAGCAGGGGCCTGACATTAATGTCAAATGATGAGAGGAGAATATGTTGCAGTGGAAATAATAGCGCATTATCTACTTTTTTGGGGTTACAAGTAAATCTACTTCTTTGATGGTGACCTTTTTAATTCTTCACAAATGCAAATGAAACACAAAGAAATGCAAACACATAATTATAAAGGCAGTGATTCGGACAAAGTGGCATAAGCAATTAGATTAGCCAAAGAGTTATTAAGATTCACCACTACTCATGCACAGTGTGTGTTTAATGTCTACGTTCGAACTGTTTGCATTCCTTAAAAAGCAAAACAACTAAAACATTGCAGATTTATTCATTGGGAAACACAACATCATGTGTATCTTTTTATGGTATACATTAAAAATATTGCCTGTTACAGCCTGCATTCTTCTTCCTATCGTTCTTATGATTTTCTCCGACACTGTTTCCTGCCTACTGAACTGCTATAATGCTGCTCACCGCTTACTCAAAGAATATAACCTTTCTCCTCCTGGTCGATGTATTCTTGTTTGACTGCAGTTTTCATAAAAATGTTTGTTAATGGAGACCAAATATACAGAAACACCAGATGAAGTGAACAATCTTTGGGTTTTAGGCTGTTAAACAAAAGATTAAAAAAAAAAAAAAAACAAGAGAGTTGAAATGCAAGTGTCTAAGAGCTATAAGGTGTTTTTTTTTTTTGATTATTCACTTACTTGTTTTATTTTTCATTATGATTATTTTACCTTTATTCAAACAGGTAATCTCACTGAGACATGGGCTTCCATTCTCAGGAGAGACCTGGTCAAGACACAGCAGCAATACGAAACAGTTACAAACAAGACATTCACACAAAGACAAAATATGGCACAAATTATAAAGGGAAAAAGTGGTAGTAAATTGCGTAAAAGAACAAACCCACACAGATGCTTACTGATTTACTATGCAAAAAGATCAATTACTGAAACAACTACATGTTGTTGTTTTGCTCTGGAACAGGGTAAATCCTGGAAGTTCAGCCTTTAAGGATAGAAATCTTATCACTACATTTTTATTCCCAGTTTGCAAACCTATCAGACATCCACTCTTTATTTTCATTTATGTCATTAAAGAGTAAAAATCTTTTTGTATTTGCTATTAAAACACTATCATAGTCCGTAAAATCCTGTTCAAGATGGAAAAGGAATCAGTTCTGTGTCTTAGGAAGAGAGCAAGTAAGCAAGTATCAAGC
Organism: Epinephelus fuscoguttatus; assembly: GCF_011397635.1. NCBI lineage: Eukaryota > Metazoa > Chordata > Actinopteri > Perciformes > Serranidae > Epinephelus > Epinephelus fuscoguttatus. The sequence goes on from NC_064759.1 coordinate 29,917,784, forward strand.
GCAGTTGGCTCTATAGTGGAAACTGCTCACTACCCCAGGTAGCGTGCTGGTTTATATGGCAGGGGCACGGGCTCCCAACACTGATCCAATATTACCCAAGCAGCAGGGCCCCATGAACCTGGCAGAAGGAGGTTAGCAAAGTTAAACCCTCTTACTACATGCCTCACTGCTCAGGGCCAACCACCAGCTCCTCCAACTGTCCACTGACGGCCACAAAACAGGGCCCCTGTCAGAGAATGTTAAAGGGTCATTGACACTGACACCTCTTGCACTCAAGAGTCTCAAGAAACCAGTTATTAATGTGTTATTTATGTATATTCTTTATCTAAGCATAGTGATGTAGAATCCACTAAAAGCACAGTTGAAAATGGAGGAAAATTTGTTGCAACAAGGATGAAAGAGGCTTTACTGCAAGGACAGATTTTCAACTTGCAGCACAGAGGAAAATACAAACATTCAATGACTAAATCTTGTAAGTAATTATGATGAGCAAAATGCCTAAACCAGACTGTTTTACGACAGGCTCCTCTCCGTTCCACACAGCCACAGCGAGAAGGAAGAGCTGTGTGTTCTGATCTCCTCATCTGCTGTTCTGCCTCAGTCCCCACTCCTCGGTATCTGTGACTTCCAAGACGTCGTACGGCCAGCAGATGGGGTGTAGAGATGAGATTTTAGAGAGTGTTTAAGCCCGAGCCACGGGGAGCCTCTTCAGGGTCGATGGAGAGCAGATAATCCAACGACTCGGGTGAGGGGATTACAAACCTACAGGCAGACCTCTGCTGTTGAGTCCCGCTGTGGGGCACCTTCCACAGGTCACCCCTGTGACATTTGGCAGTGGTAAGTATTGTCAATGACTACTAAGTGCATCTTGATGTTAGAGATACAGCCTGGTGACTTTACTTTGCTTCTTCTTTGCTGGCTTTTGAAACAGATTTATTTGACACAAGATTGTAAATACTCCGATGAGTCGGGTTGATGGTGAGGGCAAACATGAGCTTTTACGGCTTCCAAAAATCTAACATTTTTACTTTATCATCGACCCCTCTGCCTTCCTGTTTCCTCATCAAGCACCAGTCTATCACCAGATCTGATATGTGTCACAGAAGACGAATGAGACTTGTTTTTTTTTTTTTTTTAATTATGATGATAACAACTAATACAACTGATACCAGTAGTTTAAAGCATTAATGGCGCTGGTGTAGCCTATACCAAATTTAATCAACAGTCACCTATTGGTCAAAACTGTACAACCCAAATTCAGCAGCATGAAAAATATCACAAATATCCAGGCAGAATAAAGTCATAACATGATATCCAAAAAGCCCCCTTACTCTTTTGCTTTTTTGGTCATGTTGGCACCACCCAAGCAATGTCAGGATGCATTTCCGCTCAAGCAAGTGAAGGGGTCTGCCACTGTGCCACAATCTGCACCCGCTTCTCAAGCAGGCTAAACCCTTTGACACCACAGTTTTTAATTAAAATTACATTAGGAGTAATCAGCCGGAAGAGTTGGGGATGGGGGTCAGAGGCATCAAGGGAGGGTTTGGTGAGCGGAGGTGCAGTTTGCATAAATGACAGAGGGGGAGAGTTTGACCCTAAACCAATGATCTATGCTGCCAGGTCAGTATAGATGAAGCTACTGTCATGCCTAGTTAGCTTTTGGTTGCTTTATTATTCTTTTTTTTTTTTGTACTGGGCCTCTATATATATTTTCAAAAAGAAATAACAATAGTAAGAAAATAGCATTAGCAATAGCACATTTTTCTCATTTTTGAGTTTTGCATAACAATGATGCACATCTCACAACAATTCAACTGGTCAGTTAACTAATTAGTATAGAATGAATAGTACATACGGGATTGAAGTTTTATAACTTCCTCTAGTTTCTGCATTATTCTCCTGTCCTGTTCTGACATGCTCAGTGGTGATTCAATAAAATGTAAAATTAAGTTGTTGAAAGGCTTTTTTTAGAAGAGACACATCTGGCTTTCTCACTGCATCTGTAAAAGGGAAAGACCAAATGTTAATATGACTCCCTTCTTCCCAGAAACAGGAGAGGGCTGAAGAGAGAAGGCTACAAAGACCCCATTCGTTCTCACTTGAGGGGCTCTCGCCAAGGTAATTATAAGCTTTATGAAAGTACACAGCAAAAAGTGGAAGAAACCCACCAAAAGAATGGATAGACAGGAGAAGAAAATTACTTTTCCCCTCTGCCTTCGCTTTATGCCCCCTTTAACAAGAGACGAGACGGCAATGGATGGAGGAGGCCTTCTTCAGGAGGCATCCCGGGGCTTTTGCACGTGCGAGGCAAACAGGAACGAAGGAGCGCATTCAGCCCTTCTTGTGTTTCTCCCATTCATTAAGACAGCAAACCTTTGACCATTCGACAATGACCAGAGTTTTCCCTCATTACATGGTCCATCTTGATGAAAAGATGAAGAGGACAGAGACGAGGACAACAAGGAGAGCAGAAATGAAGACCACACCATTTGAATAGGGGTTTGGTATAGAATCCACTAGCACTAAACAACACCAAAGAGAACATCTTGTCTTTTGATCAAGTTTTTTCTCCATCTCTCTCCCCTTTCTCTGTCCTTTTTTCTAGAATATGATCCTCCCTAGGTTTCTGTACCCACATTGCCTACACTGCGCTGAGTGTCTGAATGCGGTTAATTATCTAAAAGGAAAAGTTTGTACCTGTTGAAAAGCTATCCTTGGTTGCTTGGCTTGTTAATGCCAACAAAAAGCAGCCATAGTGGATGGTCAGAGGACACCACATGCTGCGGGAGCCTTTCAGACATGTCCCTAATAAGAATGCAGTGGTGAGAGCGCCTCTGAATGCACGCAGGGGAGAGAAAGATAGGCAGGAAGGAGAAAAGAAAAGAAAGGGGAAAAAACATCTTTTACCTCTCCATCTATAATTACTCCAAATGAAGAATAGGCTGAAGAAATGGCCGGGGAGACTTTCCATTATGACGGGGAAAAAAAACCATCAAGTAGAGAAGGCAAAGCACAAGATCGATAGTTTTTTAATGGATAAAAGAGACGTTTTTATAACATCTCAGAAGTAACGACGTATGTGCATCAGTGTGTGTATGTGCGTGTGAGAGTGTGCTTATGTGTGTGCGCAAGTAAAATCACATTTGTGACTTTTAAATGTACAAAAGCCCTGTCCAGACACTATTATGCCTTCACTCTATCAGTCCTACAGTCAGCATGCGTCAGTATAGTCATGCTATAGATAGAGCTGTCTGAAATTCTGCTTTTTGCAGGCAATGCTCGAGACCTTCATCAGTTGCTCTCACAGTATGCAGGCACATTTCCTCCTCTTCACTTCATCTGATGAAATGAAGAAGCAGAGAGGGCTGCATCCTCATTGCTCTCTGTCAGCATTGGAGAGAGATGTTTCTGTTTGCTGGGCTGAGAGCGATCCCTGTGTGTGTGTGTGTGTGTGTGTGTGTGTGTGTGTGTGTGTGTGTGTGTGTTTGTGTGTGTGTGTGTGTGTGTGTGTGACCCGCTGACCTGGGCGGAAGTGTCATCTCGCGCTCTACATGGCCTGTAAATGTTTTCACACTCTCACAGGGAGAGTCATGTGTGGTGAAGCTTTGGGAGAGGTAAGGCTTGGCCAGCAGTGTTTCTCTTGTGATCTGGCCCTTCACACCTTAAAATAATACACTGATAAACAGACAACCCTCACACCCACAATGTGAAAGGTGTTGCACAAACTGGAAGCATGCTAGAATTTCAATGTGTGTTTGTTCACACTAGTGGACACAAGTGGTGAATCGTGTTCCAAGTTGTTATTCATCAAATTTCTAATTGAATATTTCATTGACTGTCTTTTTTTTATTAGCAAAGATTGATGTGTAAAACATTTGCAAATATGTGGGACTATCCGGCAAAATAATTGTATTTATATAACTTTTGGCAGTTAAAAGATAAATTATTATATAACAAGAAGGGGGTTCATTAGACAACTTCAACACTAGATTCACATGTAATACACCACCAACTAAGGATGACTCATCACTTTTTCATGTCCAATAGTGATACCACAACCTTGAGTATTCTTTTATTTAACAAAAAAATAATAGCATCATCAGTATAGAATAGTTTAACATAGTACGGTAGACATGGCATCTTAAGGCACTCACAACTGAAAGTCTAGGCTATTATTACACCTGATATCAAGTTAGCTGCATTGAAAAAATATTCAAGGGTAGACAGTGCAAGCTCAAACATAATGCAGGATTTATACTTCTGCACTGAACTGACGCCATAGCTACGACATAGGCTCTGCATCGACAAAGAGCCTACACCGTACCCTGACGTACACCTTCCCATGAATGTAATTAGGCTACACGTCATGGTGTCACAGACCTCCTGTCTCCTGTCTTTTGTAAGCTGAAACCACTTCCATCAATGGAAACGAAGCCTTTATTTACTTTAATTTCACAGATAAGAAAAAATAAATTGTGTAGATAATAAAGCCTCCACAAAAATAGCATTTTCAGTCTTGCGTGTGATTTATCCTTTGGGGATTTATACTTCAGGGTTTTCCTGGCTTCATATGAGGAGAGGGAATCTCCGCTCGTCGCTAGGCTAATCTATACGATGTAAAATGCCATAGGCATGTGCTTATAATGTTAGCATGTTATATTTGTTTGGAAAATGTATTTAGTATAAGACAGTTGTTTGTCGATGAACCTTGTGAGTTGTAATGGAGTGTATCGTTACCTTTGTTAAATGTTGTTGTTGTCCCTGGCTTCATATGAGAAGAGGAAAAGTTTGCTGGCCGCTAGGCTAATTTATACAATGTAAAATGTCAAAGGCTTATGCTAATAACAGAGTATGTTATATTTGTGGGGTATGTGTCCAGATAAAGACAAGCGCTTTGTCTGTGAATGCTGTGTACTTGTGTTTGAAATTGTCTCTGTTAAGCCATGTTCAGTGTGTGTTTTAGGTGTGTTTTGAATCAACTAGACTTAACAGCACTTCACAGAAACCCTGCCGCCCACTAGTGTTTTGGAGGTGTAACTGCAGAGTGACACAGACACACCACGCACAAGTATAAATGCTCACAAAGGCGTAGGCAACGTGCGTAGGGTCTGCCGCACAAGTATAAATCCCACTCAACTCTACTATTCACATAGCACATGCTGCTCATCTGTGTTATGTATCATGTGACATGTCTCTTTACGGCATGTCATGCAAAGTTTGTTGAACTTTTACATGATAGTTTAGCCTAATGGATCATTATGGGATTATACTTTTTTCAATATCTGATGCAGTATGGCCAGTACTAGTCCAATACCATTTCTCCATATTGGATGGGCTCATCCCTGATACCAACCCCAATCTGAGAAGACACACATATTAAATATACATCCTCTCTATTAGCCTCATTTGCTCAGCCTCTTTGCCACCTGCAGAATATGAATGGGCTATTTTCTGAGTTTTATTTGGTGATGATCCTCTCTGAGAAGGTGACTAACACTGAGGGTTTGTGAGCAATTGACAGTGCTGTTATAGGATCAGTGGGTGCGTGTATGGCTGTAATAAATTACACTAAAAATGGTGAAAAATACACTCCGAAAAGGATGATGCAAATCAGGATCCTATCTAAAAGCAGCATGTTTATTCAATATAGACTGGTAGATTCAACGCTCCGTGCATCTGTGTGTGAGACGACGACAAGAGTGGGGGTACGGAAGAACACAGGCCTCACACAGGGGATAGGTGCTAAAATATACAGTGAGAAAAACTCAGTGTGAATGTGACAGCTGAGCAATAGGGTGGATATGGAGGAGCTGTGTTTCGTAGACAATAACAATCTATTTTTACTATCAGTGGTGGTGTATATTTTCATCAAAATACAAATCTGAAATAAAGAAAATTGTTTTCAGAAATGTTTTCTCTGGTGGTTTTTATTTTGCTCTGAAAGTACTATAGAGGGCATATTATTCATCCTCAAAATCCTTTGCATTTTTCCTCCGCCAAGTGTAAACCAACAGTATAGGAAAGGAAAATGTGAGGGTATCGTGGCTCAAAGTATGAAAAGCAAATGTTTCTGTCTTTACATGCACTGAATAAAATTTCACTAACATTATTTTGAAGATTTTCCCCCTTCATATTATCTCGCCAGTTTTTCCTGCATGCCCCCTAACACTTCTAAAGTAAGAAAGTAAGCAAACACACACACACACACACACATAGAGAGAGAGAGAGAGAGCACAGGGAGCAAGGAAGCAGCCTCTCAATTATCAACCTCTCTCCTCTCCTCTCAACACCTCATGTTTCTCTGTTAATGACTGGATTAAAGCTCTGATTAAGATGCACTTAACCCATAAACAGCAGTCCCCATTCACATTACATCGAAAAGCCAATTAAAGCAAGCCAGGACTTCAATTAAAACTGACAAAGGCCAGACAATATCAGAGGTTTTGTGGGTGAGGGGGAGTGAGGACAAGTGTGCCACTTTTGCTTCTGCCAAGAGCAAAGATTTGGGTCAGGACATAAAAGTAGTATCATCAGATTCTGTAATAACACTTTTTAGCTTTTTTGGGATAAAGAGTGTGAATTTAAGTGGCTAACACGAGAATAAAATCACAAAATGGAGTATAGTGTTAGTAAAAGTGCACTGTAAAATGGTCGCCATTAGTTTTTTGTTTTTTTTCAGTTTAGTAGTTGTTTTGTATGTCATTTGTTTGTTGGGTTTTTCTTTTATATTCAATAGATCAACATTATGCTCGTCTGTTTTTGCAAAATGTAATACTATTTATCATGCATAACGGACACTTGTAATAAATATCTGATCACAAAAAAAAGAAGTTTGAAAATTTTTGCTTTATGCCAGTTTCTGTAATGACTCACACTGATAAGCCCATTTCCCAAAAAACACTAACACCCACCAGCATCTGGCTTTGTTTTGGTGGGAAAGGTTACTATTCACGTTCATTCCTGGGACAAATGGCTCTGCAGTAGTCATAGGAATTTATTGTCTCCAACTCTGAGCAGCAGTGATGAAAACCTGTGTGGAGATGTTAATATTGGCCCCTTTTTCAACGTCAACTTCGGCAACTCTTTGTTATCTCAGCCACAAAATCTGTCTGTCTCCGTCCAAGCAGTGCTTGAACATCGTCCCAAATAAGTCGACACCAAGAGAGACTGAGTAAATGAGAGATATAAAAAAGAAGTAACCATCGCAGCACTTTCACTGGTCTCCATGCTGCTTTCAAATGCTTACTAACCTGTTTTTGATGTGTCCATTACTCACAAAAAAAGGACAGGCAGGCAAAGAGTCTTTTACCTTTTTTTCTCAGGGTTTTGTGCATTTAAAAAAAAAAAAATTATTTGAATAATGGTGAAAGTGTCTGTGGAATTGGTTGCACTCTTTGTTCTTTGTTGAGCACTGGCTACATTTTTAATGATAACTTTTAATGCTGGATTTGAAGCTTTAACCAAGATACTCAAGAATGTGTCCTCTGAAACATGACAAAACCCTAAATTTGCATTTGACAAGAAGACAATTAACAGGGTAAATATGAACCAAGGTAAATGCACAACATCCAGAAATCATCCCGACATGATTATGTCTGTTTACCTGCTTAGATGTGATCTTTTGTAGTGGTAAACAAGGGATTCTAAGTCACAGGGACTGTTGCCTTTGCAGCAGTTACCAATTCAGACGGGCATTTTTATTTCCAAACTTCTAAACAAAGCCGATTAATTAACTCTCAGGCTTATACCTCTGAACCATAAAGAGCTTACAAATTACCTTGGGGGAAGTGATTACAACCATGGAAAACAATAAATCAATCAATGAATCTAATGAAGCCTGCGTGCCGTCGCTGGCATTTCGCTCTTACTCTCAGTCATCTGTGGAATAACAATGGGAAAGAGGGGGATCATAGTTAAATTGTTAATCATAATGTGATACCACAGTCAGCAGATTCCCCATATGAGACAAAAAAAACATGCACAGGGTTCTACCTATATTGGCTCAAAGAGAGGACATAATGCAGAAAATATTCTTTCCACCCCACTGGAGAGAGGGACAATACAGAGAATGTATTTGTTCTTTTGCTATTGCTGGGTGATCATACTGATGCTTTGTTACAGCTGGTTCAATATATAGATCTATTAAATCTCTCTGTGTGCTCAGTGTGAAAAAGGCAAATTCAGAACCAAGTGTAATGAGAGAATGTGATTAAACACAAATGATATGTTCTTATTAAATCTCATCTTTGAATATTTCTTAAGAGATTATGACAAGGATCACGAACAGTTGGCAGACTTTACACAGTATTGTCTTAATAACATGATATGATGCTCAGTTAAAGCCTGTAGGGATTCTGTTCACAGGGAGGTCAGAGGTCAACAAGAGAAATAACAGCCTTGTAGTGGTAAGTATGTGATGGTGCTTCAGTTTGGAGGATGTTTGCGACTTTGAGTGGTCTAGTTGAAAGCTGGTACATTTAACTACTTGGCAGCCTTATGCAAATGACGCAGAGGATACAGTGGAAATCAATAGAATTATCATTATTCTCAGCACATGTTAATGCTTTTCATGCAACCGAATCATCGGAATAAATGTCAGCACTGTGTGTTCCTGCAAACCACAGATGTGCTACATTTGTATGTTACATATGGTGAAACTTATTGTTTCTTTACGTTTAAAATTCAATTTTATTGTATATTGAGACAATGCTGGGGTTAATGCAGGGGCATAGTGGAGACAGGGTACGCAGGGTACATGTTCCCCGCAGCTGCTGTATCCATCCCCTAATGTCCCCTGCATTTTTCCATACTGTAAATCAAGTTTGACAGAGGCATTCAATTTATTTTAACAATTCAGTTTTTCCAAGTTGTCCTGGATGCACCGTGAGTGGGTGGGCGAGGTGCACACTTGCTGTTTCTTTTGTCACTTGCTGCTTCTTTTGTCATCACAGCAGAGAGGCAGGCTCCCTTCGAGCGGGGAGAATGTACTGTATGTTTGAACAGAAATGTACAGCAAAAAAGCCAGCAAGAGGCAGAAAACCCTGCACAAACCATGTAAGCTGAACACAGTTTTTGATAACAGTTAGCTGACGTTTAAAGATGACCTTTTTCCGAGTCATCAGGTGTGTTGGTTATTTGGTTTGGCTCCTTAGCCTCTATGGAGACATAATTGAATGGGAAAGAATATTTAAAAAAAACAAATCACTGAAAAAAATTGTGTGCCCCTTACTTCTGAAATAATGGCTGCACCACTGGGTTAATGTGTAGTTAGGTTCAGGCACAAAAAAAAATTATGTTTTGGCTTAAAATACCCTGGTTGGTCACTACGAACAGCTGGAACCCATATTAAAAGATACCTGCTCTTGTTGATCTTGACAATTGGTCTGCTGGTTATGTCCATACTGCTTGGCAGCCATCTCGCCTAGGTGTCACGCCATCTACCATCCCCTTGTCCTCCTGATGAGAAACTCAGCTCATATGCATGTATCTAAGGTACATCGTATGAATGAAACATACAAATATAACATTTGTGGAAATGTACAATGCCCACATTTTATTCTGGTGACTGGGCTGGTTGTTGTGGCTCCAACACATTCTCACTCCAACCTTGTCACATATTGACATTTAGGTCATGGACTTTCCACGTCCACATACGACATGCAAGGTACCCTGTGTGTGTTGGTTGCTGACGTTCTGGGCCACCGTGTCAAGTTCTGCCTGTTACATACATTGTCTTCTTTCAAAACACACACAGGTTTAGGAAAAAAGAACAGGGTTTGGCTTTAGAATCTTACAGGATGTGAACACCGCTCTCTCGGGTGAAAGTTGGTGTTTGTTGGACCCCCTCCATCACCCCTCTCACCAGCCCTACTCAGACTTTTGCCTCCTTAGCTTTCGTCCTTGTCCCCCGAGTTTCCCCCTTGCGGCATAAAACTATAATGGCAACCAGCCGCATATGATGCCAACGTTAAACGGTGCCTTTTTCCATTGGTTTCTGACGCCAGTCACTGCCCAGGTGCCGGATTTCGACAACTTTGGAGTGAGACCGGACTCGTCACTCTGTATGGCCCTAAATGTATCACTGTCTCTGAGGATCAACCTGGTTTAATTAGGCATTAGTTTATTACTGTGACCTGAGATCAAATTGTGACTGTGTCTTTTGGGAGGGGGGCTCCTGACACTGGCAGATTGGTGGGCAGGAACTCTTAACAGTACAGATTGGGTGATAACGAGGAAGTGCTCTAAACGAGCCCTAATTGGTACTGGCCTGAGACTTCTGCAACTTCCCTTCAGATAAGTGATTTTGGGAGTCATGGGTCTTGGCTGAGGAAAGCTTCTAGGAAGATGAATCGCTTGTGTGAAGTTGTGATCAGGGTGAACTGGCAGGGCCGGACTCAGACACTTGATTATCAGTAAAATGGTATGCTCTCTTGCAAATGAAGACACTAAAAATGGGTCTAGTTTGCGGCCACAACAAGCATAAACTTTTCCTTTGCCTTTGCTGAATGCCAGTATAAGGGCCTTTACATTTATACTGTGAAGTTGTTACAACTTTTGATTAGTGACTCACCATGTGGCTCATGTGTTACATCAAATTTGAGAACCCAAAACTAAAAGAATATGAATATCACTCACAAATACCTACAAGTTTACTGTACCTAACGTCACCATGATGCCACTCTCTTGGCCAGATCTCTCCTAAAAAGGACATCCTTAATCTCAATGGGACTAATTGGCTAATAAAGGTTGAACAAACAGGCCCTCATCCTCCTGCTGTATTTGTAAAGAGAAATTCAGAGAGATAGCCTCCCAGTATAAAGTCATGCAAACAGGATCTCATTAGCAAATGCAAATGAGAAAACACCAAATCTTCGCAGAGAGGCAGAAGTGTATCTCCGTGGGATAGCTGGAACATGACAGCTCACCAACCGCCCCCACGCTGAGCACCAAATGTGATGGTCCACTCCTGCTGCTACTCTTAACAGGATGTAGGACCAAACCATAAATGTAAGTGTAGGGGGGAGACAAGGAAGTGGGTCACTAGAGGCCTTCACCTTCTGCCATGTGAAGACCTGCTGTAAAAACTCTTGCTGTTGGCTCTTAGTTTGTGGAAGAAGTACCTCAGTGGGATTTGTTATATTAGTTATATATAAAGGAGTTGTGCTGATGTGTACATTACTTTACTTCATTAAAAATGTATATTTCAAAGTACATCATTACACTCACAACACACATTTTTGCATTTATTAACAGACTTTTACAGTCTTCAAATGCCAGACTCTCTTGTTACTGAGCATGAAAAAGTTTTAATTTAAGCAAGAAAAACTTTGCATGACTCAAGTCTGTTCTTTATGCACTGGTAACTAATCAAGAAAAAGGAAGTAAAAAATGAGTTGTAAAATGTTTAATTACAAATTTTCATATGCAAATTGCATCACAGGGAAGAACATATTTGTGGTTTGCTGCATGATCTGTGAAAGCAGCTGATCAGCTAGGAGGACAGAAAGTTGAGATCACATTCAATTAAAGTGATAATTAATTAGGTCTGTAAGTTGTGGAGAGGGCATTTCCCAGGAAGTGAGAAAGGCAAACGCTCAGAGCCAATCAGAGCTCTCGTCTGAGAGCGTGTCTGTCGTGACATCACAAGCTGCGGCGGGCAGAGTTCCTGGCATGGCTTCAGACCAACAGACCTTCTGCTGCCAGCAGGGTGGCAGTGGCCTAGGGCAGGCAGGCGATGGCCAGGTCACCAGCTTTTTCCTCCTGCCTGGCATGAGCACTGCGGGAGCGGTGGCCGGCAGGATGGCAAGATGTCAGAAACAGCCCTTTAGACGTGTCAAAAAGCAGGCACAGCTAGGGGAAGCTGCTCATCGAGCGTGACAGAAAGAGGAGTGAGGCCATTATAGAGACAGGCTGCCCAATAAGCACACGATAACCAAACAGCATTATGTGATGTGTAGTGGTTATCTTTGAACATATGTTTTTGGTAATGAGATAAACTGATTTAAAGATAGAAATTATGTGTTTATAGTCAAAAGTGAGGTAATGCAAACAAGGCAAATCCTGGGTAGTTAATTTTAAAGATTCCCCTCCAAATATGTTTTAAGACATTGCTGTAAGGCTTTGTAGACTATACTTTTTGTCTTTAGTTGTTACAAGCAAAGGTTCAGTTACTTTGTTAAAAAAGTCTTACGTTATGTCTTCTCCATTTTCTCTTTAAAAAAATCCAGAATTTATGAATATTCAAACTTTGTTTATTTTAAAAGTTAAACTGCTTGACACAAAGCATCTCCTACCTGACTGAAAAAAAATCAACTGTCAATGTATGTACACTAAAGGTTTCAAGTGTTGACATCACACCTACGTAAAGTTGTATATTTGAGCATCATTATCTCCACTCTTGTGATGTCACAAGATTATGCTTGTACAAAACATTCAGATTTAAAGGGGTAGCTTGGATTTTTTTTGAAGTGGTGCTGCATGAGGTATTTATCCACAGACAGTACATTACCCACAGTAGATGATGATCAGTGCGTCCTGAGTTTGGAGAAGCAGACAGGAGTACCACTACAGAAGCTAAGCAATGTACTGCTGTGGATGAGGGCAGCAGCAAAAGAACCAACCCAAAAAACAATATTGGTTTATGTGTATGCTATATTTAGAATATTTTCACTGCTTTACTTTGCCATCAGGCAACCCTGTTTGACAAGGAACTGAAGCCATTTTATCACTCTCTTCAAAGCCACCAGACTCCACTGACAAAAAGTTATTTTACCTTGCTAAATTCAGAGCTGCTGGTCTACCACTGCCTGGATTGATAGTTTTTTTGTGTTATTGTGTGACTCTGGTGGATCCAAACTAACCCTCTAAAACATCCCAGTTTGTCACCAACAAACAAACTAACTAAATGAGGCAGTGGTAGGCATGAGCTCCTATATTTTGCGAGGTAAAATGACAACTTTTGTCAATGGAGTGTGGCCTATAAGAGAGCACAAATAAGTTTCACTTTCAGTTCCCTGTTGGAAATGGCGTCTGATGGTAAGGTAAAACAGTGAAAATATGCTACATATGGCATACACTTAAACAGGTATTGGTTTATTTTTGAGTTGGTGTTTTTTAGGTGGCTAAACACATTTTGCTGCTGCCCCTGTCCACAGCAGTACAATGCTGAGCTTCCAGGATGGTACTCCTGCCTGCTTCTGAGGTGCACCGACTGGCATTTACTGTAGGTAATACTGACTATGGATGTGTCCCTCACACAACCCCACTTCAAAAAATCCAAATACCCTTCAAGGTAAGCACAGAGTAAATCCCCCCTTCAGCAGATGAATGTAAAACAGCCTTCTGGTGTCAAACTTTGCACATACATCATTCTGCACCTAAGTGAAGTGGCAATACGTAAAGCACATTTCTGAGCAGAGGGGAGACTTAAAACTATTTCTGAAGGAGGCTGAATGCAGAAATATTTAATGTGTCAGTGAGTGTGCCAGCCCCTGCACTGCTGGGACAAACAGAGGCTTATATAGAAACTGCAATAGAAACTTTTCAACACTCCACACATTCTCACTTCTGACTCATTGGTTTTACCATCAGCACACGTGACCATATGTGTTTGTGTGTCAGGTGGATAGACTAAATAAAGAAAAAGAAAGCTTGAGAGAGAGCGTGAGAGAGTTTTACGTCCTTGGGTTTCAATCCAATACAAATAATACCTGAGACTGAACATTTTTATTACATTCACCTGTGTAAGATACACTTGCACAAGTAATAAATAGACTTACTGATATAAGAATAACCACACAAAAAAGTAACATACTTGGCAAAGGGAATAGGGAAAACAAAGTAAATGCAGGACCATTGAAACCACATGTGCACACCGAGATCTGTGAATTCTTACTCTATATTCATGACTTCCTGAAATACACAAACAGCTCAATCAGTTTATCAGCAGAGGTGTATTAGCTTTAGACTGTTTGCCGTTCAAACAGTTTACCCAAACAGTTGATCTGTCTTGTTTGATGTGCGATTTGTTTATTTCAGAGGTGGCGACCTGCTTCATTAATCCTCTCAGTCTTTATCATGCAAACGTTTCTCCAAGCACGCAGCAGCAGCAGCAGCAGCAGCAGCTGAGCATCGTCTGGGTCTTGGGAGAAGACCTGGTCTTTAAAGCTGTTAAAAGGCGCCCCATTAACACAGTAATGCAGCATCACTGATAGTCTGAATTTGGTTTCCTTTGAACTGAAGAAGTAGACAGAATCAAGGACAAAACAGTCTGACATGTCCCTAAATGATGTGTGAATTCCTTGTGCTTTTGTGACAAACGAATGTGTATATTGGGACAACAAACGGGCCATATTCGTCATCAGCATTGTGCCTATTTATTGGGGTCAACCACAGAAAACAATCAATTGTATTGTAATTGTATGTGAGTATCAGGGTTCACATATTTTGTGTCTTTATGCCAGTGTATCTGTCAATAACATAAATGAGTTTCTTCTTATTATTTGCTCTTTTTACCCTAAATATGGCAAAATCAGAGAGTAGCAATGTAAATCTCTTATGACGGTTTCTTTTTGTGCCTTGGCTGCTCTTCTGATTGGTGCTCTTCACTCTTCAGCCTCATTATTATTGGACGGGATCCTAATGATTTGTATATCTGTAGTGGTCTTTAGCCACTAAACCACAAAGACAGTGACACAGCTGAGTTTCAATCATGACAGGTTCCGTCTGTGCAGCTATTGACAGGAAATTACAGAATTGTGTTTATTATTTTTATATTTTACGTCTTATTATCAGCAAGGTACATTTACTCTCCAAGTTCTCATTTCATAGTCTGACACATTTTGTACAACATGTTATTGTAGTTAAAGCATCACAATGGCTGAGTCTCCATCTCTCTGAGATACCTCAAAATTGAAATTAGCAGCAACTTTCATATTGTTGATTTTATGCATTTTGGGGGCTAAATTTTGTGAATGTGCTAAAAGTTTTAAAAAGTTGACTAGTCTTGTGGCCAGCGCCACCTTTCAGAAATCTGAACATAAATATCATTTTCTTTTTCTGTTCAGATAGGAAGCTTATTGAGTTGTAGACATCAGTGTTCTGGGGATGACAATCACCATAAACTCTGCACTATTGACCCCCCTCAGACGCACTCTCAGCCCTGGTGGGAATGTTATTCTGATGATGTCTTTGTGAGGATGATGAGATGGAAACGATTCACGGCTGGATCGTGGAGCAGCCTCGCTCTTTATACACCTTGGCGTTGATGCTGAGGATCCCCTGCTCCTCCCCTGGAGATCAGAGGAGAATCTGATAATAGGCTGCTATGTGTGCGTCATGGCCACACCGAGCGAGCAGCGGTGAAAGCGGGAGTGCGCCTCTCCGCGCTGATCAGTCCTCCTCCACATGGCTCAGGCTATACTTTTTACTCCCTCCTCAACCAGAAACACAACATGATGTCCTGCTAGTGTGGGCTCAGTTCCGCAGGTTATTTTGCGCTCTGATTTTGCTTAAAAAATAATTTGTTCCGCTCATTTTCTTGCGTCTTGAATTTGACTTTTAAACGGAAACAAGAGGGAAATCGCTTGGTAAGTTTATATTTTAGATATATGTTTATATATGAATGTGACGTTTTTATGTCATTGCCATATAAAACATGTGTTTCATTTATTATTGTAATAAATGAGAAATTAAAACATCGTCTCCCAAAAAATGAATCTAGCCTTTGGAATAATTTAAGCCCCATTTATTCATTTTATAAGCAGATTTATTTTTTATTATCATTATTATTTTGTTGGACAGGATCGTTTACATTTATTTGTTGTCGTTTCCAACATCGATCTGTCTGATCTGAGAAACATCACAGGTTTCTTCAAACGGAAAAATAATTGGCTATTTCCCTTTTTCACGTCGGGTATCCCGGTGGGACACAGAGCCGCATCAGAATTGAATGAATGCAAATTCATTAACTCTGAATAATAATATAGGATTAACAGCACCCCGTTTATTTCTCATAAAGTAACATGTTTTTTTTTTTAATTTTTCCTCCATAAATAAATATCTGTTAAAACAAATGCACTGCTGTCATAATAACATTTCGGGTTTCGTTTTCCACAGACGTGTTATAAAACAAAAATAGCACCATTTGTTAGTTTCCACCGAAAAAATTGCGGTTTCCATCAGATTATCCCAAAATATGCCACGAATATCAAGACTCGTAGGTGAGCTTTCACTTCAGGTTTACACCACGAAACTACCGCCCCAAAAATATGTGCTCCACTTAAAGTTTGTCATATGATTTACAAGAAATTGGCTCTCACCTCCAGGCTGATCGCCTCCAATATTAAGGTATCCAAATAAAGTGAAGTCACCACTTTACCTAATTTATTTCTAATCGATTCAGGTCAGCTATATTACAGTTGTCTTATGTTTGTATGTGAACTATTGACCTTAGTCTCGTGGCGTTTCTAGCATCTGCTCATGAATTTTATATCTTAAAAAAAAGATACAAACACAGTGCCTTATTTTATTACACTGAATTTAATATAGGCCAATATTTCCGATAAACATTATTTTAAAACAGAAAATTATTAGGGCTAACAGAGGGGCAGGGACACCTATTACAAAGAATTATTTTTATGTTGCAGGAAAAGTCACTGTGTTTGCGTGTACGTGCAAGTTGCCACTTGACACTTGGTTTCAGGCCTTCTAAGTGAAGGTGAATCAGGTAGCCCACTGACTACAGATGCAGCCTGTACTCTGGGCTGATCTTCACTATAAGTTGTTTCTGTCTCTTTATCTCAGACTTCAGTTTAGAAGAAGTTTATCCCAGAAGACACCTGGCATAAAACTGTCCTCCTGAGGGGGAAGAAGACCCCCGAAAAAGAGCAACTGAGATCAAAGAAGGAAATCAAGCACTGTGAGCAGAGACCAGAGAAGCAGTCATGCTCGGCGGTGAGGGGGAGAGCAGTACATTCACTGCTACCAAGGACGCAGCGGATGAGAGGCGCAAGTCTCCGGCTGTGGATGGAGACGACCCGACAGCCGGCAGCAGGTACACGGAGCACGAGATGGGTGCTGACCGGTACTACATCCCTCCTGCGGTTTCTAAACAAAGCCCAGACACACTGAACCCCTGCTCTTTTATCCCTTACACCCCCAGTGGGACGGTTTACACCCCGTCCAGCGCCGGCAGGTACCCGTCATCTCTACACCTGGGCTCCGTGTTGCCTCCCGCGGGGTTTCCTCCCTCCACCACTGGCCGCGGTCACTTCAGCCCGGCTTACCAGCTCGGCCAGAGCCCCGGCTGTATATATCCGCCCTACACTAGCTCAGGGTCGGCTCTCAGCAACATAACTCTACCCACCGCCGGCCCGGGGATGAGGGCCCAGGTGTACCTGTGCAACCGGCCGCTGTGGCTCAAGTTCCACCGGCACCAGACCGAGATGATCATCACCAAGCAGGGCAGGTGAGATGGAGAGGATACTTCACCCAGACACAGTTATTGTGATTTTCATATATATATATATATATATATATATATATATATATATATATATATATATTTTTTTTTTTTTTTTTCATTTATTTTTTTTTCATTGTTCTGTAATAGGCTCTTTCAGTGCCGTCTATAATCATTTTGATTTTATTTTGTGTTTGTAGAAGGATGTTCCCGTTCCTCAGTTTTAACATCGCTGGCCTCAACCTGACAGCGCACTACAACGTGTTTGTGGAGGTGGTGCTGGCAGATCCAAACCACTGGAGATTTCAAGGTGGCAAATGGGTCACCTGTGGGAAGGCGGACAACAGCAGCCAAGGTACTGCGACTGATTGATATTTGACAATTTTAACTTTTCATTTTGATGGATGCTGAGTCGGTATTGGGATTAAAATTGAAGGGGTAACCATATCCCGTCGATTAAAAATGAATATAACTGAAATTTACAATGGTAAGATTTTCTATTTGCAAGAATAAAACATTTTTTTGTAAAAATAAGGCTTGTTTTAGAAGTCTTAAAACTATACCCTTAGAAATTTAGATGTGCCATTTGTTTTTGTTTTCAATGCATAGATTACTAAATGGTATACTTGATTTTAGCTCCTGCAGTTTGATATTGAAAAAAATATATTTTTAATTTTATTTCAGGGAACAAAGTCTACATCCACCCAGAGTCTCCAAATACAGGGGCCCACTGGATGAGACAAGAAATCTCCTTCAGCAAACTGAAACTCACGAACAACAAAGGAACCAATCACAATACTCCACAGGTATGTTAAACTAATAAATTATTAAGCCTGATCTTTAACATTCGGCGAAGATTTAAATAAATTGCATTAGTACATTTTTTTTGCATTTAAGTGTCATAAATTGTTTCAGAACCGCTATGTATTTCTATAGCTAGCAGTAAAATAACTACCCCAGTAAATAATGCGTATAGACAAGGTTAAAGCGCACCAGTCATAGTTTTTACGTAAATCTTTTAAAACATATATATATATATATATACATATATGTATAAAGAATAAAATAAATATATTTTACTCACTTTGAAAGGAAATCGCTTTACTTCATTAGGCCAAACCACTCTAAAAAAAACCTTATTTTTTATTCATTTTGTTTTTATTTATTTGCACAAATTGTAGTAACTGTAGTGATTTAACAATCTTGTGATCTTCATATGCAGATGATTGTCTTGCAATCGCTGCATAAGTACCAGCCCAGGCTGCACATCGTTGAGGTGACTGAGGATGGTGTGGAGGACATTAACAATGATCTTAAGACTCAGAGCTTCACATTTCCAGAGACCCAATACATAGCTGTGACTGCCTACCAGAACACTGATGTAAGCATGAAACATGAAACCTTCCTCTTTCCTTCTCTTCTATAATATGGCTTTTGAGCTGAACACTGTTTTTATGATTATACACTCAGACCAATACCCCTGGTGTGTAAGAATGAAGTAGCATTTTCTAATTTTACTCTATCTGCTATTTCCTTGCTAAGTTTGATATGCATGGGTAACTTCATGATGCTTCTTTATATTTGTTCTCTCTTTATCTTCACATATTAATATGAAGCTCTTTCATTTTCCTTTGTTTTAGATTACACAGCTGAAAATTGATCACAACCCTTTTGCCAAAGGATTCAGAGATAATTATGATTCGTGAGTATTTTACTTCATTGCCATGCATTGCTCACCAGTTATAAAGTGCATAAATAATACAGATATACACTGAATTATGTTTTAGTACATCAGCTGTCTCAATCTGTTGTCATTGTCTCTGTAAATATACCAATTTAGGATGTGTTGTTTCATATGCATGTGCTAACTCAGTTTGAAACATGTTTTCACCATGATTTTTTTTCACCCAGATACTGCCCTTCCTTGACGTCAAGTTCATATGTACCTGTATTTTCCAGGATGTACACAGCTCCAGAGAATGACCGCCTAACCCCCTCTCCTACTGACTCTCCCCGTGCCCACCAGATTGTCCCCGGGGCCCGCTACGCCATGCAGCCCCTCTTTCAGGACCAATTTGTCAACAACCTTCCCCAGAATCGTTTCTACAACAGCGAGAGAGCAGTGCCGCAGACTAACAGCCTCCTCTCACCTCAGACAGAAGACGGAGCTTCACAGAGGTGGTTTGTCACCTCCATGCAGCAAGGGGGAAACGGCACCAGCACCAGCAACAAACTAGATCTGACACCCTATGAAGGGGAATACTCAAGCTCCCTCCTACCTTATGGTATCAAATCCCTGTCCATGCCAACATCTCACGCTCTCAGCTACTACCCAGACTCTCCTTTCACCACCATGTCTGCAGGGTGGGGGTCCAGAGCATCATACCAGAGAAAGGTTACTCCCAGCCTGCCTTGGTCTCCCAGGCCCAGTCCGACTGCTGGTTTCCCAGAAGACTCAAACAAAGTTAAAGCACAAATAGAAGAGGAGGTGGTCGGCAGTGGAAGCCTGATCTCTTCCTGGACAGAGACACAGCCATCAGCTCTGTCCCTAGACAAGGCTGATTCTTATTCCACGGCCTGCAAACGAAGGCGTTTGTCTCTCAATGGTCCCAGCACAGAGGACTCACCCTCTGACATCAAGTGTGAGGACTTGGCCTCTGCCGCCACTGATAGCTCCTATAGCAAAGAAGCCCCCTCATCCAAAGGCATGGCAGCTTACTATTCCTTTTACACAAACCCTTGAATGCTTTGTTTCTCTTTTTGCCATTTTGGTTGTTCTTCACCTGCCACCATGAATGAAGAGTTTGCTTTTTTGTCATGTGCACACCCTGATTTTGTCTTGGTGGTGATAAATGTGGTAGTATATTTTTTCCTTTTGTGGTGACACAGGAACTATAAAAGACACAAATAATAAAATAATAATGACATTAAAGGTCAGGGGGCATGTAAGACACAATAAACATCAGCATCCTGAGATGCTGTCATAATTTCTGTCTTCAATACATCTATTTTCCTGGAATATTTATTTATTCCGCCACCCTTTTTATGTAACTGTATTTGAAATTTTGAAAGTGCCAAAGCATTTGTTTAAGTTGCTCCACTTTTTTTTTTTTAAGCAGTGTTCTGTATGTTTCATTGTGCATACATTACTGTATCTGCCTTTACACTGAGGTTATGTGTTTACAGATTATTTATTGAAAGCCTGTTGATATGAAATTGGTGCACTCATAAATGTTATGATAATATGCTGTATATACCTTCATTGCTATGTTAAAATATTTGATAATAAAAAGGCATATGTGTTCTATTGAGTATCTGGGTGGTCATTTCAAGTTACAACACCTCTGTCCCTGTTTACCTTATATATGATGATACTGTTTACATTTAATATATAAATTTGTTTTTGACATATGAATGTACCAGTTCATGATTGACTGTAATTACCAGCAGGGTCATGTCTGATGCTCATAGGCTTTACAATTTAATTGGTTCATTGCATATAAGAACCACCACATAGGAATGTGATGGAGGATGAAGTACCTTAAAATCAGCTGACCCACCTTTAAGACTTTTTTCCCCTTTTGATTAATAAAGGCTACTACAAGTGCAACGCCAAAACCGATTCATGTCATGTTAAGACTGGGCTGCTCAGGGGACAGAAAGCAAATAAAACACAACTTCCTGCCCATCCAAAAGCGCCATTTGTTTCTGTGGACTCTGTCGCACTCTAGTGGAATTTTATTGCACTCACAGTTAAACGAATGACTACAGCAGCCTGTTGAGTTGAGTGGATACTGACCTCATGTGACTTAAGGTTTAATTACACTTCCATTTTATCCCATGGTTGGACCATGAAAGCCAAAAAGTGAAGAGCTGGACCCTTTCTCCTTTTTTATTTAGTTAGTTATCAATTAAACATATACAAAATAACTTACATAAGTGATACCAATCAGTCATAATAAAACAAGCAAACAGGAACATATATGCCAGGGGACAGTATACATATACATATACAACTACACAGCCAGATGACAATATTCATTCATACAAATACATTAAAAGAGGCCCACAAATTCATAGTCTAAATATCCGTCTTGTTTTTGGAGAAAATGTTTTTTTTTTTAATGTATTGCTTGGTTTAACTTCCAAATATAATAAATGATGAGTTACATCTATTAAAATTGGAGTTTGTGAATTTTGCCAAAATATATAGGTTAATAATATACTGTTGTTTGAGTTTATTGCCATTACATTTATTGAAACAGAACAAAATAGTCTCTAGGCAAAAAGTGAAATCACAGTCAATGTTATCAATAACAAATCCACTCAAGTCTTTCCAAAGCCTTTTAGTATGGGCACAGTGCCAGAATAGATGAAGAAGTGTTGCTGTGGGCCTGCTGTACAGACTATTTTGATGGATCACATTTCTTTCCTGGCCATGGGAACCTGTAGATTTGACGCACAGGTTGAATACTATAGGCTTATATGTCCGTCATTATGATATACTGCACCACAAATATACACAATTCTAATGCTGAAAACAAAATTGAATATAAATGGAAATATCAGGATAAAGTAACAATAACAAAACAAAAAAAAAAACACGCACGTAGTTGGTCATATCTCAGAAATATTGTAACGTTAGTCTCGGAGGAAAACGGCTTATTTCTCTTTTCGCTTGTTTGGGTGTTTTTGCTGAAACCTGGCAACCCGTCCAGGAGGCAGCCAGCAGAGAGTCAACGAAGAGTTGACAGGAACAACATCACTGCTGTGTGCTGCACACATTATTTATGGATTACCTCACTAACAAGAAAACCCTCCGTTAACTGCGCTAGCGAGTGACAGCAAATTCACAAGCTCGGGGCTACACCAGCGACATGAACCGTCTGTGTAAGTCGGAATACTTGTTACTCATTGTTTACTGTGAGTTTATCAACTGTGCTAGCTAAGTTGGCTAGCGGCGCTGTTAGCTTGCTAGCAGATCCGCTAGCGTATGCACTGACGTTAGCCAACGCAGATGCTAGCGTCATGTTGTTTATATCTTTTTGAATAACACCCAGCTAGCAAGGAATGTTGTGTATTGCGGTTAACACCAGCCCTTTTATCAAGCGGAATAGTTTGCAGCTAACGTTATCTAAGGTCAGTTGACTGGTGAATGATTACATTAATCAGAAATGTAACAGAGCGTTATCGCGGACTGTTCATTAACACAACACACCGCCGTCGGTGTGAGCTAGCGAAAATGGTAAACACCACACAACATGGGGAAAGGCCTGCATGAAGGAGTTTAGTGACAAGTGGCACGCTACGCAGACAAACTGTTATGTTTTTATAGCCTTAGCTGCTTTTGTTCTACAGCTCGATGTTGGCTGGCGCTGTCATGGAGGAGTGTTGTTAACAATTGTCGGACGGTAATTAAACAGTTATAATGTGGAGCGTAACCTCATCGAGTAGTATGTGTCACCATTTATGAGATATCGAACTCTGTTCAAAGAGCAGGCGTTTACAAGTGTTCACCAAGGTGAGACATAGTTTGTCTTGCTCTCTGACTGTGTGTGGTTTTGAGGGTGTCTGTCCTCACATGGCACAAGCTTGACACAGATGTAGTGCAGCAAGTCACGTTAACGTGTCATCTGTCTTCAGTGATGTATAATCAATATGCAAACAAATGTTAGTGGTATGTGTAAGATATGGTGTTAACGGTATTTGAATGCATGGGTTCTGTTTTGCAAGGGTGGCTGCAGATTGTCCTGTCCTAATAATGGCAGCTGACCAGCATTTCAGTAAGTGTACAGTAAGTAGTTATTTAGAATGGCAGGATAAAGAGTTAATGGTCAGGCATGCATGTAGATTGATCATTACAAGTGGGTTACAAAGAGTGAGGAGGAGTCAAAGTCCCATCCCACGAAGGTCTAGCCTTTGCTCCATTGCCTCCATTCCACAATGGATGTTTTCATGGAGGGTGTGACTCATCAGTCTTTCTAAAAAACTGAATAAGTGAAAGTATGTTAAATTATGTGTGCACTTCATAACTTTGCTAAACTTACTTTTACCACATATGTACGCTGTTGCCAGTTTGTACACCCAGCTAAAACGTAAGTGCTGCAGTTAATCTTACTTTTGTTATACTGACAGGTGTTTCTATTATTTTGTTAACCCCATTTATATCAGTGAGGGTAGGCAAAATAATAGAAACACCTCTGTCCATGATGCAGTGCAGTTCAGCAGCACCACAGATTACATTCTCCAAAAGTATTGTCAAATTGAACCAACACTTCTCTAAAACATTGTGGGAAATACAAACTGAACATTATAACCATCATAAAGATAGGGTTTATTGAATGACTCTAGACTGCATTAGTTTTAACCAGGTATATTGAATGAAGCGGTAACTGAGTGTACCTATTATTTTGGTAAATTTAAATAAGTAAACTTATAACATGAGTCTCTCTTTCTGCATGTATGCATGTATAGGGTTTTTACTTTAGTAGTGTTTGAATATAACATTAAAAATTCCCCAAATCACAATAAATAATAATTTGTAATGGAAAACAGTTATAAAATTTTCCTTTTTCCATTTCTATTTCTGTCACACACAGTTGCTTATGTAGTTTAAGTTGATATTTTGTAACGATTAGATTAGATTAGATTAGTTCATCCACAGTCTTGACTCTCTAAGCTGCGGAAAATAATCAACTGTCCTGCAAATGGAATGTTGAAATTTGCATACCATTTCCTTTGTCATTGTTGCTAACCTATGGAGAGTTAGGCATATGCTATGTATACTTAGAAGGTTTTCAGGAAGCATTTTTTTCCCTCTACTGTGTGCACAAGTTGCTTACACCAAGACATTATTGTGCTGAAGGATTTGCAGGGTGGTGAGAATTGAGTATGAATTATTTCTAGCATCATGAAGTAGAATATGTTGTGCTGACGGAGATAATGTGTTTTGTCGATTTGTGCTGTAGCTCACCAAAAAACCCATACAAGCATTGCACTGCACAAACAGTCACGACCATATGGTGCTCTGGTGGAAGCGAAATGCTGACTTGCTGCGTGTTGTTCAGTTGAGAATATCTTGCTTCACAATGACTCCTGGCCTCAGTGGGATGGGCAGCATTGGCACAGTGAGGCGGAAGCTCCTGGTGATGCTAGAGGAAGTCTTGTTTTTCTCTCTGTGTGAGCTTTGTTGGCACCATGTTTAGTTATGCAAAACAAAAAATAAAAAGAGAAACACAAGGAGGTGGTTTACAGTGCTGTGGTGATGCTGACACAGGGGCTTGTGGCAGAGCAGTCTGGGCAACCTTGGAGATGCACCTCTCGTCCTTGTGATTCAGACGGAGTGGAAGTGATTAATACTCACCATTTTTTAGTTGACAAGGCCTTGTTGGATTCGGACACATCCATAAAGGAATTAAACTTCTGTTTTTCTTCTTCTTCAGGACATTCAGTATGCTGGCCTATTGGACTTGAACAGGTTGAAGACGACTAAAGAGGCTGCCGTGTCAGTCAGAGCTTGAACCTACAGTAGGGGAAGAGATGGGAAACACAGCGACAAAGTTCCGCAAGGCTCTCATCAATGGGGATGAGATGCTGGCCTGCCAACTGTACGAGAGTAACCCGCAGTTCAAGGAGGCTCTGGATCCCAACGCTACATATGGAGAGTCCTACCAGCACAACACTCCACTACACTATGCTGCCCGGCACGCTATGACACGCCTACTCAGGTTAGGATATGGTTCTGACAAAATCAGACAATCATGCAGACAGATATAATGTACACACTTGCAGTCAGTGGCTGCTGTCAGAAGGAGAAAAAGGATATCTCAGGGCTGACAGATGAGGGACTCATTTGCTATGCTCTAGATTTTTGATATGCTGCAGTTTATTAATTAATTACATTAGCAAGTGTCCTTTGAGCACTTCTGTTATTCTGCAGCACTCTGTTGCTAATCAGCTGGTCCCATCTAGTACTGTACTGTTGCATTGTCGGAGAAGATTTTTCATGTTTTGTCTCTATACGTCTTTGTCCCATCTGTCTCTCCACATAGCCATCTGTTCACAGCTCTCAGGAATGCAACATGCTGGGACGAAATAGGATGGGGCTCCAAGAGCTTCCCATCCCACAAGCTACCAACCTTGCATGTGTTCATCTTTACTCCTCTCAGGCCCTGTTGTTTTTTCCGCTAATAGATGTTTGCTCAAAAAGTAGCAAAGTCAAGCGGAATCAAAACATACTGAATACTAAATAGTTAGCTGGTGAAATATAAATTCTGGATTCTGCATGAAGCATCATAATTAAGAATCTTCGACTAATTAACTAATGGAATAGTTAACCTGAGGTGTAATGTGTCTTTCTGCATGCATCTCTGCTGTTTTAATCTCTAGATTTTATTTAAAATACTGTTAAGTTCACAACTTAAAATGCACTAGAATGTACAGTTGCACCAAAACTAAAATCAGTTGATCATGCACAACAGGAATAATTGATATTTGTCAATTTCACCCTTGTTTAGTTTGTTTGTCTCTGTCTTACTCTCTTAGGTCTTTTCTCCTAAGCAAAGATGGTAATCCCAACAAGCGTAATGTGCACAATGAGACATCTCTGCACCTTCTTTGCATGGGGCCTCAGATCCTGACCTCAGAGGGGGCACTGCAACCTCGGATCTCACGGCCATATGAAGACAAACAGCGTCGGGCTGAATGTCTACAAATCATCCTGTCATGGACCGGAGCAAAGCTGGACCACGGAGAGTATGAAAGCGCTGATATCAATGCCACTGACAACAAGAAAAACACCTGCCTGCACTATGCTGCTGCCTCAGGCATGAAGACTTGTGTTGAGGTGAGATTCCAAAGTCCTGTGGACATTTTTGAGCACAGGCTCATGTAAAATATTCTCAGATATGACATTTTAGGTATAGGTCAGAGGCTCCATAGATGGAAATTGAAGAGCCTCACTAATACAGGGAGTAATTTGAGTGGAAGAAAGATAAAAGGGGCCAGAGTAACCGTGATGTTAACACAAATTATTCAGTGTCTGCCCTTTTGTTTTATGAATATTTGTAGAATAATGGCTGATGTTTGGCCTTGTGCTCACATCCATTATATTAAGTCTGATTAAACCAGCCCCTTGTGAGTTTTGGGAAGATTTTGTGCAGCACAGAACATCATATATAGTCACGTATGAATTAAGCGATGACTGTGTGTCTCAGTATCTGCATTTATAAAGACCTGAGTTTAGTTTCTGTGATTCATAACTTTTACATTTTTTGCTGCTGATTTTTTTCTTTTTTCCCCTGTATTTTATTTTCCCCAAAAATCGCACAAAGGCGTATATAGCACAATGCAATTTGCACCTCATGCAAAACCAAATGTTAAAGTTGGGAGGCAGGTAGTTCTGGTGTGACAGAAAAAGAGAAACCTACATAGGACTTTGGAAAATTAAGCAAAAAGGAAAGTGGAAAAGAATTTAGTGAACAAATGTTTGGGAAGCTGAAATTACATATTCATACCAGAGAGAAGAACATATTCAATTTTCTTAAAGTGGCTCAGCCATTGCCACTGTAAAAAAAAAAGTTCTTTCAATTTTGCTCAGAAGCACCTTAGTAACAATCAAAAGGAGACTTTCTCTCTGCTGGTACTTTTAATAAATGCTGCAATTGTTAAAGTGAAAATTTATGTCACACAAGTGCAGTCCACCTGTGGGTCGTGAAACTGAAAAAAAATGGTAATAGTCATGAACACTATAGATCAGAATAATTAGGATTAGCATTTCTGCTATAATTGTGTAGCCCTTCCCTTAACTACTATCACAGAGTTAGGGATACTCAACTGTTTTTGTCATTTAAGCTGTTACAAACTGCATGTATTAGCCAGTAAACTTTAGTATATGTCACTGCATATAGAGTGTGCCCCACTATTCAAAGCAAAATTTTCCTCTTGTTTCCACTTGCTCAGTTCCTGGTTCAGAGAGAAGCGGACCTGTTTGCAGAGAACGAAGACCGCGAGACTCCATGTGACTGTGCAGAGAAGCAGCACCACAAGGAGTTGGCCCTGTGCCTGGAGTCGCAGATGGTCTTCTCTCTTGCCCCCGAGGCCGAGGGCATAGAGGCGGAGTACGCAGCCCTTGACCGAAGAGAGGTACAGAATAACATACCAAGAGGCAGAGGGTACACAGCTTTCAGCTTGTCACCCTCAACTGGTGTCACTTAAAACGTTACATGTACCAAACTTGTTGAGAAATGTAATGACAGACATTTGTTGATTTTATTGCTGTTTCAGACAAAACTTGATTATGTTTTGCTGGAATTTAGCTGGCCAGCCGCCTTCTTCACATTGCAAATGCTTTGGTTAGACACACACATGCACACACACAAATTAATCACACAAAAAAGTTTGTCATAAGGCATGTGACTCCTATCACCATCACGCTGTTAGCTCATTGGGTTTTGCTCAGTCATGTATCAGTAATCGTCAGTATCTTTTCCTTTTAATAACTCTTTTCTCTCCCTCCCCTTTGCCCCATCTTTCTTTCTACCCCTCCCTCCCCCCCTTCCTTGATCTCACCCTCTGCTCTTTCATTACTTTTCTCTGCCAAAATGCCCCATTCTTTTTTTCTCCTTACCTTCCTTTATTCCACTCTTTCTTATTCTCCTCTTGTCATTATCTTCTTTTCTCCTCCCTTGTCTCTGTCCTCTCCTCTCCCATACCCTCCCCTCTAGCTGTATGAGGGCTTGCGGCCTCAGGATCTACGGAGGCTGAAGGACATGCTGATCGTGGAGACAGCCGACATGCTGCAGGCCCCTCTCTTCACTGCAGAGGCACTGCTACGTGCCCATGGTACCAT
This sequence comes from Epinephelus fuscoguttatus, assembly GCF_011397635.1. NCBI lineage: Eukaryota > Metazoa > Chordata > Actinopteri > Perciformes > Serranidae > Epinephelus > Epinephelus fuscoguttatus. The sequence continues at coordinate 29,946,094 of NC_064759.1, forward strand.
CAACCTCTAACACACATACACATACGCAGAGTATCTGCTTGTCTTTAAAATTGTTGGCACTGACAGTGACCTGGTAGCCTAGTGGTTAAAACAAACACCATATAGACACAACATCCCCACTGTTGCATCTCATATTCTTTTCCCTGTCTCCCCACAATTCCTGTGTGCATCTACACTGACACTATCTAACAAAGGTTAAGATGCCAAAAAGAAAAAAAGTACTGATTGACATTAAAATGAGTGTTAACTAAGTTTGAACTGTGACTGGTAATGATCAGGATACTTTTAAAACTAGATCATAACTGGATTACTCACATCCATAGACATACTCATTGTTTCCCCTGTGTGGTTCCTGTAGTTGCCATGGTCACACAGAGAGCACACACAAGAAAGCCTAAAAAGTTCAATATTTTGGTGGCAGCATCAAATAGCCAAACACTAACACAAGATCTGCTGCTGCCTTCTGTCCTTTTGCTGCCTCAATGAAAACACAATTCCTGTTTAAATCTTTAAACAACAGAAAGAAGGAAGTATGCATCTACTACCAGCTCAGCTAGCACCATTGAGCTTGCTAACATTACAGCCATTAATGTATACATTTCACACTGTCATGAGCACGAGCCTCTCGTCCATGAATAGATGCATGCTTCCTTCTGTGCAGTGATACAGTTGGCGGGTGTAGCTCGGTAGACAAAATAGTTCCTACATGAAACTGTTCACAACAAGGTCGATGGACTGTCTTCAGTAACTGGGTTGTGATTTCTGTAAAGAGACATTGTTATTGAGTTTTTCAAACGTATTTTTTTGCGCTTTCAGCACCGCAAGCCGAGTGCCATCTAGTTTCATTATATTGGAGAAAAGGCAGAAATCTCTACTACTGATATCTTCACCACGCTACAGCTCACTTGAAAACAATCTACACTGATAAATGGCACTACAGATAAGAGTAAAAATATATATATTTAAGAATGAAGAACTAGATATGACCTGTTTTCTGTGACTTTTTTCTAAAGATATTTTGGGGGCAAGCAAGTCCCATTCCCAGTGTGCAAGCTAATATTTGAATGTATATGTGTCAGTGTCAGTGCTATGGACATATGTTGGTATGTTGCTGGCAATTGGCTTCATATGTGTTTTATCAAGCCTCGATGACTGACTAGGTCAAGAGTAACCTACATACAGGGTGACTCATCATGCATGCTACATTTTGCAGTAAGGAAAGGACATGGACTGAAGTGTTTTTTCACTGTCTGTACAGCCCAAGGATGTAAACGAAAGTATTTGAAAATCCAGACTCTGGTCTGAATCTCTTAAGTTCTCTTTGTGCAAGTCCTCCATTGCTGCATTACACTTTCTCCCTGACTACCACACTGGAGAAGATGACTAACAAAGGACAGTTTTTTAGGGCGCAGCTCAACCATTATGAACCACCCCTCCTGAATATTATAATTCATATGGCAGTACACAGACTGCTTTTTAAACAGATATGGTTTCATACATCTTGAACCATTTTTCTACTTTGTACCCCTTGTTTCCACAAAGAGCTCGCCCTTGTTACACAAACTGTACTTCATTGTTTACTTGTAAAGAAAATACTGTTAAATTTTCCCCATGCTTTATTTGTGTTGGGATTAGAGAGGCCGTAGCTCCTATAAACTTCATGCTACACTCCAGTGATTCCCTCGCAGTGAAATTGGCAAGATGTGAACAGCCTTTGTTATCTAAAAGAATTTCACTTGTATTGCTCTCAGTGGAGAGCGTCAATGTCACGTGCTTAAAATGCTATTTTAGTGGGCCTGTCCTTTCCACCAAATAAGGGAGTAAAAACACTGATACTTAAAAAAAATTAGGTCACGTAGACATTTGACATTTACTATGAAGAACATTGTCCACTACAGAGACAAGTTTGTCATATAATAATATAATAACACAGAGGCCTTTTGTTTGCTTATATTGCTGTTGCAAACACAGGTTTGCAATATGATGAGAAAAGAGTTGGATCTTCGATATTTGCACTTTCTGTTTATTTTAGGGCTTTGTTTTCTTCCATTCTGTTCCTGCTACTAACTACTCCTTGCTTGAGCTACATCATATATCACTGCAATTATATATACTTGTTAATGTACATTTCCAAACAAACCCTTAATAGGTAGCATAATTTCTGTTTATTACAAATAAACAATGGCATGCTGACATTGAGGTTGTTAAGTAATGACAGAGTAAAAGTAAAATGTTAGTAAAGCAAAGCAATAACATATATTAATGGTTTGCTTTAAAGCAGATGGTTTGTCTTTGCAGTGTGGATTTAATGCCAGCAGGAATATCAAGTATGAGATTAGAGTCTAGAGTGTAAAATTTTAGTTGCCTTATTAAATCTACTGGTGTGTGAAGTAATGGTAGCTTAAGGTTAATGCCAAGTCAAACATGTGTAACACATTCATGGACAGACATTATGCACACGTCCACACAGTTAAGGTCAAGTGCAATGCAATACAGTACACATGATTCTGTTCAGTCAATATCAAGTGCCTAATGACATATGCATCCAAGAGACATATGTTACTAATGGGCTAAATCAGTGAAAGCCCTTTTATCTGGGGAGTGTATTAATTTGATTTTGCCACATTCTTAATGCCCACAGATATCAGTCTCTTTCTCTGAATTACTTCACTGATGCTCTTCGCTTGGCCAAGTACTGAGCAACAGTGTCACGGTTTGGATTTGATTTGTAGCCTTGAGCCACCAATTCTTGTACTAGCTTCACTTAACCTAGCTAAGATAATGCATATGAGGAACTTCAAATGTCTAAAACAAACTTATTTGATCTGAAGCCTTTTGAAAAGCATTACCCCACTTAATTTAACTTGGCTGAGATTATGCTAGTAGGGGACTTCAAAAAATGTGTCACAGTTCGGGGTTGATTTTCAGTCTTTAAATACCCCCTTCCCTAATTCAGTTGGCTCAGTGTCTGGCTGTTGAGCTGTGTGTGCTACATATTAGACATACTTTTGGGAGCTTAGAGGGGAGAGTGACCCTAGATTCTTGCTATATTTATTCACCTCTATCATGGGAATCCTGTCTGTTAAGTAGGGATGAAACATTTCAGGATTTCTGTTAATCTCCAGGAGAACGATTTTTGATTTCTTATTTATCATCACTTTCTTGTAAGAACTTTAACACATTTCCACACTTCCTAGCTTTTCCTCATTATTCTCTTTTTTTTTTTTTAGTTTTCTTATCACAATTCTTGGTGTTTTCCTGCTGAGCTGCCAGCCTGTCCATCTGTCTGTCCTCCTGACAATTTGTATTTCCCAGCTCATTTTTGATATTTAACACTAAATGTGAAGACTTTAATTTCAAACTCCTTTAAATGGCCAAAAGCTGCAAGATAGAGTCATACTCATTGATGAGTTTTAATTGAATGGAGATGGGGGAAATTGTTGCAATATTCATTATCTAAACGAGGCCATTTAGAGTCAGAGGCATTTGATTGGTGCTGAAACGTGTCTCGAGGCTGATAATGGCCTAATTGCACAGTTGACCGGGTCGTGTTCCTTATTTTAGGAGGGGAACTTTTCCATCAGAGAATATTTGGACACAGGAACAGTCCACAAGTCATTCAATATTTATACTGAAAAGCTCTCCAACCTGTTCCCAAGCTAATGTGAGATTGAACAGCTATTCTAAAACAGAAAACCAGATGGCAGCAGGTCTATGTTGTTGGCTGTTTGAAAGGCTTAGGTGGTAGTGTTGCCACTGGAGTGGGATTTGTGTGGGCTTTGGTGGATTCAGCACTGTGCTTACTGCTTCTTACAAACATAAGACTGGATGGACTGAAAAAAAAATGTTTTTATGTGAATACACTTTGTGTGAATGAAGGGAGAATTTAGATGAGAACAAGTCTTGTTTCATCAGGATGAATGGGAATTCTTGCAGGTCTTGTCTTTCATGATTATCCATGCCTTCATTCATGAGGATTTATAGAATATGATCGCAAAATACACTGTGCTTTGGTTTTTCATGCTCTTGTCATCACCTCTGTGGTTCTAAATTAGAGCTGCTTTGTGTAACTGGGACTGGTCTGTTTGTTTATCACATAGTTTAAAAAAAAGTATGTGCTGTCGTTAAAATTAATTGCCGTTGGGTACTTTTGTTTCTTTTAAAAGGACAACTCAACTGGCCATTCAAACTTTTTTATAAGCACTGGCCTTTTACTACATTGATGTAGTAATTTCCCTCTCCCCCTCTCTCAGCTTAATTATTTTGACTGTCATCCCAAACTTTTTCTTCATGCCTCATTGTCATGTGCTCATAACAAAACTATTATGTTTCTCATTTACTTTGATTATTCTTCTCCGTTTGGTTTTATGTGCTTGCATTTCTCTTTCTTAATTATGTCTTTTCTTTTTTGTGCATCAGATTGGGACAGAGAGAAGCTCCTAGAGGCCTGGATGAGCAATGCGGAGGAATGCTGCCAGCGCTCAGGGGTCCAGATGCACAACCCGCCTCCAAGTGGCTATAATGCCTGGGACACCCTGCCCTCACCCCGGACACCACGCACCACCCGCTCCTCCATCACCTCCCCAGACCAAATAAGCCTCATGCCTGCTGACGAGGAGTCCTCTCTGGTGAGACACGCCTGCGAGTTCCCTCTCACCAAAAAGATGTTTCACAGCTGCCTTCAAACTCCCTTCTTTTTGTTTTCATATATTTGAGGTTAAAAAGTTAAAAAAAACTTTGAATGGCAGTTGCAGATATGGTACATATAGATAAGAACATCATTATAGTGGAGTTTATCATTTATTTATTTTACATTTTCGTTTTATTTTTGAAATGCAGTGTTGACACATTCTTTGTCAATGCAAATGAATAAGCAGTGAGGGAGAGAGAAAGAAAACAAACTAAACAAAAAAAGAAAAAAGTAAGAAGAAAGAATCTTGGATCATAAATAAAGCCTCTCACCCTCATTTTCATTTAGATTGACTTATATTCTATTTCTTTCTATTACAAAGGACGGCTGTGAAAAAGGAGCCATAACAAAACTATATACAACCAGAGAGGTAGAGATAAAGGCTAAAATACAATAAAATAAAATAAATAAAATGTTTGTAGCAGTTTGGCTTCACAAAATTGCACGTTACAATGAAATATCTGGACATATAAGAACACAGCAGAGGTAAAAGAAAAACATTGAGCATGTTCCATCAAGTAGTTATTTCAACAAAGTCAGGTCTCAGAGGGAGATATATTGCACCCATTTTTTCCCAGAGTTGTATGGAAATGTCCATCTTTAGTTGCAAAGCGAAAGTAACCTTTTTCATCATGTAAACCTCCTTTGTTACATCTATTCAGTCATTTGCAGTAGGACCAACATGCATCACCCATATTCTGGTCAAGGCCTTTTCCCCTGATGCCAGCAACCAGTACCTTTTACTTAAGGGGCTATAGCCTAAATGTATAACTTTGAAACCTAATGGTATATGCATAAAAATGGATTGTCTTGCCTTGTGTATTTCTTTCCATTTCTTTCTGTATATTTTGGGAAGTTTATCGTTTAAATGTACTTATCAGTGCAGAGTCATCAGTTGAAATTAAACCACAAGACGAGCAGCCCCAGGGAGCAGCATGTTTTCCTGGCCAAGCTCCTGCAGTAGCAAAGGATAAAACTAGCGTGGAAGTGCACAGACTAATAGTAACTGGCAGTGTACCCATAAAAACTGTACACCAATGCTTATTTAAATGGAATCCCTACGGTGCCACAGATTTCCTGAAGTGTTTCTGCTGAATTCCTTAAATTTTCACTGCCACACCTGTCTCTCTGCATAATGTTGCATTATTTTCCAGCACTGTATTGCTAGCAATCATTAGTATTCATGCCAGTAGTCTCCCCGACAAACATAAACACAAGCAGGACTTCCCCTGCTCCTAGGAGAGCAAGTGGTTTGTTAATTATGGTGTAAGCTCTGAGCATGAAAGAATATTAAAATACCTTCTGAAAAATGTTATTAGTGTACAAAATTCAACTGTCCATAGGCCAATGAGTGGGACAATAAAAGAAGGTAGTAAGAACATCCCACAGCAACCTTCTGCTTCTGTTTCAAACACATAGGACACGTATAGACCTGTAGATGCTATCACAGTAGGGCTGTGATAGTTCGTATAAATGGTGTATTCGTACAAATCATCAGGGTACGGGGGTCACGGTTTGGTGCACACAAATACACAATTCGTGAATGCGAGTCCTGTCTGAAAACTTTTAGTTTTAGTAACTTTCATTAGTAACATATGCTGAGGTTAGCACAGCAAGTGGGATTTGCATGTGAGTCTGTCACACTATGGCGAGCAGAAATGAAACACCAGAGCCGGAAGACCACACCTGCAAGTTCCTGGTTAGCTTCACTAGAAATGGAGAAACAGTCGTTGCTCCACTGTTGGGGGGGATGTGAATGGAAACACATCCAATATGCTAACACACATTTGATGGCATCACCCAGATGTGCATTTTGATGTTTTCAATTTCATAGCGTAAGAGATCCTTTACAGTTTTACAGCCTGTTGTGACCTGTTGCCTTTTGGGAAAGTGTTTGTTTAGTGTCCGTACAACGTAAAGGCCCAGAAACACCAAACCGGCATCAAAGAACTAGTGGCAATGAAGGGCAACTGTTGCATTGCCTCATGGCGCTCACTGATGACCCGGCGTTGACCGTTGACCTGGTGTGTCAGAGCCCATAGACATGCAAGTGTACTGTCAAACCTCGTGTAAGGTGTATTTTAGAGCATTATCTAGCCTTATTGACCCACTGCTGCGAGAGGGTCAGCACACCCACTGTTTAATTACCCTTCCATTATCCCGACCTTGTCTGGGGTTTCCTGATAATTATCGAACAAGCTTGACATTTTTCTCAGCAGTTGTCTTTGTGTGCAGTTGTCAAGATGGAAATTATGCCAGGTAATGTGAGATGTCCTTTATGCAGCTGGCAATTTGTCTTGTTTGACCACTTGCTATAGAAGACTGCCAATGAAGGTATTAAGTGTGTTTGATAATAATCAGGCAGTCCTAGGAGAGGTTAGGAGCATAGACAGGCAAGGTTGGTTTTCCTGTCTGCTCATTGGTGCTTGGCCTAAGAATATTTGTTAAAATTTCCACTTAATTGTCAGTTTATTTTCTGTAACTAAACTGGGTAATAACTTGCAAAATTGAGCACATTTAGATTTCAGTGTGGAAAACAATATTTTAAGCTTTTTAACATGCTAAATGTGGGCAAAAAACATTATCCACGTATGTTGTAACTCATCTGTAAGCATATAAGTGGCATAATGATGGAGAGCTGATCCTTTCAATAAATCCTTTGTGTTTTTATAATGTTTTTATTTACCCCTGACTTTGGTGGTGAGGGACTTTTAAGCTTTTTAAATGACATTGCTACCTGTGGGGAAAATCAGACAGGTTTTTGCCAGTCTCTGAAAACTTTAGTGTTAGAGGACATAATCTTTCTGGATGAATGATGATTAGTCCTTTGACGGCTGTTTCAATCCAGAGTGTTTCGGTATGTGAACTAAACTGTTGATAGATGATAGCTGAAGCTGACAGCCTTGATTTAGCCATTACTTTATGAGAAATTATAGGTTGCGTTTGGCTGACAGTATCTTTTGTCGTGGCTCTGTGCCTCGAACTGCACTGTGCCAATCGACCGGGTCTACTCAAGGGCCCGTTTAAAGGTTACAGTTGATTATATCACATTCTGCTCTTTCACAAATCAATACTTACATTGTTGAAGTACACTGCCTCCTTTATGTCTTTTGTTGGGGTCAGTCTTTCACTGTAACAAGGCCTGTGTGTGTGACTGTGTGCTTTTGTTCCTGTTTCTGTCTCAAGTCTTTGTGAATGTGAGAAAATACGTCTGATGACAGAAGAGTAATTTGTGAGCCTCATGCTGATGAGAAGTCATCATTATATTGGCCTGGCCTGGCCTTTGGCACAGTGTTTTTCACAAATAAAGAGCTACTTCTGTGTGTTGTTGACACATAACATATTGGCTTATTTAAGGCCTCGTTCTCCTGGTCTGGTCATCGCATTGAATATTAAAATAAGGCCACCCACTGCCACATTTTGAAAACATGACCCAGTCAGCCTGTTCTCAAAATTGTTGAATTTCAAGCAAAAACCTGTCAGTGTCTTTCTCGAAAAGCCATGTGCATTTTCATTCAAAGGGTGAATTGTACTGGAGGGCCTTTTGAAAATGCACCACAGAGTTTACAGAATTACTCGGGAAATGATCTTTTATGGCAGAGTTTGTTTATCGAGACTGACTTGAAACTATGTGTACTTTGGCCTTAAGACAGTATTTTTTTTTTGTGTCACAGTGTGGTATCTGCATGTCTTCCATTTCGGTCTTCGAGGAACCTGTTGACATGTCCTGTGGCCATGAGTTCTGTCGCGCATGCTGGGAAGGGTAAGTAGTATTTTGGTATGGCCTGCGGATTCTGCGCATTGGCTCAGGGTCTACCTAATTTCTTAACTCTTATCTTAATTTTTTTTTTTTTCGTGTATACCTCATTGATGTCTGCAGTGCAACTATCCTCCCTCAGGTTTCTAAATCTAAAGATCCAAGAGGGTGAAGCCCATAACATCTTCTGCCCCGCCTTTGACTGCTACCAGCTTGTGCCTGTTGAGGTCATTGAGAGTGTGGTGTCAAGAGAGATGGACAGGCGCTACCTCCAGTTTGACATCAAGGTAATGAGATGACAAAACAGAGACGTGCAGTAAACCGATGTCATTTAACTGTGAGCCTTATACATATATATTTAAATGATGCTGTCACCTTCAGAAATAAACACATGACTCCTGCAGTTCAGTTTCACTGTAGAATAAAGACTACACTGAATATAGACGCCAGTGACATGGAAGGTCAGAGAGGATAGCCCTTTGTATCGTTAAAAGATATTCAGCAATACTGCTAAAAGGTAGACCTATCTGTATCAGCTATCGGCCAAATTGTTATTTAAACATTGGTATTAGCCCAGAATTTCACAATAGATGCATCCCTTCACTGACCCAAACGATGCCCACAAAATGCCTCCCCAGTGTGTGATTTTAGAAAGCATGCTGGTGTTCTGGAAGCAAAAGATGTGAGACATGTAACACAACAACGTTGGTATCTAGTGTGCCAGCTCCCCAGTTTTACACAGACATTGATTCGGCTGTGTTACTACATACGCTGCTAGCTTAACAGCAGAACAGTGGCCTTCTCCCATTTCATGTATGTATGTTTAATGCAGAAAGATGAGGCAGAATAACAACGCAACGTTCCCACCTTGAACAGACTGTATGAAAGGGGCTAATGAGAGATATTCTTGGACTTGAAAGGCAGTGTAGTTTAGTCAAATGGAATAAAACAACTGAAGTGGTCCTTACGTGGAAATGGGATTTTTTTGCTGTTACCAAATTTCCAGTTTCTACGACAAACTTCACTTCAACATGAGTGCTTATTTCCCACTTCTTTTTTTTTTTTTTTTTTTTTTTAAATCTGTAAGAGGCACAAATCTCAAATAAATGACCAGCCACTTTTTTGAGTTGTCATAGAAACATCAGCATGCCATTTTGTCATTCAAGCTGCACAGGCACTGTCATCAGAATCGGCCCATTTTTGCGTCAAGATTGAATTACAAAATAAGCAGCACTTAGGACCTGTTAGAGATGGCTGACTGGTGGTCTGGACTCAAAAAGCAAAACATACAGAGTTTATGGGGTTATTGCAACAGAAGTCAACATGTTTTGATCAACTTAATGTATGAAAAGTAAATTCGAACTTACTAGAAAATCATTGTTTTACTAATCTTCTCTTGCAGAAACTTTCAAACCTGTAACAGATAATGTTGTGGCTAAAGCACATTAAATGTTCTTTGTTTCTTCTGTTGACAGGCATTTGTAGAGAACAATCCAGCAATCCGCTGGTGTCCTGAGGCAGGTTGTGAAAGGGCAGTGAGACTGAACACCCAGGGCCCTGGGACCTCCACCTCAGACTCTCTTAGCTTTCCTCTCCTTCGGGCTCCAGCTGTAGATTGTGGCAAAGGCCACCTCTTCTGCTGGTCAGTAATCAGTACCATCCCTAATATATGAAAATGTGAACTTTTCTGTTGTTATGTGTGTGTTATACTACTACTTACTGAAAAGCATGAGTAACATTAGAAGTGTTTGTTTATATCTGTGTAGGTTTATGTGGGACTTTTTATTATAAGTAATTACAAACACTTCACCAAAATGACAAATTGGAAACATGTTTAGAGTCGTTTTTATTTCAAAATTATACAAAGTTCCTAAACTAAACTTTCATAGACTTTGAAATCAACAAGAGTCATCTGAGAGTTAGGGTGTCCAGTCAAAACCAGTAACTAGGAAAGATTGGCCTTTTTCAAAGAGACAGCCAAGAAAACAGCGGCCTCTCCAACAGAGAGCTCGGATGCTCTGTTGGGAACCATCTCTCTAAAAAAAACACTCCATCGATCATTTCTTAATGATAGAGTGGCTAGATGGATACCCCTACAGAGTAAAAGACATATGACAGCCTGCCTGGAGTTTGCCAAACAGCAGTTTAGGAAATCGCAGTGCATGAGGGCAAAGATTTCCTTGTAAGATCCAGGTAAGACTCATAATCAGGCTAATACCAGTCTTTATGCTAAGCCAGGCTTAAGTCCTTCCAACTTGACCTTTGTACTTATTGCACAGACATGAGATTGATATGTGTATTTCACAAAATGTTGAACTATTCCTGTAACTTTTGATGAATGCACACATCTTTTAAGATGTTTAACCATTTTGCCATCATGGAATACGTGTGCAGATTGGTGGCAAAAAAAGAATTTTATCTGTTTTAGGTAAACAAACTAGAAAACATGAATCAGTAAGACTAATGTTTAATGCTTTATATTCCCTTATGCACGTAGCGAAAATGCAGAGCCCTTGCCTGTAAATGCTGAATTCCATCATTATGTTTGTTTGCATTTTCTGTGTACACATATTTGTAAGTACTTGTGTTATCTCCCTGCATGTGTTAGCACCAACCTCCAGGGCAGATGGACCCTGTTGCTGTTATTCTTCACCGTCTGTCCTCTGTATTCATACTTCCAGAGCCCCGCAGAATGCCCTCTCAGTTCCTGCGCTGTCATATCATGACCTCCACCCCAACTAATGCTGCCCACCTTCACCTCACTGCACCTCACCTCACTATATGGTTCCTGAATGTGGCCGTTAGGTTCACTTGTCACTTTTACTCAAGAGTGCAGTTGACATGACATTTGGTAATGGAACTGGATGTAACACATGTCTGACTTTAATAGTTCCCTTGACATAAGGAAGGCATTTGGTTGAAAGGCAGATATGGTCAATTGATGATGGCTGACGGTTTTGACAGTGTCTGTGACTGCACTATGTGATTGCTGTGTTCATCATTTGTCTTAATTTCACGTATAGTCCAGGGACAGAATGTGAGCTCTGAATCAGTCATTTCAACTTTCTGCATCAACCTCATCTGTCTGTGTATATTCCAGGGAGTGTCAAGGCGAGGCTCATGAGCCCTGCGACTGTGAGACATGGAAGTTGTGGCTTCAGAAAGTCAATGAGATGAGACCTGAGGAATGTGAGTATTGACATAGATTTACATATTTTAGTTTTTGGGTATGTATGAGACATGAAGTTACAGCTGAATTTCAAACTGCAAACCTTCTTACTTTAAACCTACCCATTTTAATGCGGTTTTAAACAGACATAATTTCAAATCTAAGATGTTTTTATCTTATCTATTCGAGCATCACCTTACTTGGTCGGTACACCAGTAGAATTATGTTAAGGGAACAGTTCACCCTCAAATCAAAAATACATATTTTTCCCTTTACCCGTAGTGCTATTTATCAATGTAGAATGCTTTGGTGTGAGTTGCTGAGTGTTGGAGTTATCGACCGTAGAAATGCCTTCCTCCTCTTAAACATAATGGAACTAGATGGCACTTGGCTTGTGGTGCTCAAAGCGTCGATACAGTACTTTTGAAAAACTCAACAACAGTGTGTCTTTCCAGAAATCATGACCCGACCACTCAAGATAATCCAAAGACCTTTTTGTGAGCAGTTTCATGTAGGAACTATTTTCTTGCTACCAAGTTACACCAGCAAACCGTATCGCCGTGCAGAAGGAAGCGTGCATCTACTCATGGATGAGAGGCTTGTGCTTGTGACAGAATGAGATGTAAACACGAATTGTGTTCTCCTCGGTTGAGATATAACACAAATTAGCTTGGTGGTGTTCGATGAGCTAGCAGTAGATGCATGCTTCGTGATATGGTTGGCGGGTGTAGTTTGGTAAAAAGAAAATAGTTCCTATATGAAACTGCTCACAACAAGGTGTGTGGATTATCTTGAGTAACCAGGTCATGATTTCTGGAAAGAGACATTGTTGAGTTTTTCAAATGTATTTTTAGGGTGCTTTGAGCACCACAAGCCGAGTGTCATCTAGTTTCATTATATTGGAGAGAGGGCAGACATCTCCAACACTCTGCAACTCACACCCAAACAGTCTAAAGTGATAAATAGCCCTACAGGTAAAAGGACAAATATGTATTTTTGATATTGGGATGATCTGTTCCTTTAAGCCACCTGGTGATAAAATTGTTATAACAAAGAAATGTAGTTTGTTTGCCAGTCCCCCTACTTGCCCAGATTTTTTGGGTTGCAGTCAAGTGATTGATTTGGAGCTAAATTGCCTGGAACTCAACCACAGTAATTAGAAACAGTTTAGCGCTAAGCCAATTAAAATCCACCATGTTGATGATAAATTATTAATTAAAATGAACAACCCACTCACTGAGAGTACGCAAAGTTTAGAAGCAGTAATTGGACTGTGGGCAATCTCATAGATGATTTAAGATGGCCCAAGTTGCTCCAAAGTGCCACTTCCTTGATGTGACAGTCGAAAGATAAAAGCAATTATTTTGCTTTGGAACTATCTTCCCCTTCGATTTCCCCAGATTCTGTTTTATCTTGGCATTTCAAACAGCACATCAGAGGTACTTTGATAATAGCCAATTATTCTGTTTGTGTGTGTTTGGGGTGGTGTGCGTATGCGTGTGTGTGTGGGGGGGGTGCATGAGCATCTTGGGAGATGTTAGCAAAATATATAAGCAATACACATTAGTCAGGCAGGACAATTTCCCACTCAGTGCAGCGGTCTGTTTAGACGCTGTGGTAATAGTCATTCTCATTCTGTCTCATTATGCCTTTATTTGTTCTGTTTACCCCCCCCCCACCCTCCCTCTTATTGAAGTGGCTGGTGTGAGCGAAGCTTACGAGGATGCAGCCAACTGCCTGTGGTTGCTCTCTAACTCCAAACCCTGCGCCAACTGCAAGTCACCAATACAGAAAAACGAGGGCTGCAACCACATGCAGTGTGCTAAGGTAGGTTAGACTGGGGGAGTTTCACATGACTGTCTTACTATTGCATTTTATAATTAGGTGTCTCTTTCATCTCAGAGGCTTTACTGGCTAGTATTTTTCAGCTGGTAATGGTTGTTGTCTAACTAGGAGAACCACCTGAATGAACAATTCACAAGGGTTGCAGTGTATTGGACACAATTTGCTGATGCTTACATTTAAACTAAAAAAATAGGCATAAAAATTTGAGTTAGAAAACATTTGGGCAGAATTTCAGACACAGTTAAGCTGTTGGCTTTAGGGCTTGGTTCACTGTTAGTTTAGAGCTTTGCAGCAAACACTGCAGCATGTAGGGGCCTCTAGTGGAGCCTTAGACCTTTAGAGTGTTTTCATATTAGATACTATTGATTCGTGCCATACCCAAGTACGATTGCCATCCCTCTCCACTCCCCTGCTGCTCAGCTTTCACATTAGTAATGTTGTGTACCGCAGCGCACTTCATCATGATCTACATGACATTTGCTTTATGTTGTTTACAGTGTGGAAAACCACACCAATTGCAAGATCTCACACCGATACAATGGAGTCAAGGTTCACATTATTTCTATAACGGTTTATATTTTGGAAACAGTGTGAAAAACAACCCTCTCGCCTGCCTTCCTGCTTTACCTTTATATCCTCTGCTTTTTAGAGGACGAGATCGGCTGGTACTTCACGCATATGCCGATGTTTTTTTTTTAACCAGACCAGGGGAAAGTCCTTTTGTGATCACTTTGTGGTCCCCCCCCCTGAATTCGGAGGTTTTGCAGGCCAAGAATGCAGTGCAGGCGGAGCTCTTTATGACTTTTCATTTTTCCTCAGGGGTAGTTTGGTGAGTCTAATTCACAGAGTGAAGATTTTGATCAGTTGATCAGTTTGACGTTGGATCAATCAGTGTTGATCAAAGCTAATCAGAGCTGATCAGATTGATAATTTAGATGCAGCTGCTGCAAAGACGATTAAAAGCAAACTTTTAGCTCCTGCACTGGTTCAGGGAGTGCACAGTTGCCATTGGAACGCAGCTCCATCTTAAGTAGGTTGGGAAAACAATGGACAACAATGAAATGAGAGTGCTGTAGTTTTAAGAAATAGAGCGCCCTGTTTCTTAATGGCTTAATGAAGGGTTTCTGTCGTTCTGCTGCTCAGTGTGTGTGCCCATGGATGGATAGGTAGATAAATAGATAGATAGATAGATAGATAGATAGATAGATAGACTTTCTCATTAGTCTCATTTATGTTATGGTATGTACCATGTATTTGTTATTATTGTATCTCTTTTGGACTTAATGGATGTTGGTTTCCACTCCCCCAGGCTACATGATGCAAGTAGTGTCTTACAATGTCTGAAAAGTGGGAAGTTGACCAAATGAGGGAGGTGAATAGGACTGACAACATACCTCTTGTGTCAGGATAAAAAGTTAGTGGGGACTTGATTTGAGCATGCTGGTTTTAAATCAGCGCCTCGCCCTAATAATGCCCTCAGCGGAAACCTAATTAAGGTTTTCCAAGGCTTTAACAGAGGTTTAGGTGGGAGCATCACAAGGGAAATTGGTTTAACATGAAGGCTCTGTAACTGCACACAAATCATTTTCGAAGCACACAGATGGTTCACTGGGAAACAGGGTGAAAAGATGCTCCTTTTAAAGTCAGGAGCCTTATGGAAACAAAAGATCTAATATAGTGGCTAATTAAATGTCTCCCTGTAGGGCAGGTTTTGTTGTGTTGTAGCACTATTTTGGATTCTTGTGATGATACGCCTTA
Source organism: Epinephelus fuscoguttatus (assembly GCF_011397635.1). Classification (NCBI taxonomy): domain Eukaryota; kingdom Metazoa; phylum Chordata; class Actinopteri; order Perciformes; family Serranidae; genus Epinephelus; species Epinephelus fuscoguttatus. Next base: position 29,961,313 of record NC_064759.1, read on the forward strand.
TTTAACTTTTAAATATCTCACAAGACAATTTGTTCTTACTTATTTGCTTTTGGGCAATTCTTTGCTCATTACACAAGATTTCTCAGTGTCTGTGTGTCATTTCTACAGCAGTCTGTCGGGATATAATTTACACTTTGCTCTTGTGATTTATGTGGTTAAATAATTGAGTATAAAACAGTTTTTGTGTTAAATTGCCGATAACATTATTCTCTCAACTTGAGAATGTAAGAAGCTATTTTGTTCTAGTGACAGTAACTGTAGCAGTAGTGTTGCAATGCAATTGTGAAGGTGAAAATGAGTGATCGCATTTAAACTGCTATCAGCCGAGTTTTGCAATCACTGTAAAAGATTATTTGGTGGCTTATGATACTGTCATGCTTGCAAACAATCCATCAAACACCTGGGAAGTCTTGTAGTTATTCAGCAGCTTATGTCTTACTTTGATGGACAAGAGAGAGTGACGCAGAGGTGATGGAGGAAAAAAAAAGACATGTTTTCTATTTACTTTCAACATGTACTGCAGCTGCACTTACAAAGTATTTACTGTTGCATGGAGTATGCATACAACTGGGACATTCTACTTGACCTGCTCCTATATCTGTCACAGTCTGTAGCGGCAAAGTTGAAGTGAAAGGAAAAAGAATGCAATTCGAAACGCACCAGATCTTAACATTATCACTTAACGTTACCTTGGAGATACAACAAAATTCCATTTGCCGAGCCCGCCAGAGGCAAAGGTAAACTTGGAGAGCTCTGCCGTTGTTTCTCCGCAATGTATGTAGTTTTAACTTTTAGGTTATAACTGCATACATTGTAGATTGTTTGCGAATGATTGATGGACTGATTATAGTCATTGCAGCTTCTGTCAGCTGTCAGTGAGCTGTCATCTGTCTGCGGCTCAGTCACTGTGACGTCTCTTCAACTGTGCAGAGAATTGTGGGTCAGAATAGCCAGAAAAGCATGCTGTCGTGCATACTGCAAAATGAGACCGGATACAATAGGACATTGTGGTATTTTTGGCAAACTGCATTTGACATATTGAGACCTACTAAATCGTTTTTATGGCATACTTAATTGTATGGTAGAGTGGGCATTGGATCACACCGTCAGAGTCATGTTGCCTAACTGTGTCTCTGTTACTACCACTGTCGCTGGAGGGCAGGCCATGATAGGAGCACAGTGCAGTCATACACCCAGACTCCTTTTGTCTCTGTGACAGCCCTCTCACTGTCTCCATCCTGGTTAAAGAGGCTGACTAGAGATGGAGATTAGTTTAGGAGGATTGGAGCAGCTTTCACAAGCTGAGAGGCCACCAAGGGCTCAGCCTCTTGACCTGTTATTACCTGGTAAGAAATGGCTTTATGCCTGTTGCTTGGAAACACGGGACTCAGTTTTGCAAAGGAACATTTCTTTGTCTTTTCACTGCCGTTTCCTTCCCTCCGATCTGACTGCACGCTCTTTTTTTAAAAATCTCGAGTCTCACCATTTCTTACGCTGTCTTTTTGTGTCTTTCCATCCTTCATTTCTTCACCGTCACACATTTTTATTTAGTATTGATTTTTCTGAAGTGTCATGTAAGCATGGTGTTTCCAGGACAACAGAGGTCTCAGCCTTTAGGTTCTCGTGTTGCTCTGGCTAACTTGTCACCTACAGAAGTACTTGTGGCATGGAAAGAGAGAGAGAAATCACTTACACCCAAATAGGATGCGGATTGGAGTGGCTGCAGTGTTTTGTTGTTCTACAATACCCAGTGGGACTCACTGATCTCAAATGTAGTCTGAGTGCCTTCTAGTGGCAGCAGGCCTGTCTATTAGACTCTGTCATTTGTAATAGGCAAAAAATAGATGGGAAGAAGATTGAGATAAAGATGACACAGAGAGAAGAAAGTAGATCTTGAGTCCTAGATTTAAGGACTCTAAACAATATCCTTCACCCTCAATCAGTATTCTGATTTTGAGAGCAGTTAGAAGGATACACAAACAGACTTTCAATAAGACTTGCTGATGTTAAGAAATATTTTGAGCTTTCCTATTCTCATAGGTCCATACTTGATGATATTAGGCGTTGCACCACGTCAGCTGAGTTGTGAAGTGTTGTCAGTCGTTTTACTTTAGGGGGGATTAATCAAGTGAAAACAAACATAAACCAACTATTTGTGTGTAGTGAGGGGTGATTTTAGTTATTGCTTAACAGTGACATGTTTTCTCTGATGGCAATTCATGAGATGCAGATTTCCCCAGTACAGCTAGACTAGCATTAGTATCTAGCTATCCAGTTTGTGATGTGATGGCAGACTATAGTAGACTTAGGTCTATTATTTGCATTCTCTCCCCGTAGTGTAAGTATGACTTCTGCTGGATCTGTCTGGAGGAGTGGAAAAAGCACAGCTCATCAACAGGAGGCTACTATCGTTGCACTCGGTACGAGGTCATCCAGCAGGTGGAGGAGCAGTCGAAGGAGATGACTGAAGAGGTATATACACACACATATACACATTAGAATTGGACACTTATTTTCATATCGTCCTGTTTAGTGTTGAGTTAGATCACTGACACCCTATTTAATCAGGCGGAGGGGAGGCTCCCTCATAGTTGCAGCGCACTACCACAGCTTACCTACACATCTCATTGGGAAGGCTCAAGTTGATTGACATCACATTCATCATGGGTGTCAGCCCACTTAACTGTCCCCTTTCCTAAATTTGACTTCACAGAGGTATATGACAAGACAGAGTTGAGTGGCGGCAGCTAGTACTGGGGGAGCCCCCTGTTATCATGTGCACAGGTACTGGCCTACAGGAAACACGCCCAAGGAAGCAGAGCTTTGGATGTTTTATACTAGGTTTTAGTTAGAAATGTTTAAAGAGTACTCCACTGATTTAGCATCACACTTTCATAACATCATCTGACTCATATTGGACAGTTAAAAAACAACAACGATGCAGCAGAACCAGAGTTGGCACTTACATTACCCACAATGCAACTTGACCACTAACAGTTTGGTTGCAGATTTGGGTGTGTTAAGTTAAAGTTAGTAATGTAGCCTCATTTTCAAACTTGTAGTGGTCCATCCCAGATGATGCTGACATCATGCAGCTCTCTCTGGAGCTACAACAGCGTTTATACAACTTTGTTCATGTATTAAGTAGTACTACCTAAGACCTATAAACAGACTTTGACGTGCAAAATTAGTGGAGTTCTCCTTTAAAAACATTAAGAAATAATGGATTACTACAGCACACTGATTAGGATTTTTTATTCAATCGATAAGCACACATTTCCTTGACGCACAATAAATAAAAAGCTACTTAAAGTTGGCAAAAGTATCAACACGGGCGATCATGTCTTTGCTGTTGACAATGAATCAGCCTAACCTTAATACACACTTTCTCATCTTTAACTTTCACATCTAAAGATGCAAAAACATACACACATGTGCACGCATCCAAGAACGGTGCTTGTGTTTGTGTGCTTATACGCTTATACACTCTAACAGGAAAGCACTTGAGTCCATGGAGCGTCCATAAGTAAGACGGAAAACACACATATAACAATACACACACACACACACACACACACACACACACACAAACAGTCTTTGTCTAGACTCTTGACCATGGAGCCATCCACAATCAATTCCACCCACCTTCATCAAAGGTGAAAAGAAGTTCATTCTCAGTCTTCACTAGCATTCCTCCCAATCACAGGCACTGATTTCACCTGTGGCACTGCTCACTTACTTTGACTGCTCTCGACCGGAGTACCAACACTTTCCTCTGTGAGGGGGGAACAACATGCTCAGGAGTTTATTGACTGTGACTGGTGTCTCATCACGGTTTTGCAGGCAGAGAAGAAGCACAAGAGCTTTCAGGAACTCGACCGTTTTATGCACTACTACACACGCTTCAAGAACCATGAGCACAGCTATCAGGTAAACAGGCCTGGCTTTGCCTTCCAATGATGTCTGCTTTGCATAGTGTACTAACAGGCATGCAGTGGGAACTTGTCATCTTGTGTAAAACGGACATAAGTCCTCATAGGCGGGCATACTCTCTAATGCAATATACTGTAAAATGATAAAAGAATGCTGTGTCTGTATTCTGTACAGTATCTACAATATTACTGGAGACTGTTCTACTTTTTCAGTGATTGTTGTGGCTGCAATAATGAGACATTACAATGCCTTGATTAAAAAAGTCAGCTGTTCCCACCTTTTGTTGTGTTATTCAGCCTCATATCCTGGCATTCTCTTCATTGCTTTGGTTGGGCGGTGTTCGCAAGACATTTTTACTCAACAATAAAACCTAACAGCTTCTGTCTTCCTCACAATAGCTGGAGCAACGCCTGTTAAAAACAGCCAAAGAGAAGATGGAGCAGCTCAGTCGAGCCCTGAGTGGAAGTGAGTGTGCAGTCTGCCATAACAGTGTCAATCTTTATTACGCATTTAGACACATCTTAATCTAGTCCTCTGATATTGAGCTCTTGGAAGTAGGCAGGAGGGAGAAAAGACACAAAGGTGTTTTAAGAATGAATTAACAATAGTGGGTAGAGTTATTATTCAGCAGGCATGTCTAAGTTAGCTACGCTTTGTGAATAAGCTTTGTCTAGAGTCCTTTAAACCCCCGTCAGTTCAGGCAATTACAACCTGTTGCGCATAGCCAAGTTTTGTTCTTATACACAACACTTCAGTAGATTCTGATTGCCGCAGTGTTGCTCACATAAGTCTGCCAGCTGACAGAGAAATAGACATGGTCATAACTCAGTATTTATGAGTCTGGCTCAGCTGAAAGTTTGCACAATTTATCCTGCACAATACAGTTGCAGACAGGTTTTATTCTCCAAAATAACAACCAGCCACAATTAACTCTTTTTACTGGATTAAGACATGCGGGATATGCCACTATTAGTCGGGTTTTAGGAGCATTCTTTGGACATGTATACCACATTGGAAATATGCTTCTCAGGCGGGGGTGTTACTGCAGTTTGCGACACACAGCCTCTTGCCTGTTATAGTAGTCAGCTCTGTGTGTTGTACACAAACCAACCAGCCAGTGGTTTGCAAGGCTGGGGTAGAGATGTAAGCTTGAAAGAAAAACCCACATTTCTGGTCAGAAGGAGAAACAAGCCTACCTTTAAACATTATGAAAGACTTGGATATCAACAGGTTTTTTTATGTGCTCAATTTCCTAATGACGACCTTTTCATAAAGGTGGTTAAAGGAATGAAAGAGAGAAGCTGTGTTTGCACCAGCTGTGGAAAACTTTGAGAAAATCCTGTTTTGACCCAGAAAAGCAAAACGACAGAAGCGGCTCCAGCCGTTCCACTTTTCCATATATTGACATGATAAATGACATGTTAAGGCACGATAATCGGAGTGTGCGCGGCTGAATGTAAACAGGAATTTAACTGGAATATTCATCTTCATTATGTAAGAGCTCAGTATGAATATTGGGGTAAAAAAGGGCAAAAAAAACAGCGGAAATATTTTGTGCATGTAAACATAGTCAGTGACTTTTGCTTGTTTGTTTTTGTATTCAAAAGAGATTTTGAGTTCAGTTTACCGGAGGTCTAAATGCTGGCTCTCCCCTGCCATCAAGCAAATCCCTCAATATAGAACAACAATATGTACAGTACATTTAATAGAATATAGCTGTTCTGCCATTTGCTTTATTTCAGGATGTCTCATCATTTTATACTGATCTGTTTAGCTGTGTAGGTAATTAAGGCTGGAATAAGAGATACATTTTACAAAAGCAAAGAAGATACTTATTTTTGTTACCCGTCTCTCTCCTTCTTTTTCCCAGGGGAAGGAGGCCCACCTGACACTACATTCATTGAAGATGCAGTCCTAGAACTACTAAAGACTCGCCGCATCCTGAAGTGCTCTTATCCTTATGGGTTCTTTCTGGAGCCCAAAAGCACAAAGAAAGAGATCTACGAGCTTATGCAGGTTTCAGTCCTACTTACTCAGAAAAAAAGACAAATGTTCACAGCAGTCAGTTTTATATGGGCCATTAGAGATGCGGGACTAAAGCTTTCTACCTCCTGATCTTCACAATCTGCCCCAGTTATACCTGCGCATCTCAGCTTTTAGTTAAAGATCTAGTGTTATATAATTTATAATGTCTGTTATAGACAAGAAATGTACTTACCTGCTATCTTTTATATTGTGTTTTTTTAAATACTGTAAAATGAATAGGTAAGTCTCCCACTGAGATCTCAGTCTCTTAAAGGCTTGTAAAAATCATAATGTTTTTTAAAGATACATTCACAGTAGTTCGTTTGTAGGGCTACCTCTAAAGTCACTTTGTCCTTGAACATTCACACTATTTTATTAGACAAAGTTGAACTTGAAAACTATCCATACACTGCAATTTCTCGCTCACTCAGTGAGTTTCCTAAAAAAAAGTCTCCCAGCCAGCTCTCTTTCTGTCCTCAGACGGACTTGGAGATGGTGACTGAGGACCTGGCACAAAAGGTCAACCGGCCTTATCTGCGGACGCCGCGCCACAAGATCATCCGTGCAGCGTGTCTGGTACAGCAGAAGAGGCAAGAGTTCCTGGCCTCAGTCGCCAGGGGAGTGGCCCCCAATGACTCTCCTGAGGCCCCCAGGCGCAGGTAAGACACAGACATGCAGCTCACTTCCAGTGTCAGTCTAATTTTTATGATAAAAACACTGCTGTAATATAACAGAACTGTAGTTTGAAATGATTTGAAAGTGACTAATTAGCTCTAAAATGAAAGCAATTTATCACAATCTTGTACTGACAAAATCTTATCTGTCTCTCTCACTTGCAGTTTTGCTGGCGGAACGTGGGACTGGGAATATTTAGGCTTTGCATCACCTGAGGTAACAGAACAAGTCTTCATTAGTTTTGCTTATTAGTTAAAATGTCAACTGTGCTGTTTGAACAAAATTTGCATGTCTGTTGATGCTGTATACTACAGCCTTAAAGATAACATTTTGACTCAAGTACATATTTATATATTTGGGATCTCAAATGTCTAGTGTGTAGGATTTAGTGACATCTATCATCTAGGTTTGTCCATTCTGGGATACTGTAGAAACAACATGGCAGGCTCCATGTAAGAGGACCTGCTTTGTACATAGATATAAACATCTCACTCTAAGGTCATGAAAACACAATGATTCTTAGTTTCAGGTGATTATACACTAATGAAAACATATAAATTGATAATATGTATAAATTCTGCCAATATATGCTCCTAAGTCCTTCACACTGGACCTTTAAATTTCTTATGAAATATCTAAACAGATCAGGTGTGGCTCTTAAAATAATAATAACTGTTTTACTGCACGCTGCTTTTAGATCAGGATCATTCATCATGATCCTCCATGAATTTTGAGAAACTAAAAAGTTTCCAAAAAGATCTACATAAATGGATTAATCTCTACAGAAGATGCACTTACTTTATACTTGCAGCTGTCAGTAGCATACCCATGTGTGAGGCTGAAAGTGATTAATCAGTGTGAAACCTATACCTGTGATTGGCTGGACCACTTATCTGTGAATAGGGAGCACTTAATTTGATGCAGTAATTCAGGCACTTCTGTTAATGTCACTCCTAATCAGGTTTAATTGATTGCAGAAACTTAAATTGTGATTCTTATGGCACTAAATGATGCAACCCTACCCTACATTTGACCTTTTTTTCAAAAAAGAAAATTATAAAGTCAGTATGTATATCTAAATCTTTTCGACTTTGGCTGCAGTACTGACAAACCATGGTGACCCAAAGATCACCATGTTATTTAACACACTGGAGCAAGCCAGATGGTTCAGTGTTCCCCTGTGCACCCAGTTGGAATGATTAAAAAGCGCAGTTCTCTGGCAAACACCTAAGCAGGTTGCTCCCGATCATTGCACATTAGTAACAGGCATTTGTAGTTAACTTTTAGAGTCATAAAACTGTCGACTATATAATGGTTTGATTGTTGACCGGCCTACTTTTTTTTTTTTTTTTTTTTTACAGTGTGATGCATGCACTCAGTAGCACTGCATAAGACAATACACTGCAGTTACTATTTTAAGTTTCTTTTATTGTTTAGTTTTTACACCGTGACAGTTTTTAAGCATGCAAGCTTTTCACCTGGAACACATTCACTCAGCTCAACAGCTCTCCTCAGGCTCCATGAAACACAACACAAATATGCAAATCTTACATCAAATCTGAGCCTCTAAGGTTATTGTGCAAACCTTTAAACAGCATAAAGTGAGCATTTCCCTATTGACAGGAAAACAAATGACAAGATCAGTCTTGTCTGTCAGTTTGATAAATGAATTTTGGAACTCCTTATCCTCTGCTTACTCAGCACCACGCAGCGAGGCATAGGTAACACTTTGTAAAGCTTTTGTTTACTCTAGCTTTACTGAGTACACAGTCACTGCTGGACAAATATTTTCGTTATCTGATCCAAGACCCTTCGATTTTTACTATTTCCTGTCTGACAGAAGACTCACAGATGCAGAGGATGTCTGAAATGAGTTCCTATGTTTTTTTCATTTAGCATTCTCCTCATAAAATATAAAGTATTTTGACAAGGTACCGTTATCCAGGCAGATCCTCTGTTGTCTGTAGATTGTAAGAATACTAAGCCTCAAGACATGGTGTTACAGTTTATCTGCTCTCACACTGGTCACTGGTCTGAAAAGTGAAATAGCTTTCAGCTTTTTGAAACAGAGGATTTTGACATCACTTCTCTCTCTCTGCTGTTCCACGCAAGAAGTGAAAGAAAGTTTATGTTTTGCTACACAGTTGGTCTGTCTCATTTGCCTACTATCATCTCTGTCATACCTTAATATGTATTTATTTGTTTACTGCATTAACTGCGGTGCTATACCATTATTAATTTCTCAGATAAACGTAGAATACAAGCCAACAGAAGCACACACAACTGCCTAAGTTTACCAGCCACAAGAAAAGATTTAATTAAGTGAGGTGCACACTACAAAGATGTGACTTATCTTCAAAAGAACCAATTATCAATCTAAAACTGAGATGCTCATCTCACCTCCACCCACTCTGCACCTACAGGATTACAACAAACAAATTGTTGTCAACACATTATTTTGGGCACGTGTATCTATGAGGAAGTTCACAGTAAATGTTTCCACCAGATGCTGAGCACCAAGCCAGTCAAAAAATGAATAAATAAAAACAGTTTTTTATTTTTGTCCCCTAATTAAGAGCCTCTGTCTCTCAGCTGCAGTAGTTAATGGGAACACCATAGTAATAATCAAAGCCTGATGACTCTGCCTCACAGGCACAGCTACAGATGGTCCGCTCCACGCTTCTTACAATGCCTGCAGATCACTTCATAGTGGGCTATTTTTAGAGCAGCAGAAACATGAAAGACAGTGTTTGGGTGACAGGCTTCTGATAATATGAATGTGACTCAGTGACTTTTGCAAATGTGTGAGACGTGATATGAGTGAATGGAAAATGGAGTTGATTATTTCCGGAGATAATGATATGCAGATGTGCAGATTCAGTGTGTGGAACCCTTTCATGTTGGTCTACAACCAGAGAATAGAGTAAACACAGTAGCATTTCTCACTAGCTCACAATCTCTAGGTTAGCAGTGGCATTGAAATTCACATTCAGTTTGCAATTGACCACTACAAGTACCATCAGACCGAAGCAGAACCCCAACACTTTAATTCCTGCTTTGTAGAAATATTATTTCCAAAATAACTACAGTTGAGTTTGAAGTTAAACTGTGACTACAGATGCTTTAACTGTGTCGTTTCAGTGGAAAGACTATAGTTTATGCCTAAAGTAGGTATGTACTTCCTGTATTAGATATTTCCTGTCTTAATTAGGCTGCCTCATATTATTCATCTTCTGACACCTTCATATCGTTGGATCTCAGTCTCTTGATGCATATCAGTCAGTTATCAGCACTGTTAAATTAACACAAGGAACCATCACACGCACGCAGATATCCATAGATATCCTATAATTAGAAATGCGTGCATATGCGCACACACCATTACTGTAGTGTTTTTTTTTTTTGTAATTTCATTTAGACACGCTGTGTGAAACACAGTCTGTGTTAATTGATTCTACATCACATAAACTCCCCAGAGTGATAACGTGCCAGAAATATTAAATTAGAGTTTTGTTGTTTGTCATAATAGTAAAAGATTTACTACATAGTCTTACTACCTCCAGTGGAGAAAACAAGCTGTATTGTAAGACTGCCTCTAGGCTTGTTAAATGTGGGGTATCCTTTTACTTCATACCCATTACCTGAAATACATATTTTTGAATTCATTCAGTGTAGTGTTTTTAAAACTTGCCAGTAAATGAATGCTTAATTTATTTACTTTTTTATCACATCACGGTCACTTTTGATGAGGTATTCTGGTTGCTTTTGAGATTAGTCAGACATACAAACGTAGTATTTTTCAAACATCTGAATCCTGATGATGCTTGATCTCCACTTTCCTTCCAGTGAGTGAGTGTGTGCTCTGCTTGGATTCAGTCTAGAATGGAGCCTGACGATTGAAGGCTTGGTTCGGAGATGAAAGGGTCTGAATGATCTCTCAGTGCTGATTCTTCCTGGAACAGAGCACTCAGGCCACATTTGAAACAAACTGCTCCAACACTTGAATCAAAGTTACCAGTTCACCTATTAAATGTTTCTAACAATTCCTTGATTGATATGAATCAATGAAAATGTGCTGTTTCTCCAGATCAGCAATACATGGCTACATTATCTGTTCAGAGAGCAATATGTTGATGATGAGAATTAGAGACATCATGACTGCAGCATTAGAGCATTCATTGAAATCAAGCAACAGAGAGGAATGTAGACTTAGTGTTAATTGGTGATATGTGCTTTTTAAATGTTTTTATTTCTGTTCTTTTAAGGAGTACGCAGAGTTCCAGTACAGGCGGAGACATAGGCAGCGGAGGCGAGGCGACATGTCCAGTCTCCGTAGCAACACACCTGACCCTGATGACTCCAGCGACAGCATTTTAGGTATTGCAGTGGACATACAGGACTCTCCCTGAGGGGGCTCTTTGTTCTTAGTGTTGGACTTAGTCTCATATGTGGACCTTCGTTCTAAAATTCTGTAACTAAACAATATCATACCTGTGGATGATGTGACCCTACGTTCCCAGTAGTGATTGGCCTGTTTTTACATAAAGAGAGATGTCAGGAAATAAGGGCACAAAGGATGGATGCAACACACTTGGGTGAGGTACATAAAAAATGTTAATGCAATGTAAACAAGTGCAATTACCAAGTTTTCTAATCTATGATTAAATAATGCGTGTACATCAAATTAAACTACATTGATCCAGTCATCCTCCCTTAGTTCTCGATACTGATTTGTACAGAACCCAAATGAGGGTACTGGCCCAAACTTTGGAAAATCACAACTGCTCAAGTTCAACAAGCCAATATTTCTAATCCATAAACTTTTGTCCATCACAGTGCTGCTTTGTTTTTGGTTGTGTGGAATGAAAGATGGATGGAGTTTGCAGTTTTGAAGCCAGCCAAGATTGTGTTGTGCCAGGAAGGATTAATTGATTTCAGATGAAGAATCTGAATTAGTGAATGTCCGGGGAAAATGCTATTACTTGCATTATATCTTGCAGTGTTCACTAAAAGGAAGATGATTTTCCTAAAAGCAGTAATTAGCAATAAGTTTAATTGCCATCCAGGTGCTGCTGTAAAGATTCAGCTTAATGACTGTGGGTGTTTTTTCCTTTTTTTTTTTCTGCAAAGACGCACAGGATCTCGGAGGTGGACGTAGACAAGGTCATCTGATGGTGAGTGAACGATTTCCATTTTCATCTCAGCTAAAGGCTTTCTGCCTTTAAAACTTTTCAGACAATGTCAAGAGTGTGGGAAATTAATCTAGCTGAATTGATTACTGAAGGGCTTTTTTTCTTATTGTCACTGTGGCTTGATAATGCTGAGGTAACACAATTTTCCTTGTTCATTTTTGGGTTTCGTTTTGTTAAGGCAATCTTAAAGGAATACTTTACCCCCAAAATGACTTTGTGTATCCGTTACTCATGCCAGGTACGATGAATTACGAACTCTCACACAACTCATACAGTAAAATCCAAGTCTCATTTATCCAGTCACATGCTCCGTACATCTCAAACAGACAGCCCTCTCCAACAGGGAATTGAAGTAAAAGTGAAACTTGTATACGCTCTCTCAAAGCCAGACTCCATTAAGAAAAATAGACATTTACCTCACTGAACACAGGAGCTGCAGGCTGCCTCAATCAGTTTGTTTGTTTGTGTTATTGTGTGGCTTAAGTGTTTTAAAGGGTTAGTTAGGATTCACAAAAGTCACACAATATCACAAACTACCAGTCAAGGCAGTGGTAGACCAGTAGTTCCCATGTTCAGTGAGGTAAAATTACTATTTTTGTCACTTGAGTCTGGCTTTGATGAAAGCATAGGTTTCACCTTTAGTTCAGTTACCCATTCTGCAAAAACAGATGTTTTAATGTAGTTTTGCTTGTGTTAAACGTGGACCAGTTTTACTCCAGTTCATCAAGAATCTCCATTTTTGGATTCTTAGTTCACCGGAAGCGTGTGAGAAAAACAACTTCCAATGCAACATATGGTGGGTAATTGATATACAGATGGTCATTTTGAGGGTGAAGTATTCCTTACAGAAAACTTTACTAAAGTCTAATGCATTTCTTCACATTATAATTTTGTATACTGTTACATTATACAATAGGTAGAAGATTAAATCCAGAGTCAAATTTCAGGGAAATGGGGCTGTAGAATCCTTTGACAGTTGTAAATTATAGTATGAGTATATATAACTGATTAATAAAACCGTGATTTTTGTCTAGTAAATTAAACAGATGAAGCTAATGTACATAATGCACATAAGGCATAAAATTTCATACATGATAGATGCGAAGACCTTTATTGTTTCCAAAAAACTACTGGGCAACATGTTCCTTTCTCACAATGAATATCCGCAGGAGTTTATTTTAAAGTCAATCCCACATACTCCTGTTGTGATGCCTTTAAAACTCACTAACGCACCAGATCCCCAGATTGGAATAATTCCCTACAAATACACAATTCTTTAATCTGTATTTCCGAGCTGTTTTAGTTGGGTTTTTTTTGTCATTTAAAAGATAAAAGTGTGCATTCATGAATAGACTGACAGCCACAGACTGGTTTGGGAAGTTGGATCATACCGAGAGACTGTTGTAGAAAAATTATGCTTTCATGGTAATTAACCTAAGAGGCCTTTGTAAGTCCTTCACACTTGGTATACTTTATGTGAGGAGGCTCTAGGTCTCTGGAGGATGAGATAAGATGGAGTCCTGTGGTAAAAAGTCTGTGCAGAGGGTTATGAACATTGTTTTGACACCTCCTGATGAGCCATGATTCTTTATGATGTGGGATACACTGTATCAGGCTGAGGGGATGTAACATCACTTGTAGTTTTTGGTATATCTGTTCGTGCACATGTGCTGTGCCAGAAGCTTCTCTGATCAGATTTGTTGTAATAAACATACACAAGTGAGGACAACTGAGGCTCGTCGAGTTAGATCTATTATTCATCAAAGAGATGACCAGTACAAGTTTTTCCACTTCAGAGACGAACTAAATCACTGTTATTCTGTTCGACAGTAACAAAAATACACCATATTGACAGCCGTATCTTTTACCACAGTGGAGTATTAAAGTGTAAAACTCAAAAACACGTGCAGCAAACAACAACACAGCAGGTATTAAAAAAACAGAAAAGAAAAAACTGCCATTACCTGCTATTATTTTCCTTGTCTGTAGATGGCACACAGCATGTTTCCATGTGCAGCTCTAACCTGCTACTGCTTTTACTGTCCTTGCCAAAAAGTGGTGCAGGTTGGAGTTAAACTGCAGGTGTAAAACAGGTGGTGCTCTGTTACTGGATGATACTGGTTTGGTGTGCATCACTGACACTGTGTATCCTGGATTTTCTTGCAGGGTCTCGGTTCTTTGGACGATGATGACCCTAACATTCTACTGGCCATTCAGCTGTCACTCCAGGACTCTGGGATGGCAGAGATTGGATCCAACCATGACGTCCTTGCCAACGAAGCCTCACTTGGCGCCATCGGGACCTCCCTACCTTCTAGGCTTGAACAGAGTGCTCCAGGTGTAGAGGTCCTTCCCAGAGCTTCTCTGAGCAGCTCAGAACTGCTGGAGCTGGGAGATAACATGGCTAGACTTGGCAACATCAACATCAGCAGCCAGTACTCTGCTGCTACTAGTGTTTCCACCTCTGTACAGCACTGTGACAGTCACCGCCGGGCCTACGGGGCCTCTGTGCCGATACCAGTGGCTCCGGGTGGCAGCAAGTCATCCACGGGCCTCTTCTCCTCTTCCAGTGACACAATAGACTCGACCACATGCGGCAGCCACGACCCATCCTCATCCTCTGCATTAGTAGCAAATGCTAACCTGCTGGGCAACATCATGGCATGGTTCCACGACATGAATCCTCAAGGTATCACCCTGGTCCCCTCAACCTCCTCCGACACTGATTCAAACCTCGGCGCACTCCATGCAGGCGGAGGAGGGTGCCTGCAGGATGAAGAGAAAGGCGGGGCTGTCTTGCCTGAAAACAGGAAACCTCAGGAAATGATGGCAGACGTGGGTTTCTGCTCTCAGAGACTGGGTGACATGGAGGACAAGGAGTCTGCCGTCGCTCAGAGGCCGACCCAGTTAGATCTAGCGGGGATGGACACCACACCACTACCTTACACGGCCACCCTTGATACAAGTGGAGACCATGCCGAACGGGGAGGCTCAAAGGTCTGCCACGTCGACACTCCGCAGTGTGACTCTGTGTCCGACCAGCTGCCCAGCACCAGCTCGTCTGAGTGGGAGGACCAAGTGCACTTGGTATGAGCTGACTAGCTGAGATGGGAAGGAGCTTTTTCGGAAAGGCCAAAAACCACTATAGATTGCATTGAAATAGAGTTGAGGAATACGCGTAGTAGCTATTAAGATGGAACGTAAACAGAATGAAGAATGTGTCAGTTTGTATTCGGCTGGAAAGTGGGGGAAGAGGTATTTAGACTCTTAGTTAGTCTAGCATTGTAGTCAGATCGTTTTCCTGCGTTTACTGTATTGTCAGCCCTCCGACAGCCAGCCCTCCTGAAAAGAAAGCACTAACTGAAGGAGAGATTACATTTGATAACAGTTTTTTTCCAAGGATGTATTTCCTAAAAATGATTCTGTGCTGATAGGAATACAAATAACTTGCTTTTTACTGAAATCAATTTTAGAGGAGATAAGAGATGTAGAGACTTTAGTGTTAGTGCAGGTATTAACTTTTTTTTCCACTGGAGTAAAAGCCTACTGTATGTGTCTGAATCAGGTCTGAGGGAGGTTTTTTCCAGCTGTACATATGAGCAGATCAATATTTTGTTCCACTCTGTAGGGTACAGGCTGGGAGATGGTTCCCGCTCCTGTCCAAACCTGCCTACTTTATAGGTGCCAAACACTGACTAGCAAAAGCATAGTTTGCAGTCACTAAGTGGATTCTTAAAAGCAAATTGTGCCTGCTTATTACAATCTCGACAACTCAGCTAAACTTTAAATGTGAACGTCTCGAGCCATATTTGTATTTGAGACTGCGGCTGTGTGTGATATTTTCCAGATCTCACTACTGTCTAAAAGTTGTAGTGTGCTGTGTACAGTGAATCTGTACTTTAAGACCATCATAGTTGTGTATTTTATTATGTGAAACACTCACACGCAAGAGTTTAGATTCATTATCTAAATGGATCGTTGGTGGCCTGCTTGAAAACATTTCAAAATTGACTTGACAATAATTATTCATCTTGGAGCTTCAATCCTAACACGCTTTTAAAGAGAACTGTCTTCTAATCTCTAGAAACAACAAATGCTGAGGGCCCAGAGGGGCTGCTCAGTGTCACTCAGTTCACTATAGTCTGAATTCCATTGTAGCTCGCCGATATTAATGTTTGAGCGCTGCAGCTAAATGTGGAGCGTGACAGACTAAGTAGACAGTGAGTTGTCTTGTTTAGATACCGCAGGAAAGGCCAGTGAGAGAGATAATCAGGCAATCTCATTCAGACTTTGGCGAATTAATTAATCATGCCCAAGTCACTGTAATTAATCTCTGGGTCCTATTTAAGTGTAATATAAGCAAAGCCTTCTTCGAGCTCTACAGATGTCTCGGGCAGCAGGGTAATGCATGGAGAGTTCATGAATGTGTATTGCATCTCAAACACATGGGGAGTCCATGTCTTTGAAACAGTTCTCTACGCAGTTAGAGACACAGTGCCTTTATGTCAATCACCGTTATTTCATATTTTTTTTCACACATTTTTCTGAGTGCTAATTACACAGTATTTACAGTGTAAATGAAACAAACACCTGTTACCTTAAAGTTATATCTCTCACATAAAGTTCATAGTGTGCAAACATGAGATCTTGATTTTTTTTTTCTCATCAAAATATTTGTAGCATGAGGCTTTTTTGTTGGTTCTAGTAGTATTATGTTAATGGAGAATACTGATTTTATATGATTTGGTATAATGGGTAATGGTTAATGTCATACTTTCAAATCTTGTTCCCAAATATTTTGAAAAAGGTTTTATTTCTCTCTTTTTTTGTTTGTTTTTTTGTGCAGAAGGGCTTCTTGCCCTAAATTTTGAAGTTGTTTTTTCTGTGATTTAGAAACTAAAATCACTGTATTGAAAATGAGTTGACCTACTGTATGTATATCATGTATCTTACCTGAAGACACTAAAATGGAGGAAAGTTGCAATATAAAGTAGGTATTTATTTGAAATCAATTGAATCCATTAAAGGAAAAAATGGATTGTGAATAACCCATATGACACATTGATCAATTTTACCTTGTAGACTTGATTATGTTTTTAAACATAGACTAATGTCTGACTGAAGTAAATGACTTTTTTCCCCTAGCAGATGTGTAAAGCCACATTAAATCTAAAGATAGTGTCTTGAAGTTGTGAAACTGTGAGTGCCATATGGTTAGTGGAGCTAACTCTGTTGGACTTGGTTAATGGAAGTGGAGATAACATACAGTATGTTGCCCCTTTTTGTGTAACAGTATGCTGTGCATGAAATGGGTACAAGTCTAAATGGAATTTGTACTTCCTTTGTATTTCACCTCTAATGTTCAGGTGATTTATTTTACAATGGCATATAACATTTTGTAACTCACTGAGATTTTCTATTGTAAAGCAACTAATCCTTGAAATGCTATTTGCACTTTCATAGTCTATACTTGATACATTCCCTCTTTATATGAAAAAATGTTTGATGTGTGATGCCAATAAAATATGTGTTGAGTTTTAATTTGTGTGGTTTTTTTTAAATTGGGATGTGATGATGACTACATTCTAAACAAACATGTTTTGCAAACAAAAAAAACAAGAAAGTCACAGCACCCACCTGGTTTTATGGGAGTGGAAAGCTGACAGATTCTGTCCTTTAATGGAGTTAGTTTGGTTTCCAAAAACATCTTTACTACAGGACACATTCCATAAGTTGTTAAAACATTTGCGGCACAGATTACAGGATGGCTGAACTACTCTGACTCAACATACTGTAAATTACTACCTGAACTGTTCAGGGATTTTATGTTTGCCTTAAAGGGGAACTACCCCATTTTCAAAATTGATAGGTTATTCCTATGGTCTGAGACAGTCCGAAAATATTAGTAAACATGAAAAATGCTAGATTTCCCCAAGGTTTAGGGCTAAAACTCAAACTTGTGATGTCACAGGGTATAGATTGAATCACAATCATGGCACTGAGCTGCGTCAATTGGTAGTTTTTAGCCCCCTAAATAAAGGCCCACCTTAAAAAAAATAATCAGTATCACTTTGAGTGTATGTTATATTTAGAGGATTTTCACTGCTCCACCTTTCTGTCAGGTGGCCCTTTCTGATGGGGAACTGAAGCTGTCATTTTACTTTGCAGAACACTGCAGAGTTGCAGAGTTTCTGGTCTACCGCTGCCTCCATCAGATAGTGTGTAGGGTAAAGCAATGAGAGTATTCTATACATGGCGTGCACTTAAACTGATACTGATTTCTTATGTGGCTAAAATACGTTTTGCTGCAGCCCCAGCTCACAGCAGAACATTGCATGGCTTCTGTGCCAGTAGATTTGGTTCATCAAAGATGCTAGGAAAGCAACATAGTACATAAAATAAGCAGAGCAGAAACGCTGGATAGATTTGACTACCATGTTTAACTACACTCACCACCCACTTTATTAGGTACACCTATTCAACTGCTTGTTAATGCAAATAGCTAATCAGCCAATCACAGGGTAGCAACTCAACTCAACTCAACATTAAGGCATGTAGACATGGTCAAGACAACCTGCTTAAGTTCAAACCAAACATCACAATGGTGAAGAAAGATGATTTACTTGAGTATTGTTGCTGACTGTGTCCATCCCTTTATGACCACAGTGTACCCATCTTCTGATGGCTACTTCCAGCAGGATAACACACCCTGACACAAAGCTCAAATCATCTCAATCTGGCATGACAAGGAGTTCACTGTACTCCAGTGGCCTCCACAGTCAATCCAATAGAGCACCTTTGGGATGTAGTGTAACAGAGGATTTGCATCATGGATGTGCAGCCAACAAATCTGCAGCAACTGTGTGATGCTGTCATGTCAATATGGACCAAATCTCTGAGGAACGTTTCCAGCACCTTGTTGAATCTATGCCACCAAGAATTAAGGCAGTTCTGAAGGCAAAGGGGGTCCTACCTGGTACTAGCAAGGTGTACCTGATAAAGTGGCCGATGAGTGTATATCTAAATAAAGTTTGCCCATTTCACATATCTCTGCAAGTGAAACCAGGTGACAGCTGTCTACTGGGCAACGATTGTTGTAGTTTGCACAATATCATGATGGTTCAGTCTATATGGGTACAGTTTCTGTTTCAGAACTGAGAACAATATGATAGAAAATAAAGCTCATTTGTACAGAAAAAAACAGAGGAAAACAGACGCTCTGTGGCTCCACAAAATCAGTCACTCATTCATTGTCTATGGAGCAGCTCCAGATTTCATACTTGATGACATCACAAGTTTAGGACTTACCTCTCTGGTTTCTGGTTTTGAGAGAGAGTAGCTCATGTTTACAAGTATTGATCAAACTTTCCTTGGCCATGGAAATAACATGTTGGTAATTTTAACATAGGTGGTGTTTCCTTTTAAAGTTTTAATCTCCTGATACAGAACGTAAAGCTCAAGTGTAATTGTATAAAGAAATATTAAGCACATGAGTTTGACGTTCTAGGTTGCATGCTAGTGTCGCATAAGAATCTCAAATGTAGAAATGATGAAAAAATAACCCCAAACATTTTGCACAGCATATTGCAGTGCATAATAACATGGCGTGTGACAATAAAACAAATCTGTATCCCTGCATATTTAAAATGACAGCAGATGCCTGGAGGACTAACAGAGGGTTGTGAATCTTCATTCAATGTGAACCTAGACAGCATGATGCTCCTGATGATTTGATATTGTGTGTGGGAAGAGCTTCAGTGTTCCTTTAAGGAGGCCTGTCACAGTGGTTCAGTGTCAGCGACCGATGAGCCTCAGCAGGAAGAGGAACAGGAGGACAATGTCCAAATAGAGGTTGAGGGCAGCAAACACATACTCCTCAGGAGACAATTCATACTTCCTGTGTTTCCCACCCAGGATAAGCTGGGTATCAAACACCAAGTACTGCGGAGAGACAGAGAGAGATCAGAGATGCTTCAGCACTACCAACACTGACGTCTGAAGGCAGTGCGCTTGTGTGATGAAAGAGACAGAGAGCCGGTTACAAGAATCGGTCTGAAAGAAAACACGGGCAGTATTTCTTATCTTTGAAAGAGGGGACGGCGCAGATAAACAGGCCATGTAAATAATCGTGTAGGGCTGAAAGTAAGTTGTGACTTGCCGCTGACAGCCTGTTCAGCTCTGTGTGCAGTAGCAGTTTGTTCCACCAGCTGACGGGATGGGTCACAACATTTGCTGTTAATGCCAAAGGCACGCAGAGAGGTGGCTGTGAAAATGAAGCCTACTGCTGTTAAGCAGTGTATAATTGAAATTAAAGGGCACAAGGACATTAGAGTCTCTCTTTTTACGCTAACTACTGTGACAGACACTAGAGGCAGGGTGGGATCAAACCTTACATTGCATACACTCACTTGACATTAAGCCTTGTTTGATGATGCTTTCTTTCACTTTAAAAAGGTCAGTTTCAGTCTGTTTTCAATTCAAGCCGTGTTGCAGAAAACCATGTTCTGTCATTTACGTGTGCATGTACTTACTAAAGAAAACAGCAGGGTTCCCAGGCAGGCGTATAAGATGTTAAGATACTGTTGAAAGAAGCAGACACAAGATCAGCAGAGGCCTTCTGTGACATAAGTGACTTGACACTGATATGTGATGGCTGGGTAATATGCAGTGAAAAAACTGTGAAATGTTTGTTATTTTCTATCTTAGTGAGATGATACAGTGTGCTTGCTGCAGAAAATAATTCAGCCTCATCATTTAAGTCGATATCTGTAAAGGTGGGCTTATTTTTCCGTTCTAGTTGTTCCGTATGGTAAATATGATGGTAAAGGTTTGATAATAGGTGCACACAATACACTTTGAGACAGCAGTGTTTACTTTGTGTTCCACTTCATTCCTCGTCGTGTAAAAATAGCAGTTTAAAATCGATGGAAGGCTTATTTCTGTAAATTCGCTGCTTATGGCTAAGACACTAACAGCCGACACAGTAAACAAAGGTATACATTTAAATGCATCGGACTGATATCAGTGCAGCTCCTGAGAGGTTTCAGAGTGCACGCTCTCTTCTTTATAGTCTGCTCAGCACACAGGTCAGGGCCAGTACATCCTGGGGATAAAAGCTATGAGGCCGTATGTACTGACTGCCTCTGACTTCAATTCATTTCAAACCTCTTCTCACTGCAAACACAGGTGTAAACACGACCGCTTCTTGATCTACCTGCGATCGGAGAATTGCACAAAGCAATGCAAACGAAAAGAGGGTCCAGGCAAACACCCACAGGCTCCCATTTGCTCCGGTGAAGTCCCACTGGTGCCAGAAAAGGGGGAGAGAGGAGAGGGACAATGAGTGTGACCGGCCTCCCAAACAGAAAACAGTAGACAGAACATTTCTCATTTACACTCATCATTGCCATAAAAGCCAGGGCACTCAAGGTCGTCTGCATTGCAGCTGTGCTGTGAGGGTGCCGCAGATTAGTAAATGATGAAGACATATTGCAGTTCGACACACAAGAAAATTCTGAATGATTCTGGATCTAATGACCCTGGATAATTAATCAACAAGCTGCAATGCAGGCACACAGGAGGGGAGGGGAGGGGAGGGGAGGTGGCCTTTTGGCCTGCATGCCCTTTTCAAATAGACAGAAAAAAGATGGCAGTTACAACAGGAGAATGACTAACGCTGATCACCTGAGCAGCTACGGGCTAAGCATGCAAGGCAGTCTGTATGACATTTATATCACAGTGACAGAGACGGCGCTGCGCACAGCGGTAACTGCAGAGCAAGAGGTGCTGGAATCTGCAAGATGAACGTGAAGTCATAAAAAATAAAGCAAAAGTGTTTGTGGTAGTGACCGCTCATTCAGCCCATAAAACAACCTCTTTTATGGGCCGAGGATGCTACTGCTTTTTTTTTTTTATTTATATCACATTTTCCTCCTCTATATGCAGGCTATTTAGACCTGATGCATGTGCCTTCTTTGTACAGATTACTAATGAGCAGAGAGCGTTTAAGAACAGATTTGTTCGCAGTATAATCATTAGACACCTGCTTGCTAGTTTTATCCAATCTAAGCAGTCGAAATAAATGTCTGCAGCTCCTTCAGATGCAATAAGTGGCAAAATGTGTGAAATGCCAAACTGCGTTTAAAGGCAATTAAGAGGGACTCTAAATGCAATTTGAATTTGGCCTACATCTATTTCACTTGTCTAATTTTTTGCCCCGCTGCCTGTATGATTACTTTTGTTCTGAATACGAGCCATTTATCGAAACAGCATGACAGCATCAATGAAGTGATTCTCAAAAGGTCTCCTCACTTGTGCACATTAACTCTTGCTTACAAAGCATCGCAACTTATAATGAAACTTTTAAATGTCACTTACATAAGCATACAGTTAGCTATTATACATAAACCGAGTGACATCATTGAGGAAGAACCATAGACTGTAAAGAACACTGTTAAAGTCCATTTAACACAAGAAGTTGTGAAGAGTTAAGTTATTACTGTATTTTTTTAAAAAAAACTAGATTAATGGTGAGAGATCAGAAAAGCAAGTATATGTGCATCACCTTCTCAATATTAAAATATACCTGGCTGGAGGAGCATCATGTCAACCGGTGTGTCCCTGAAAGGGCCCTTTTAAAGATTAATCTCAGAGCGTGTTTGCTTTATCAGACAGTTCATGGTGAAAGGAGACAGACAAAAAAGGAAGAGGAGGGGGGTTGAGCAAATAACAAAAAAGCTCCAGGCCATTTCTGGACTCAAGATTTATGGTAGGAGCCTCAGCCAGCACGAGGACAGCCTGGAGGTTTAATTCTGTCCCACTACTGGACGTAAGGAATTAACTTGATTGACAAACACACTGATCTCAGCAGTAATCATAGTTTTGCCTGGACAGCAAAGCCATCAGACTTTTAAAACCTCTGCTAGTGAGTGCATATAACAAACACTGCATGAGAGAACCTGGCCAACAGCTCAGCTTAACACGTTTCCTTTGACTGCACAGGAAAGACAGCTGAGTATATGGACATTTACCACTGACTGCATAGCAAAGCCGCAGTTTATGGAATTTCACTTTTGGCTGCGCTGCAAACGGAGCTCAGAGTGTGTGACAGATCTTACCTTTGACTGCATAGCAAATAGAGTCAAGGCGAAGGACACCAGCGCCGTTGCCCCCACAGCCCACAGAACTGCCTCTGCCTCATAGAACCTGCAGATGGGTATATCAAACAGATATGCAGTGGGAAAGGCACCCCATAGTATCAAGTCAAACTAGTTAGCAAGCAGAGAGGATACATTAACAGTAGGGTTCTGTTCTAACCTAAAAGCGAAACATTACTTTCTTATAAGAAATGTGGTGTTTTTTCATTTCATAGTCTGTATTATGTGTCTGAACCAGAGTGATTGCAGGGACCCCCTCTGGACGTGCATTGCATAATGTATTGCCTATGTTCATTTCATATCAGTTACAGCTTCAGTTATAGCAATCTCCCATAAATATGATAATCTAAATGTATTATTGATAGTTAGGCTTCAACTGACGCCTTCACTGTCAGAGTGACAAGCTGCTAAAAGACGAAATGTCTCGCAGATGGAAAAGGTAACGTGTGTTTACACAGGCAACCGGTACAGAAAAATTGGTTTTCAACTATTTGCGATGCTTCTGATTTATCTTCTGCCGGAACCTCCAGAAAATGTGATTCCATGTGCTTTTTAATTTACTAAACCAGCAATGATAACATCTTATCAGGTTTGATGGCTTCATTGCTGGCATCCAACAGGCTATCAGATATGGATCAAATAGGGTTATTATTGTGTAAATGAGTCAGCATCAGGTGGGGATTCATCCTTGGAAACAAGCACTCACACTGTCACGGATCCGAGCATCAGGCCCTCTGCAATAGTCTGAGACCAAGGGGGAGAGGGGGAGAAAGTGGGGAGGGAGAGGGAGGGAGGGAGGGAGAGACAAATGGAAAGTAAATACATGACAAAAAAACTGTGAAATAGAGCAGGTGTGGCGGAGGTTTAATTTGATGCCTGGCTGGTACTGCTTCTACTCACAAACAGGCCCAGGGCGATGAAATTGAGGGGGACTTGACGGCGGAGGTTGCCACAGCAGGACAAGGCCACGATGAGCACCATCACCAGCGCCCTATTTCACAGAGAATATAGAGTGTATCGTAAATAGCAAATAAAAAGGCTATAAACAGAAAAAATCCACTGTGTTCAATATGTGAATTCACTGAGTGCATTATTTATGAAGTGTAGCTGGCAGTTTCTTGGATTGGGATTCAGACCCGGGTGACAGTTTGTGATTTATTTCCGTGGGTTTCCATGAGCGACATTTTCATTTAGGTAACTTGCGGACAGATTTGTAGGTGGTCAAACTGGTTAAAGCAACAAAGTGTGCTAGGCAATCTAGCTGTATGTTTTTGATAGCTTACATCATAGTGTAGTGGAACCAGGGGTTGTCCCATGTCCAACTCCCGAGAGCTTCCCTGTTATTCCATAAGAAAAAAGGACAGAGGGAGAGGAGGGTGTTTAATAGAGGAACCATTTATTTGATACAGGCAGTAGAATGATTGTATTAAATATTAACAGAGGACAGAGCATTGTGCACATGGGAGCTGAATACAATTTATGAAAAGAAATTACTGTAGCAGTGCTCTACCACATCTATTATACAAAACATAAAGCTTTCAAACCACTGCAAGCAAGTATTATGTGGCAAAAATGCCCTTTTATTATCTACCATCTTGTCTCACCTTACATATTTATAATGATTTGAGCAGTGCTGGGTTGCATGCTCAAAGTTTTTCGTGGGAACAACTATGGTACTTGTGCTCCTGTGTGATGTTGGGTGCTCTTACAAGCTGAGACAACACTAAATGTGGGAATGATGGATAGGTGCCTGACACAGATTCATCCCCTTTTTTTGGAAGAAACTCCCTTGTGTAATAGTGTCTCACCAGTAAAGAAAAGCACAGATGATCCCGACAGTCACCAACAGCTGAATCATCAAGGTCAAGTAGACTTTCCTTATGAAACCTGTTCAGAAAAAACAGACATCGACACATAGCGAGACAAGACAGATAGAAGGTAGACAGACAGGAGAAAGATAGACGACAACAACAACAATCAAAATCTGCCAGAGCGAAGCAGACAGGCAGGCGGGGTTGTTTATGCTGCAAAACATTTAAAAATGCTTCTGTTTTCTGTCGTTTAAGAAAAAAAAAAAAAGATTCATGTTGCATGGGAGGTGAAAAGCCGAGGCAGGGTGCAGCTGAGATCAGGGAACAATTTTCAATTTCAAATCAATTTCAAGGAAACACTGCCAAGCAAATGAGGGAGTAGGTATTGTTATCCTTCTTCAGCTCTGTCCATGCGAACAAAAGTGCATTCTCTGGCTCTCTGTTTCTCCTTCTGCCCATTTCTCCTTCTTCTAGCCCCCACCTCTTCTTATGGCAGCATCACTGAAGCCGCTATCCTCTAAGCCGTGAGAGTAGTCAGGAGGAGCTTGACCATACTGCAGGGTGCCTCCAGCAGCTGCCATGTTATCGTAGGGTCCAGGAGGGGAGACCACTGCAATGTTCCCCTTCCCCACCTGATTGATCCAAACCAAAAACAGCACAAGTAGTTTAAAGGGACACTTTGGTATTTTTTTTCAACCTGGACCCTATTTTACCACGTTCTTGTGTCAAATTGACTAATGGAGACAACAGATTTGAAATTGGTTCGGTATTGACAGAGACTGCTCCAGCTGCAGCAGCTGACAGGCTGCAATGTAATCCTATGGGCAACTGTGCACCATCAATTTACACCCAATAAAAGTGCTTGTTTTTGCCACTGACAGGCTCACATTGTTATTATAAGTGTCTGATAACATTATGGAAAGGACTCTGAGAGAAATTAAACATTTTTTCGCACCTTTTACTGGTCTATTCTGTGACAACGGTTGCAGTGGTATGCCGTCAAACCTTACACTGTGGTATGAATATTGATAGTTATACTGTGTACATCAACTTGTCTCAGGTGCTTAAGAAACCCAATGCAACCGGATGGAGAATCTAACTTGTGCATCTCCTCCTCAAGGAGTTCATTTTTTGCACATTTTGCTATTTTTAAAAAAAGGTTTAATGTTTTAATTATAATAATAAAGTGTTTGCTCACCCCCCCCCCCCCCCAAAAAAAACTTCTGTTTTCAGTCCTTTAAGGGTTACTGTCACAGATAGTAATTGCAGCAATAATAAAAATTGTGTAATATATCTGTATATCATGAGCAGCGTGGTGGTACAGTGGTTAGCATTGTCACCTCACAGCAAGAGGTTTCCTGGTTGGGGATTCGAACCTTGGGGTTGGGGGAGCCCTTCTTGCATGTTCTCCCTGTGTCAGAGTGGGTTTTGTCCAGGTGCTCCAGTTTCCTCCCACCATCCAAAGACATGCAGGTTAGGTTAACTGGTGACTCTAAAAATTGCCCGTGAGTGTGAACAGTTGTCTGTCTCTATGTGTCAGCCCTGCGATAGACTGGCAACCTGTCCAGTGTGTGCCCTGCTTCTCACCTAATGTCAGCTAGGATAGGATCCAGCCCGCCTCCCCTCCCCCCCGTGACCCCCATCAGGATAAGAGGTTACAGAAAATGCAAGAATGAATGGATGAATGTATACTGTGATATTTTCTGAGATTGTTGTGGTGTTGTTGAGGTGACAACGATGGAAATGCTAGTGAGAGTTGGGTGCTGAGTGCTGGGAAGAATTTGTTGTGTTGAAGCACAAAAACTGTAGTTTAGTGTTGTCTAAAAGTTTTTCAGTGTCATGGCTGAATATTTAGCTGATTTTGAAAATTCTGCAAGATTTCAGAACGACACTTCTCCCTGAGTGAGTTTACACACACACACACACACACACACACACACACACACACACACACACACACTAACAAACAGACAGGATCAGTTAAAGATAAATAAAATGTTTCATTTCTCTGTGGAGTCCTTTCCGTAATGTTGTCAGACAGTCAGACAGTACAATAACAATCTGAGCCTGTCAGTGGCATAAACAAGCACTTGTAATGGACATAAATTGATGGCGAACAAATTGCCCGTGGAGATTACACTGCAGCCTGTTTCGCTGCTGTGGCTGGAGCTGTCTCTGTCAATTCTGGACCAATTTCAAAAATTGTTGTTCCAATTAATTGCTTAGACACAAAAACACGGGAAAATAGGGTTCAGATTGAAAAATACCAAAGTTCCTTTTGAAGCAACATTTGTAAAAGATTCTACTTTTGAACAAAAATCCTGAAGAACACAAAAATAATGTAAATGGTTCATCAGTGAAAGAAAATCAATCATCCATGTGTAATCAAGTGTGCAAAGAGCGCTCGTGGACTTTGTTGGAAAGTTTTAATGATTAGCTCCTGATTAAAGGCTGGCAGTGTGTGATTCTGGCTCATGCTGTACTAATAGTTAGACACTGAATACAAAATTAATAGGAAAAAAAGGTTAGAGCTCACTACCAAATTCCCCTTTCTCATGTAAGGCTAAAAAAAAATGATTTAACATTACTACTAACGTTGTATGTCACCCCCGTGTAAGAACTTGGCCCATAGTCTGGAGTGTTGTACGGAGGGGGGCGAGGTCCATAACCGTCATTGCTGCTGCCATTAGTCTGCTCCATTCTGCCAAAAGTTAGCAGATCTCTTCATCAACTGAGGCCAAAAGTGACAGAGAACATACAGGTAAGTTAAGGTCATGGCTGACAGCACAGAAGCATCCTTTTGAACAGTGTCAGCGCTTTCATCAGCGATGTTAAACTGGCAAATGCGGCAATGTCAGAGTGGAACAAATAAATGGGTAATTATGAAACGATGCATCACACAAACACGAAAGCCATCCATGACTAACATCCATAATTATGGCCTTAAGCCTCTATTTAATAGAGCTGTATGTATATTTAATGGCCAAATAGAGTTGTGGTTAATTGCTCTCCAAGGAAATTCAGTTGTCATCAAGGAGGACAGACAGACAGTAAACTCAGGGATTCTATTTTATACATAGTGAAGACATAAGTGTAACAGATTCGCTTTGAGGTCCTTGGTTCTGCATTAGTCATTAAAGACGCAAAGTTCTAATTAGTTACACAATGATAGATTCTGTATGATATAAAAATTCAGTAGAGCCAGGACTACACTGACTGTAGATAAGAAACTCTGAGTCCTCACGACAGTATCAAAGAAACATCAGCGCTGCGTATAAATCTGCCTTTCTATGGTTTAATCAGTAACAATATACACTTCCTGTAATATCCGTAATTAGAAATGAACTTCTGAACTCCTGATAATCATCTCATACCTAAAACCACATTCAGCTTCCTTAACTCCTCAAACTAAAACACCATGAACAGGACACAATGGAAATATATTTAAACATATTTCCACATATTTAAATGACACAAAATGGACTTTGTTTCTGTTCGTGTACACAGCACAGGCTTGAACATCACTTCCGTGATGTGATGAATGAAGCACTTTCACAAGTACCCCTTGTGTTTTCCAAGTCTTCAACAAGTGATCAATTGCTGTTTGACTTTAGTCTGTTCACATAAATCAATTAATTACAACTCTAATCCATTGTAATGTGTCTTACCTCTCTGTGACAGCCAGGAATCTGCTCTGCTGCTCTTCCTGTATTGTTGGTTCCCCTTCAGGGCAAAGTCTACCTGCTATCAGTCGGTTCCCACAGAGACAGGACTTTAGCTCCAGGGGGAAAGGATGTATCCCTCATTAGGCTCAATGGGATATTCAGATGAAGTTCTTAAAATGTCATTAAACCAACCAGGCTGGCACTTTGTCAGAGCAAATCGTGTCTTTACCTTTTTCTTTCAGCAATACTGATCCACATGGGTCTTTAGAACAAGTTAATACTGCTTCTTTCACACACTTTAACAAAGGTATGTTTTAAATTTCTATTTCCTGTAATGATACGTCATTAGCCTGCTGTGTGTGATAAGCCTCTACCATTTCAGTCTGTAATGTACAATAAGGCAAATGCAGCTCACCGGCGCCCTGTGGAATTATGGGAGTCACATCAACTTCCTGGCTCATCTTGGTTACACATTGATAGCAACCTGCCCGTGGAAAATAACCATTAATAGAGAGAGCAATGAATGATGTACACATGCCATCAGTCCAGCCTACACAAAGGGATTATGGATACTGAGTCATAGCGAGGAAGAATAGCTAAAGACATACTGTACGCTGAAAATACATGAAGTAATGTAGGTCAATACAGTCTTAGTGCTTCTCCATGGAGAATCGCCACTGAAAGGGATGTAATGAAGACTTCATCCATGAATAAGAAACTAGTCCAGGATGAATCCTTTGGACTTTTCCATTACAAAAAGATAGGCCTATGTAAACTGTAACTTCCACTTCTTAACCTCTGTCAAATTTGATTACACTAAACATTCAGTGTTGTAATGTCATATTACTGAAATGATGCCCCAGATACATAACCAGTGATGGAAAGTAACCAACTGCATTTACTCAGCACTGTACTTAAGTGCACTTTTGAGGTACTTTATGCTACCTTATAGTTCTACTTCACTATATTTCAGAAGGACATATTGTTACTTTTTATTCCACTACATGTATTTGACATCTATAGTTACTAGTTACCTCTAAGATTAGAATGTCACATTACAAAATAAAAAGTTAAACCACTGGTTCCCGACATTACTGACTTGTGACCTCTTCATCATGTGTCGGATGTCTGTAAGTTATTAGCAGTTCCACAAACAAGACGCTTCTCACATAATTTCATTTCAATAGTTGTTTGAAGTCCAATCAGGAAAAAATATTCTAGATTTAACAAAAAGTACTGAACAAAAATACAAACTTTATTTTTTATTCCTTCCCTCCCAAGTAATCATCTTACGAACTGTCAGATTTATAATGTGATGTTTGGAGAGGCCTGGATCCCTACGTTCAGAACCAAAGGACCAAACTTGTACTGCAAATAAAGCAGTTAAACTAGTTCCCGCAGCTACAACAGTAAAATGCCACCTGCAAACTATTGCATCAGTATTAGCAATCTAATACGGTCACATTTATTGTTATATAGGCCTATATATCAGTCACATGGACATTCTTCTGCAGAATGAGTATGATTACTTTTATATTTGATTTTTAATGCTTTTACTGGAGTAGGATTTTGGAGAATTTCTACACTGCCGTTTTGATACTTGGTGCTTAAGCAGTGGATCTGAGTACCTCCTCCACCACCGTACATAAAAATTAACCACTTAACCTCTAGATGGCATTCCAGCCTCTTCTCATGTTACAACTGAGCACCCAAATAGTCCGACAGACCTCCTGCCTCATGTACAAACACTCAGGAACTCTGCCCGCCTTGTTGATATGACAGAGAATGAAACTGCAGAGGATACATAAATGATGATTTATAAATGATTGTATCAGTAGTTAAAGGTGAGGTTTCAAGGTATACCGGTGGCAAAAACTAAATTCCAAATTCAATGGATCAGTGCGCATAACAAAAAAAAGAAAAGAATTTGTACTCTGAGATTTTAGTCTAGTCATTTCACAGCAGCACACAGACACTAATCATATATCGAGCAAACACTGGGGGGCACTAGTCTCCTGTGCTTCTTCCACTAATTGCAGTGATTTGGTTGTGACTCTCTCCCTTCTATTTCTGCCACCTTCCCAACCAACCAGCACCAACCAAATCCTCCAGAGAGCTTCCTTAAAACCAGCTGCCTCTTCATTTTAACTGCTGGATCAAATCCTTCCTGTCTCTCATCTGCATGTGACATGTTGCTAAAACAAAAGGAAACATTGTTTTCCCTGTTTAGACAGCAATAAATAAAGAATCATTTAAAACACAGGAAGAAGATAAAGACTTGAATGAAACATCATATTTTGAAGGGACGGGCAGCTTTTCTGTGACAAACACACATTCTCACTCTGTTCTCTGCTGATTGGTGTGTCAGTCAACATGGCTGGATTTACACTGCCTGCTCAATTCTGATGAGCTTGCTCTCACCTGTTCATGAGATCTTAGGCGGATTTGAATGGATGGCACAACAAACAAAGTCACATTTGAGCAGGCAGTTGAAATCCGGCCTGTGTTGACACACCAATCAGTGTGGAGCCCAGTGTGAGGCCGCATTTAACACAGATCTGATTGTCTCGGCGCTGTCCAAACATGAGCAACACATGAGGCTGAAGCCACATGGAGCAGAATGTGTACAGAGCGGAGAGCTGTGTCCAGAGACCATGATACACAGGATGGAGGGAGGGAGGGGAATATGAAAGAAGGGAGGAAGAAAAGACTGAAGAAATGAAAAATGGAAGGATGAAGGGAGGGAACAAAAAGTCAAGTCAATTTTATTTATATAGCCCAGTATCACAAATCACAAACCTGCCTCGAGGGGCTTAACAATCTGTACAGCATACGGAAAGAAAGGAAGACAGACGGAGAACGATAGATTGATAGAAGGAGGTGGGAGGAGGGGTGGGGAGGTGGATAGATAGTAAGGAAGGAAAGATTCAATGAGACAAAAGGGATGGAGGAAAAGAAAGAAGTGAGGAAAGAAGGATAGACAGACATGTAAATAGATGAAAGTAAGTAGAGAAGAAAAGAAGGAAAGGTGGAAGAAAGAAAGGATAAAGAAATGACATAAAGGAAAGAGGACAGAAAGGATGGATGGATGGATGGATGGATAGATAGATAGACTGGATGAGACATCAAGAAGGATGGAGAAAAGGAAGAAAGAAAGAAAAGATGGACAGATAGACATATAGATCAATGAAAGTAAGGAGGGAAGAAATGAAGGGAAGGCAGAGGGGAGAGGGAAGAAACAATGTTAAAAAGTAAAGACAGGATAGATAGATAGATAGATAGATAGATAGATAGATAGATAGATAGATAGATAGATAGATAGATAGATAGATAGATAGACTGGATGAGATGTCAAGAAGGATGGAGAAAAGGAAGAAAGAAAAAAGATGGACAGATAGACATATAGATCAATGAACGTAAGGAGGGAAGAAAAGAAGGGAAGGCAGAGGGAAGAAACAATGTTAAAAAGTAAAGACAGGAAGAAGGGAAGGAAGAAGGAAAGGAAGGGTGATTGGATGATAGATAGACAGTAAGAAAGGACAGATCAGGATGGATGGATGGATGGATGGATACATACATGCATACATAGAGAGGAAGAACATATTGGATGAGGTGTGAAGAGGGATAGAGAAAAGGAAGAAAGAAAGAAAAGATAGATCAATGAGAGTAAGGAGGGTAGAAAAGAAGCAAAGGTGGAAAAAGGTAGGAAGAAATGAACAATGTTAAAAAGCAAAGACAGGAAGAAGGGAAGGAAAAAAGAAAGGAAGGATGATTGGATGATAGATAGTAAGAAAGGAGAGATCAGATGAGATGAAAAGAAGGATGGAGGAAAGGGAGTAATAAAGGAAGGAGACATTGATCGATGAAAGTAAGGAGGGAAGAAAAGAAAGGAAGGTGGAAGGAAGAAAGAGAAAGGCAGGATGTCAGAAAGGAAAGAAGACAGAAGACAGACAGACAGGCAGACAGACAGACAGGCAGACGGATAGAGTCTGCTCTGTGTCTTGGTGCAGACAGACTGTGACAGCTCTGTTTTGTCAGACTGCTACGATGCTCTTTGGGGCTTTTGGGACTGAGGATCACAGCGGGGAGTGTTCTGGTGTCACTGGAGGAGGACTGAGAGATGTAGCCATCATGTGAGTCTCTCTTTCCTCTGCGTGTTGTTGTGAATTACGGCTTCCCGGCCATTCGGGCCACAGAAGGATTTATTTGGAGAATTGAAATGGAGGTTTGTGTGAGGCCTCTGAGAGCCTCAGTGTGGGTCTGAAGGTCTGTGTCACTACATGCCTCTTCATTTCTAATTTACAACCCTCCTGAAGCTGCTAATGTAGAATTTCAGCAGGATGTATGGCTGATAGGAGAGTTCTACAATGGCCCGCACTACTCACTGGGACTGCATGTGTTACTGTAAATAATGAGACAGGCTTCACTATGTTCCATTTAATTATATCAGCTAGTCCAGCTGTGTCAAGCAAGGAATACTATTTCAGCAGAATGAACAGTCCTGACACAACATTTTGACTTACTATGGGGGCCAAATCAGCATTGCTTTGGTTTTCAGAATGACTTGCATTATCTTGTTTAGCAAATGAGTGCGATACAAAAGGCACAGTTGCAGTCAATCTAAGTCAATGGACATAATTAAGTGAATAAATGACTGTTATCCGTAGTTGATTTAATATATTAGACAACTGTAGCAGAGAGCACAAAACTGCAGATGAATTTATCCTTATTAGAGTCAGAGTTTACATTAGCTGTGTCTACAATGAGCACTCCATTACTGAATTATAAATAATCTCCAAGAAACTTCTGTCTAAATATATTCAACAGGAGCTTAACAGATTGCGTATCATCAACTTGCACAGTTGCAGACATACCTAAACCACATTCATTCAAATGGGACAATAAGAATTATTTTAATCTCTGTCACAATTTGTCTTCAAAATAACCAATTTCAAATAATGCTGTTACAATAAAGTGGTGTAGGGATGATGTTTATTTGTAGGCAAATGCGGAAGTTAGCTTCACCCTGGTTCCCTTGGCAAAAAGCCAATAGGATATTTCAATTACATTTTGGATTATTGCTGAAAATAAGTTCTGTGGCAAACAAAAGTTTATGATACTGACACATTTTATTCAACAAGATAATCTTCACAAAAACACCACTTTTATGAATTTTGCGATCCCCAGAAGTAAAAAGCTAACACTAGGCTACAAACAAACTGTACCACGGTTGCACGACTTTAATGTCAGTACCACAACAAGGCTGTAAATCCATGTTTCATGCAGTTAGACATGATGATGTTCTGTAGTCTTATTTAGCCACTTGTTAGCAACTGCCTTTTTAAAGACACTTGAAATCTTCAAAATGATGTCATAGAACAAAACCTGAAAACCTCTTAAGCTTATTGTACCCACAGACCTTACTTCAGGCATTTATTACAAAAACCCATTCAAGAAACTCAGTGGGTCTCATTCATGAAACGTGAGCAGAAGGAATTTGTGTGTAAACTGTTCACAGATGGAAATTTACGTGCATGTCCGCATTCATCAATATTTTAGTAGCTCTGATCTTTTCGTCGTTACTAACAAAATCTACTCCTGCTCCTGACCACTCATAGTGCTTGTGTAAATTTAGTAAAGCACATAAATATTGCTTGTCACTAACTCGTATTGCGCTCTGTTATGTACACAATACACAGATGCCTTTGAAACACGTAATCTAAACATGACAAAATATTAAATATATAACATATTTAGTTAAATTAGTTGGCAATTAGCAGGTTTAAGATCCAGATTAGGTTCATGATTGTGAATTATCTATGTAAATCGACTCAATAGATTACACGTTCTTTCTACATGTTGAGTGATGATGATAAAAATATCCGTAAGGACAGCCGGATCACAGCCTCTTCAGCCTCGGTGCCTGGGTTCAGCAGGGGCAGCAGGAGAGGCAGGTGGTGGAACCATGAAGGAGCATGCGCCAGCTGAAAGAATTATTTGAGACAACACTTTTTTTTGTTTTGGTTTTTTTTTTGGTGGCCTTTTGATCATTTGAATGAATAAATCTGATCTGAAAAATGTTTAATTTACGTTGTATTAAACAGAGCTTTAGGCTATTAAGATTCAATTCATTTGAAGACGATGCATACAAAACTGAACCCACTTCATTCAAAATCCCACAAATGAATCTTCTGTTTGTTTGGTGACCGCTGTATTTTTTGTGTGTGTGCTTATGCGTTTCTTTGCCTCCAGTTTCATATCGAACTATTTACGCTTCACCTCTGACATGGTTCTTTGTACCATGGAGACAACATTAACAGCATCTGTTACCTCCCTGCAGGCCTTCGCTTTGCCTGTCCCTGTCACACCACTACTAACTGAAGAAAATAAAATGTTTTTTCTTAAGTCCACTTCACCCAAAATTATTTCGATCTCCGCTTCAGAAAAATTCTTTTTTCTTTCTCTCTCTTTCTTTCTTTGCGCCATGACTGACAGGTCAACTGGATGCACCTACACCTCTTTATATGGTGGTCATTGGCTACTCATGGGCGGGGATTTATGCTAATTGCTGATTACCTACGATGGATTGGCATTCATGATCATACACACGTGTTTACGATCAAATCTGAGTTTCCCGCAGTGTTCCTGAATCCGGAGTAGGTTTTTAGTAGCGTAGGCTTTTATGTGCAAATCTACACAGAGATTTACTCACTTTTCATGAATGAGACCCACTGACTTTAAGACAGGGGAACTGGAGTGCCAAAATGCTAACTCATTTCCAAGCTTTAGGCATTGCGGCACTACTCTATGGGATGCCAAATACAGCACGTGTAACAAAATATGCAGGTTTAAAGTATGGCGGTACAAATAATTTAAAAATGTCATGACATACTGTATTAACTTCACAAACAACCCCAGAAATACATAACTTTAGGTAACTTGCATAACCCCGGTTCTTTGAGCAGCAAGAGTAAGCTGTCAAAAGCCAGGCTAATCTTTGCCGGCTCTCAGGTCTAATGAGCTTTGTCCTGATTAGCTCTGTCCTGATGTGTCCTCAGACCAGAGCAGATGCCTCTATCACCAGGTGCTGCTTGCTGAGGATGCCAGTCTGCTAGCCATCATCATAGTTTTTTTGTGCTACTTTGAGTATTGCAGCCTTTCTACTGGCTTGCATTTGTTAATTGAGCTATATCTAGCAAGCTCACAGCACTGGGAGCCTGCAGGACTCCTTAAAAACACAAAGTTTTCACTGATAATTTCGCATTTTTGTACTTTAAAAAGAAATTCATAACCTTTCGCCAGGAAGGCAGTGGCTGTGGACGGTCCTTTAGAACTGCATCTTACCAGTGTAATGGCAGCAACAGAAAAAGATCAGACCCCCAGCACAATAATGTTGTCTTCCGCTAAAACTGTGAAAAACACCCACACTGGTGGCAAAATGTTTGGCTCTCTATAGTTAGCATGCTACGCTTGCTCTCCTTCTCCTTCCCTTTGTTTATTGGCAGTGCAGAAGCTGGGCCATTTGAAAGCAATTTGGCTTTGTATTATTGGCTCTATTTATATATTGGAATAATAAATTATTGCACGAGATTTTCACTATCAGCTGATAATCTATTGGCCTGATATGTATTGTGCACCTTCATGAATTCTCCATGATGGAAGGTGAGTTACGTTAGTTTTGTACTTAAACAGTAAACCTGGTTAGGCGGGGCATCTATTGATACCAGATACTAGATCCATGTCCTGGGGAGTCCCGAGAGCCTGCGGTCACCTCACACCTTCTGCCCCCATCAGAACTAGCTAGTTCCACAAACAGCACTCGAGGTTGTTTGTCTCTTTTCCTCAGCAAATTAGGTTATACAGCTGCAAAGCTACCTCCCATCATGAAGAAAGAAGATTACGCTCTTGCCTGTGCACCAACAGGAACAGCATTGATAGTGAGGTGTCTATGAAAGAGATTATTTAGTTTGAAGTAAATCTAAGTTGTTTATTTCTACATTTACATATTATACATTGATCCAGTTGTTGTAAAGTCAGTTTAGAACCTATTCCAGGACAGGTTAAAGGTGATCAGTAGAAAGCTGTGATGCACACGCACAATATATCGTTATGCTAATATATGTTCTACAGTGTACAAATGCTTTTTGCCATCTTTTCTTTTTTAACTCTAACTCATTTTTACTTTTAAGAGACAAGTAAACTTTATATTTTGCTCAAAATAAAGCTGTCACACCATTGCATTACTTTAACCAACAACAACAGGAAGAGATAACAACACCCGCATTGATAATGAAAGCCATTATTGCATTATTCATCCAAATTGCAAGCTTATAAAATATCACTTGACAGCTGAGGCACCAAATTGAATTTTCAAGTTGTTTTGAGTTAATTCAGTCAAACACATACTGCTGACCAAGACCCAAAGCTGTGTGACAGTTTTTTTAAGGCATCACCAACATTGAGTCTCTAATTTCTCTCCAATTATTTCAACTTGATCTGTTACTTGGTTAGATCTGTAAATGCTTTAAGATCTGGCTTCCAATGATGAAACAGTTTTGTTAAAATTAGGGACTGCAACTTCGGAATAGCTGAATTAATTAACTGAAGACGTCCTGTTTTGGTACGAATTTTGACTGTGCTGACTCAATTTAATGAGCATGTGATTTTATTACTCCTTTTTGTGTTACTCGGTCCAAACATGAATAAAAGTCTGTGTTTTCAACTGCAGAAGCTAAGCCAGTTAATTAGAGTCTGTAGACTTCTGATCTAACCATCCCAGATGGATCTGAACAGATTCTGACGATGTTAGAATGCTTGAGTTCAGGATGTTGGAGCTGAGTCAGAGTGGAGTGGAGTGTCATGATGCCACAGCAGGATTGAGGCAAAGTTTCTTCGAAGCCATGGCACTGTCAGACAGGCTGGGTGCATGCTGCCAGGTCAAATATTGGCTGGAGCTCTGTGAAATCCCTCAGGGTCAAAAACAAACGTCATCATGGAAAAGTCTCCTCTGTCTTACATATTCGTGCTGCAGGCATCAAACCTAATAACGCTGAGACTTTATGTGGAAAAATGATGAGAATGATGGGATGAACTTAGTGTGACCAGTTGGCCCTTTTTATGTGAGACTGCACAGCATTTTTATCCCTTGTCCTGCATCCCACATGTTGAGACAGTGTCCTGCATTTTGATTTGCTCCAGTTTCGAAAAGTCAAATCACTGCAGGACAGACGCTTTTCTAAAATCTGGCTTTTATCCAATGGCTGTGAACAAAGCAGGGAAGGCTGTCATCATGAAGCTGTGTTTGATGTCAATCACCCTGCACAGACATGTGTCAAGTGCAGGTTAATTTGTCACCATCGCATACGCTTTGGCCAATGGGAGAAATTGCAAGTCACCATGAAGTCACAAGCTACACAGATTTAGGGGGAATATGATGAAAACTACCACAACAAAAAAGAAATGCAGCTACATCAAAGACTGGGAAATTACTTGTAACTCAGTCTAGCCTGTGAAATTTTAGTCTACCTCTCAGCACTGGTAACACATAGTCCCACACTGTCATACACAAA
The DNA here is from genome assembly GCF_011397635.1 of Epinephelus fuscoguttatus. Classification (NCBI taxonomy): domain Eukaryota; kingdom Metazoa; phylum Chordata; class Actinopteri; order Perciformes; family Serranidae; genus Epinephelus; species Epinephelus fuscoguttatus. Next base: position 29,999,339 of record NC_064759.1, read on the forward strand.
CATACTTTGTTTGTTTTTGTGGGATCTGGTCACCCCAGATAAACTGCTAATTAACTTGGTAAAGCCTACAAGAGTTGTTACTGTAGTTTCACAACAGATAGAAACCAACATGAATTTTGCAGAAAACCCTAAAATAACTGCAAAAATAGAAAAATGATCCATGCAAGGCAGATAGAGTATGACTACTACTACTACTGTTTTTGTCTGTCTGAGCAAACACATAACGAGCAGACAATTCTTGTGCCCTTCACTGTTACAAAAATGATTCTTCTGACTATATGAAAAGAAAAATCAGTGTAATGATGAAGTGTACGGACGTCTCAGATCATGCTGTGGTTTGTGATATTGGGGGCTGAATAAATAAAATGAATGAGACATGTCTGTGACAGTCTCCCATCAAATCTGTCAGCTGATCAAGGCAATAGCAGTAAAGTAATTGTAAACTAGTGTAAAGAAGATGAAGCCATTATGAGAGATGGAAGGCAGTCCAAGGACAGATGGATGTCTCATCTGCGCAGAGGCCATGTAGCCATTTGCTGTCAGATGCTCCCTGTCAAAAACCAGGCAGAGAAGACTTGAGTTTTGGGTCTTTTCTTCACTGACAGAATGTATTCAAACAGAGAAAATGGATTTCACATAAGCCGTCACAACCACAGAACAATAACTGACAGTGGCATTTCACTGCTGGTATGGCTCCGACAAGAGGAACCACCACTGCCACCATCCAGCGGTCAAATGTCAGCCTGCTCCTCTCTCAACTTTACGACTCAGCCTGCTTGTTTAATAATCTCAAATATGAAAGTGTGATTGTTTCTCCAACTGGGAGAATGTAATTAGCTGAAAACTACTAGTTGGATGAAAACACTGCAGTAGAGATTACTTTTAATTTACTCATTCAGGGCTCATGTAAGAATTATATAAAGAGTATAACATAAAATAGATATATACGCTATAAACATGCTCAAATTATTCTTGATTAAAAACATGGTGTAATTACATATATCAGGTTGTATCATACTGTACATGCAGGGATGTTGGATGTTGGGCTTTGAACATTTCCACACATGATCACTGGTAGACTAGTAACTGCTTTTGTTCTCATACAGGCAGAGTGGAGATGAACCTTGCAGCAATTTATTTTTAAACCCTGAAAATCTATTTTCACAACCTGCCTCTTATTGTAAGCGATGAAGAGGCTTCGATCAGTTTTAGTCATTTCACATGAGAGATTTCTGTATTTGCATTTTTATGCTTGGTTTTCTCCCTGTTTTGAAAATGTGGCCTTCTTCACTCACATTGTCAGGCCACTGTCAAACAGATGTGATCAAAGCAAAGCCAGTTTTTGCATATAAAGGAATGCTTCACCTACAATATGACCATTTGTATATCAATTAGTCATGCCGTGTTAGCTTGAATTTGTGAAGAAAACTTTGCTTTTCTTGCATGTCTCCACAGAAAACAGCAAACTTATTTACTGATTGATTTACTGGGGAACCAAAAAAAAAGCATTTTCACTAAAACCTTAATCCATAAAACTGACCTGAAAATAAAACTTACCTAAGATCTCTTTAAAGCCAAACAAATGCAAAATGTTTGGGAAGTACTGAACATACGATTGTATAAATTAGACTTTCATTATACTGCACAAGCTACCTGAGAGTTTGTAAACGGTTGTTTTGATATAGTTTTGCTGTGGTTAAACACAGCCCTAAAAATCGGCCCTATAAATATGTTCTATTATCTGTGAGAAATACAATGTTTTCTTCACAAATTCAAGGTAACAAGGCATGACTGACTGACTGACTGACTGACTGACTGACTGACTGATTCACAAATGGTCATTTTGTGTATGAAGTATTCCTTTGAACTCCTTATTAATTATACCTACACTTAGGATGTTTTCCCCCTAAACTTTATCTTTAATTATTGCTCTTTAGTCATGAAAATGCAATTTCATAGAGCATACAGAATAACAGAAGCTTTAACCCTGTTGTCCAATGACTATTCAAAGAGTCACACAGTAACTGAGAAGACTTAACATGAAATGAGTCTCTTTGACCTCCCTGAGATATCTGATATATTAGTCCACTTAAAAAAAATAAGTGTGTATCATTTCTTCTCTGGTATGAAAAAAAAAATCATTCACAACTATGCAACAAAAGGGAACTTAACAGATTCGATCCTTTTTAGACTCAATACTTAAATTGCCAAAATATAGAGCTGAAATTGAATGGAATAAACTTCCAGTTCCTCTGAAACTTATTGAAGCAGAGAGAAATTTTAAGTAGGCTATGAGGAAATGACTAGCAAGAACAGGGACCTCACACAAATTAACTCCACATTGTCATTTTATGTTATTTTTTATGTGATTAAATGGGTATTGTATTTGCACCTGTCAGTCTTGCCAGACTTAGCATTTTGGAAAAATAAGCCTGTGGGCTTCATTGTGCAATTTAATTCTTGACAATTTGTAGGTGTACGTGATAACTGTCTTCAGGTGAAGCGGTATTATGAGTATTTTATGTTTGTCAAATGAATCTAACCATCTATCTATTGTTCAGTGTTACAATTTTAGCCTAGTTGTGATGTTGGAGGAAAACTTATGAGTTGCCAAACACATTAAGATTCATCCTCTGAGGGTACTGATTATTGTCAGCCATGTTCTTTGAAATCCAGCTATTTTTGTGTCCTTGTGTCAAGGAAGAGAATTTCAAAAATGTTTGGCAGGAGAAGAAATTTTGACCTTGTGGCGACACTCGACAAGAGATCAGGTGGTCACTAAAATCACTAGGAATAATCCTCTTGGAATGATAATATCCACAGTAAACTCCATGGCAACCTGGCCAGCAGTGATATGTTGACAGGACTGAAAGTGTTTTGCATGCACACAACAGACTGCCCTACATTACTTGTCAATCAGTATCCATAATAGTTGAATGGGCTTTTTCTTGGTTGGATTGGAATACAGAATCCAGACAGGAAAGTATAGATAAATAAACTGATGACAAAAGACAACATTGGACTCGCAGAGCAAAGGATGAAGGCCAGTGTAGCTACTGAACAACTTCTGCTTTTAGATATTCTTTTGTACCAACAGCTATGTGCCAACTGTGAGAGAACAAAAGCAGGACACCTGCAGTGTCCGAGTGAAAAATACTGGACTGCATTTTAGATTTCTGCCCTTGGAAATATTTTTTTTTTCTGTATTACAATACGCTTCCTCCAGGGTGAAACAGAGAATAAAACAGCATGTGTTCACACATTCATATTTCAGTAACCTACATGGCACCTCCTATTAATTATGGTATTTTGCAAAGCATTTTTAGCAAAAAAACACTACTGTACATCTGTGCAGATATTTTTGGTGTCACATTTCACGCTATATTTCATATACTGTGTATCGCTGTCAAACATACTACATTATGCAACTCTTTCTTTATCTCAGTATGTGTTTTGCAGTTGTTTTGCACACAATTGGGATTTTTCCCACAAGAACTGTCCTCTATGTGCTGTATTTACTTTTTTCATCCATCAGGAAAAAAAAGCATTTAGATGGCAGCCGTTAAAAGCTGTACTGTATTAGAATTCAGCAGCAGCAGAAAGAAACTGTGGATTCTGATTATGACTTCGACTTTAAAATCATTTTCAACTGACCTTCATTATATGGCTTCAATTGTGCGAATCGATAGTAAATGGTGCAAAACCAGACAATGGCACAAAGCTCAGGAGTGACCTCTCACTCTTGGAAATTTGTGGCCAGATGCCACATGCTTGGCTACAGAGAATGGACAATAACAGGACAAACGTTAGTCATAGCCAACTGAATTATTCTTTCCTTTATAAACCAGTGAGCTCGAATAATTCAGTGATGTAACTCCGTAGCAGAAGGAGACAAAAGTGTGAGCCAAGAGGAGGAATCCAATGTCCTTGTGTAGAATTTGGAGGACTGCCATAAGTCAATTGATGGCACCCCTGTGGAAATTAGATTGGGAGGAGATAACACATGTTCTTACAATGTTGCCCTGGTCCAAAGAGACGGTTCAACAAAATTTAGTAAAAAGCCAAAGAGAACAGGCAGCAGACTGCAGGGACAGTTTGGGTTATCCATCAAACAGTCACTGACATCTGACGAGAATGTAGCCGCCTCCATACTCCATACTTTGTGCATTATGGTGCATACAAGCGCCATAGTCCAGAGACATTATGTACTGCAAACAGCTAGAAATTAAAAAGTACTCTGTCTATTAGAGATGCAACAATCAGTCAACAAAAAGAAAATAAAATGGCAACTATTTTAATCACTGAGTAATTGTTTAAGTAAGTAACGAAAAAAGCCTTACAGTTGTTTGATATTTCTTAAATGTGAGCATTTCTTTGCTTTGGATTTTTGGCCTGTTGATTGGATAAAACAGACAGTTTAAAATGTCACCTTTAGCACTGGGAAAATAAAACAGGGCATGTTTCACAATTTTGTTTTCAAAATGATTAATTGAGAAAATAATGTGCAGATTAATTGTTACTGAAAATAATCATGAGATGCCACCCTACAGTCTCTGTTACCGCATGTGTGGTTTGGGTTTACTTGCTTATAGATAAAATCTGACAAATTATACACAAAGAGTGGTAAGCCGATGTGTTCTTGAATCCCAGAATACAACTGTGCCTTTGTGTGTTTGTGCTTTTGACCTAGCCTGAGCAGGGAAGCATCCAAAACACACACATCCAGTGATCCTTGACACCAAAATTGCACGTCACCCCTTAATAGCTACTCAAACACCACATTGTGCCTGCCCTCCCACTGAGACATTGTGAAGTTCAGTTAGTCACCACAGCACTGAGTTGAGCTAAAGACAAAAAACAAAACAAAAAACAACCTAACTAAATACTTAAATAAATAAACCTGTGCTTAGACCTGCTGCTTGGTTGACACAAATCCCTGTCACGCACAGCCACGGGTTCTCTCTGTGTGCTGTTTAATGGACGACTTAAGCTGTCCTCTTTCAGAAGGCACCGCAGGCATCACTGTGGCACATTAACATCAGACGAAGACCATGCGATTATTCCTCGCAGGACAAATGTGCTCAATCATATGCTTAGATAGCATCATGTGTGGCACACTTTCCCCTCCTCTTCAGTTTTATGCTGAGATGACTTCCACTTCCTGCAGAGCATGCATGATAACAAATCCAAAATGTCAGCGTCCTATGATTTATAATGCAGTCCTTAACTGAGAGGTTGTACATCATGCCCACACATTCATTGACAGGATGAAATGTCACATATTAATTCATGCCTCATCACTGCAGATTTCCCCCGCCCTCTATGTGTCTCTCAAAATGTTGCAGTATAAATGGTCTGACCAGTGACCATCTTTTTTCAAAGGGTGTCCTCATGTGCCAGGTACTATACGCAGATGGAAGCTAAAGGGCATATTATCTGATGTTTAAAGACAGGAAACCGTTTGTTGTATTCATCCATAAGAGACAAAACAGACAGTAGAGTGAATCATAGTTCAGTCCATCAGGTGAGAGTGTTTGAATTAATTTAAAAGGTTTTTGTTTTGATTGCAGTTGCTGTGGCATTATTGGTTTCTTAAAACAGACTGTGGGACTGTACAGACTGTACAAATACAGCACTGAACGGCACAATACAGCCAAGTTCCCTGTAAAATTTTATGCAAAACAAAAATCTTCTCTGTGTACCATTTAAACTGCCTCTCAGTATTACTGCTCCATACAGATCCAGTAAGATATGTCTTTGGTTTGCTTTTGCTGCAGTGTTAACAAAATATAAGTCCAAGAAAACAAAGGGAGTGCAGAAATGCTGTTCAGTAGTTCTGGTTCCCTGAATAAAATATTACATGTGCAGTTTCAATTATGAAGCTCGATTACTCACTCACAAGCCGGAGTGATCAAAAGCAGGCTGCTCCGTTCTGTTGTGGGGTTTCTTTTCTCTGGATTTTCCTCAGGGGGAGCGTAGGAGTTTTTTATGACTGCCGTGATTGAGGCTTTGAGAGCTGATGAAATTACAATAATGCGCCGTGTGTTTTTAAAACCGCACTCATGTCCTTCGTAAGGCTCATCCTCCGTACAGCGGAGCACATTACCAGCTTCAATTTGATGTCTTAAGGATTTGCCTTGTGGGAGAAGTGATTTTCTGCAAGTGAAGAATGTCGCATGTGACAGATGCGATTGGCTGGTCAAAGGGGATTTTTTAAAATTTATTTTTTCAAAGAACAAGAGCGAGAAAAAATCTGTTGTGATACAGCTGCTTATTTCACATCAAACTGAATCTGCTTCCTTTAGGAGCGTGTCACAAGGCATTAACAGCTAATTTAGAAAATTTCCACAATTAATTGCTGAGGACAGGGGGGCTATTAAATTGGACACCCTGTGAGCTATTAGATCAAAGTTGTCATGTGCTGAGAAGAGCTTTAGTGTTCACACTGTGTTTGTACAGTATATCAAGGTCATATAGACCTGGCTCAAGGCTGGTTTTTGTACTTCTCTTCCCAGCTATTTTTTTTTCTAATGTTTTCACATTGGATTCTATAATATGAATATTACATATGTTATTATCTAATCAAGCCTCTAGCCTTGAGCCGTCAACCTTCTCATATTTTCATGTTATTCCTAGTAGGATATAATACATATCATGATGTCAACTGTCAACTGTCACTGCGGTGCTATTAAAGATCTATAATTATATATATACAGTCATTCTTTTCTGACTGAGATGGATTCTGATGTGCTCAAAGCATATGTTGGTGATGATATTAAGAGGCAATGGTTGACACATGCAACCTATTAAAGGTTCTGTATGCAACAGTCAGAGAGATAATATTGAAGCGTAGCAGTATTTGCTTTGTAAAGATTTAGTGGGGTAACAGCGTTCTATGCAGAGAATAGAGACACACTGTGTGTATGTGTTGTAATCCGAGCTTCTCTGTGGTTTTTTGTTGCCATTATTCTGTAATGGCACTCAGCAGCGTCAGGGAACCATGGCCAGGCAACAACGTAGGTTAAGGGGGTGAAAGTCCATGTTGCAGGCAGGAGGGGTGGTGGATAAGTCCAACAACCACAGACTTTCACACAGGAGAATGGTGTTAGCTTCCTGTATAAATGTAAAGCCAAACCCTATTCTTTTGTCCTAAATCCAACCACTTGCATATGTTGGCTTAAAGGATAACTTCGGTATTTTTCAACCTGGGCCCTATTTCCCCATGTGTATGTGTGTGTATGATTCATAGGTACCACTCGTTCTAAAATTGGTTCAGTATTCAGGGAGGCGGATGCAGCCAGGAGCTGCGAAACGAGCTATAACGGTAACAGGGGCAAATGTGTCCCGTATAACTTTGCGCATTAAAAGTGCTTTTTTTTTCGCCACGGTTCAGATCGCCAGCACTATCTCTGTAAATAGCATTTCCCTTACCCTTCACTTGCTCTGGGCTGTGATGTCATCTCGCGAGAGCTTTGCTTGTTGTCGGAAGAAAACAGAGGAGCCATGCAGAGCGCCGCTCAGAGTGGCGCCAGTTGTCCCGGAGTACAGCAGAGAGTTTTACTGCATCAATTGAAAACAATAGTTCGTGTTTGTGCTTATCTGAATTGCAAGAACAGGATGTCGCGCAACACCCCGTACAGCTTTCATAGGCTGCCTTTGTCGGACGGCGAGATGCTGAAGTTGTGGCTAGTTGTGCTACAAATAGATGCTAACAGTCCTGTCCAGACACTGCGCCTTGCAGACCATCGGGTCTGCAGTGCTTACTTGTCCCAGAATGACTATTGCCAGCCGAAGAAGAGAAGACATCCAGTCCTGAAACACCTCTTCCTCAAGAAAACGGCTGTCCCACGAGTAGAGAGAGCTACAGACACAGTGGAGCAAAGCTCTCGCGAGATGACGCTCACACAGCCCAGAGGTAAGGGAAACGTTTACTACGCTATTTACAGAGATAGTGCTGGCGATCTGAACCGGTCAGTGGCGAAAAAAAAAGCACTTTTAATGCGCAAACTTATACGGGACACATTTGCCCCGTTACCATTTTAGCTCGATTCGCGGTTCCCGGCTGCATCCGCCTCCCTCAATACTGAACCAATTTTAGAACAAGTGGTACCTATGAATCATACGCACACATACACATGGGGAAATAGGGCCCAGGTTGAAAAATACCGAAGTTATCCTTTAACGTAATCACGTGCATTTGTTGGTGAAGCAAAAACACATCAATATGTGGTGTTGTACTGATGTAGTGCATTTATTTTGACAGAGACCGTATGCAAACTATACATTTCCTGTGAAAATAGACGTGTATTTTGAAAACATAAGATGCATATAACAGGCTGAAGTTGACGTGGCGTCCCAGAACGTCAACAACCAATGCACCCAGGGTACCTTGCATGTCATACCTTGACATAGAAAGTCCATGCCTAACGTTGATGTGCGTCAAGGTCGAAGTGAGAATGTGCTGGCATATCATGCATCGCCAGCTAACCACTAGAGTTCAGATTTCATTACTGACCTGCGCATATTTATTATATCCATATTTTTGCTGCTGTTCTGCTGCTCTGTAGCATGCTCACTAGTCACATTAGCAGTTGTGTCAGTACAGCTGGAGATGTCGCTGTCAGAAGAATTCAACACTCTCCTTCCACAGGGCAAAACAATGGATGGTCACACAACACTGTCCAACTCAACATAAAATCGTTTTAGAGCATTAGCGCACTGTCATCAAAACAACCACCACTTCCTGCACCGATGACCTAGTCCTTGTCAGGGAAACATCAGAACATGTTTGTACTACAAAACGTATGTGGTCAAATGCATCCCAGACCACCTCAGCAAGTGGTTTGAGTAATCAGATCACAATACTTCTTGATGGTCATTTACATCTGTATTTAGTGCTGTCCACCATAACACATGTTAACACCAGGTCTAAACAGGCTTGGAGTGACAGAAATGTTTCAAGATGTTCAAATATAGTTCTACTAGAATATGTTAATTAAAGGAATAGTTCAGCATTTGAGGAATTATGCTTTTTTGCTTTCTTGTAGAGTGTTAGATGAGGAGACTGATACTGCTTTCATGTCCGTCCACTAAATATGAAACTACAGCCAGCAACCAATTAGCTTAGCATTAAGACTGAAGATAGGTGAAACAGGTAGCCTGGCTCTGTCCAATTACCATACTATTTCTTGTCAGTATAATACAAAAACAGAAGGGTACATTTGAAAAGTGTTGATTTCTATTTACTAATTCTTGGCCAGGTACAGTTAGCTCTTGGTGCCTCTGCTGGTTGCCCAGCAACCTCACAATGACAACAATAAACAATGGCATTAAAGTGAATAAGCGCATTTTCCAAAACATCAAACTATGTTTAAATTTCTGTTGGAAAACCTTTGTTTTTCCACAAGGTTAGGAAGAAATCTAGCAAGACATATTCATGTAAGAATAAATAAATAAAAACATTACTGTAATTAGATGTATGATATCCCAGTAGTAGGAACATCATGTTAAATTATGGATCCTGCTTAAGATTTATGATGAAAGCTGCTCAATAATCAAACACATAGAACTCGCAAAATCACCCCTATTCTCAGGATCAACAACAGTGATCCCTCCCACCCACACTCACACACACACACACACACACACACACACACACACATCTGCCCCCTCAGTTGCTTTCATGATACATAGTGTTGATAGCGCTCATTGACCTCAGTTTAACATCCTTCAATTCATATCAACCAGAGACTTTCTCGATCTACTGTAGGCTATTTCCCAATGCCCCTGTGATTTAACTGTGGGTTAAAAATTTATTTTGCTGAAATGGTTATGGAGGAATTTACATTATTCATCCACTTTAAGATTAGAAAGTATATTAAACTATATAACTCTTCTAGGTCCTGCTCTTGGAAACTGTTCCACAGAATATTAAATCCAGGTCTATTTTCCAAGACATGAATTTCATTGTTATGAGTGGTGAAAATGCTGCTACTTAGTGCACGAATCATTAGGAATTTGTGCTCTTAAAAATCTGCCAGATCAAAATGGATTAAGGTCTGATTGCCTTAGTCAAAAATGCGTAGATAAGAACGCTGAGCAAAATGAAAAACAAGGATTCTTTCTTTTAAAGTCCTGAGACAATTATGGGATGACATTCAGATAGCTTTACCTTCATTTAAGTGTGTGAAAAAACCCCTCTGGTATTTCCTTGGGGTTTTTCTTTCTCAACAGCTTCCCATCTGTACCAAGAGCAGTCCACCACCCTGAGGACATCTGGCCAATGAGAGCAGAGTTGTTGAAAACGGCTCATTAGTGAAAGACTGAAATATGAGGCGAGAGAGAAGCTAGTTAGTCGACGCAGCATATAAGAGCCAAAATATCCATGGAAGCACACACAACTCATTATGCTTTGAGACGTGTGAGGGAAGAAAACCAACAACTTCACAACTCCTGCTTCTCTCGGTAAGCACACGACATTGTGCAATACAGGACGAGGAGTGGAAAAACTCCACCTGTTGGAGGATTCTATCAACAATGCTCATTCAGATCAATAAGATTCTGTACATAGGAGAATCGCTGCTATGTACAGAACCGAGAGAGCCTCCATCTATCATGCAATGTGTCAATACTGCTGGCTGTCGATGCTGTGTGGTGTGATTTCACGGCACACATTCAGCCCTTTGATGAAAGTGGAGGAATGCCATGGGGTATCTGAGCATCAGAGGCAGCCAGGAACATCCCTTCATTGTACCCGCGCATGCACCTCTGCAAATTGATTTTCTCCAGCAGGCACATGCCCACGCCAACAGACCACAAATGCCTCCATGAACAGGACAGTGAAATCAGCTTACTGCACTAACCTGCTCAGTCACCAGATCTCAATTGAGCATTTGTTGGATGACATGGTGCAAACGGCAGCAGAGGACCAACACTGAACACCAGAGAGGTTCCTCAAGGGATTTTCCGACACAGAAACCAGAGCTCTGATGAAGCTATGCAACGTTCCAAGAGCAAACAGGGGGTCAAATTAGTGTTTAGAGGGTGTTACTATTAGTGCATTACACTGAGCATACATCCATACTGAACAAACACTCTGAGCCTATTTGACATCTCAGCCTAGCACCAGCTTATATTACATCATCACCCTTTGGGTGAAATCTGCTTGATGAAGCTTGGGAGTAACTTCAATGGAAAATCCTTCTGGCAAATATTTCTAATCCATACACAAATCCGAGGCTTAGACTTTAAAGTATATGCTTAACCCCAGTCTGAAATCAAACCTGTTCCTGCCAGTCAAGTGCATGTTGTTTGATTTTTTATGGGGTCTCTTCATACTTTCTTTATTGAGCGTTCTGTAATCTTGGTCATGCTCCCTTGCTGATCGTCTCTACTTTGGTTGCTGCAATTAACTTCATCTTGGCCAGTTGATATAATATCGTGACAAACCGTCACCTCCTCACACTGTCAAGTCTGTGGTAGGTATCCACTTATTTCAATCCAGTCTGTCCCTTTCTATATTCTGATACTTTGATTTGTTGGGACATTTAACATTCATTAAAATAACTTTGACAAACTCTTCTCAGACATACTGCTGTTCTCTGCAATCATAGAGTTTCAGTGACAAATACACACACTGCAGATCATACGTCATCATTAATTCTGTTGTTTGTGCAAAAAGTATGCTCATCTTTCCATCAAACACTTCAGTGTTCAGATCATGTGACTTAAAATAGTCTTATTCTTTGCAGCACTAGCTGTACCTCTACAAGGGTGCATAAATGGTCAATCATGAAAATTGCCCACTCTGAAGATTTGTATTAAAAAAAAAAAAAAAAAGTACTCTAATTCATCTTACATGCAAAGTAAAGTATATTCAAATGTCATTTCATTTTGTGCCTTTTTTGGAGTAAATCTCAGCTATTTGTAACCACTGACAGTGACAGAGAGCGGCAGATTAAATGAGACCCACATTACAGCAGAGACAAGGAAAATTCAAAGAAGGTAATGCTGCAGTTTGACTGCTCTTGACTGCGAGGAGATGCGGATGATGAGAAGTCAAATTATACTACTATTTCACCTCTTTTGAAAGGTATTTTAAAGGGTGAGACTGAGTCTCTGCTCACACTAGGTGTTAATGTTAACAAGGAATATTTGCCACAATGCATTGCGACAGGCATTCTTTAAAGTTCTGCAGTGAACTGAGGTGATATCAGTGGTTATTTTGACTAAACCAAGCCGCGAACAGCAAGTGGAAAAACTCATTAAAAAATCTGTAAAGGTGCATCGGAGAAAAGCAGCAGACTGAATGATAAAAGCTCTCTGCAACTTCTTTTCTTAGACTGTGAATACTGCAGCAGAGTCTCATAACAGCCGCATCTCTATTAATAAAAGAGAATAGCAACATTGAACTTCATTATTTTATATTTTATATATAAATTAAGGATTTATACATTGCTGATAAAGAAAAAATACAAAACATTTTTTGATCTTACATGACATTTACATGTGAAATTTTACACAACATATTCAATAACTTACAAATGCTTTATTTGCATAAAAAATATATCTCTTTACAAAACTTTTGTAATATTTACATATTCATATAGACAGGTTTTTGAATGGGATAACAATTTGTGTGGTACATTTAAAAGCATTCTACTCTACTCCAGAGTCTGATGTGAGACTGACTTGCCGTATACTGTTTTGAACCAGATGCATTTCTTTTCTCATCCATACGAAATATGAACTCGCAAAATATATTACATATCGATAACACAAGACATCTTGCCAAAGAATGCCATCAAGTATCAAAACTGTATAAATGTACAAAATGTAACAGCAATGACAGGAATCAACGTAGTGGTACAAAGTACTATAGCAGCAATTGCTATACTGGATCACTTTTTGCCAACATGCACAGGTATGAAACTATGAGCTGCTTTTCAAACACACCTCTCTTAGATAAACCACCAGAGCTGACATCACTCAGCTAAATCATTGCAAACTGTGCAGATAAATTACACTGATGTACAGTTTCACTAATGCAATAAATGTTATGTCTCCCTTAAAAACATATGCCCATACAGTATTCAAGGCACTGCAATGATGTAGAAATGTGATGACAGTGTCAAATTTATTCTTCATTTTTAAAACGTGGATGGACTTGGATGATCATACAATACTGATGGTGGCTCATGTGTAAGTGTGCAAATTTTTTCATGTATACTGTACATTTGTTGGCAGAAGCTGATGGTTCAGTAAGACATTGAAATAACCATTTGTATCAGTGGGTGTCAATAAAATAGGCCAAAGCTGTGCATTTATCAAGAGTCTCAGAGTAAGAGTACAGATCAAGAATTAACTAAGGCACGGTTTCCCAAAAGAATTACAGAAACGCTGCTCAGTTTTTGAAAAACCAGAAATGATGTGGAAGTTGCACTTGTTCTGTCTTGGAATTACTCTTGAGTAAGGCAGATGCATGTCAAACTTTAAATAAGCATAAAACAAGACAACAAGCTTCGTCTGACCTCGGACTGCCACTGACACATCCTTGCACTTCGATTTACTGACATCCAGGCTTAAATAAACTTCTGGGAAACCTGGCCAGCTGTAGGTACTGTGCACTGTGGGTATTCTCAACTTTGTCATTCTATAAAACCTGAAATAACTAATCAGGGAACTCCTACTGTGAGATTCTTGATATATATACACAGGCTCCAGGCTGGGGTTAATTCACACCAAATTTGGTTCATTTGGCACACTCAGAGTTGGAAAATCATAAGAAGAAAAATGACCAAAAATAAATTAGTTTTCAGAACATTTTCAATAACTTAAGAACAGGTTAAATAGATGAATGAACCCCACATGACCAATATACTGAAAGTTACAGTTTGTCTTGACTAGACTCTCACACTAGTCAGCAGTTTAAACTCTCATACTCGAACAACATTTCTGTCAAAAAGGAATTCATTGCACACAACTTGATAATAAACCCTAATGTGGACTATATCTCTTGTGAAGAAAATGTACTCTATTGTTGTCACAGAACCTGTACTGTAACAATAAAAGCCCTAGCATTCCCAATGGCACTCAAAAAAATTGTACTGCACTTCAGTAATTAAATCCCTGGCCATATATTTCTTCAGTAGGAGGTACTATCCAATTAAGAGGTATAATTGAGCATATAACTTTGAACAGACTACAGCACAGACACTATTCAAAGAGAGGCAGTTTCTTCTTTACTTCCTCGTCTCCTCTCACACACCCCACTGCTTGGAAAATAGACTCTAAAGATTACATTGATCAGCTCACAGTCGAGAGGCTCCTCACCTCCATAAGAAAAAATAACTCTCATTGGGATGAATACAAGACTCAGACAAGAAAAAAAATAATTAAAAAAAAAACCTTCTAGGTCTGGGCTGTTTTCTTCAAAGGAAAAGTTTAAATTTTTCATTTGGCATTGTGAAGTAACCCCTCTATATTTATACTACAGAGCATAAAATACTCTATTTTATCTATATGCCAGAGGCTCTTTTATTCATAAAGCCAACACTCATAGAGTGTAAAGAACACTTTTCTTCACCGGACTACGGGAAGATGCGGAAAGGTGTGGGACCTCCCCTTCCTCTCTCTTAAATCTTTGATCTTTTGTATATGATCGATTGCAACTGACGTAGGTGTTGCTGAAAGTGTGCTTTATGTTTCTGAGCAATTCTGTGTCTTTGTTGTAAGTCATCAGAAACAGGGAAAATATAAATATGTCAATATATATTCATGTTAAGCAAACAAGGAGAAGTTGTATTCTCCCTCTATGTGTGTCCCTCTCCCTCCTGTTATTCTCATCCTCAGTAGACATCAAACCATGGTGCAGATGGTGTTGAGATTGGGGTCAAAGCGTACAACTTTCCCCTCAGCGGCTTTTGTGTTTGTGTTGTACATCGGATTCTCAAAAGTGGCCTGTCCATTGTTGTTCTCGTGGACAGAACATCCTGTGTACTGCGCTTTATCTGTTTTCCTGGGGGGAAAAAAAGGAGGTTTCATATTAGTTGAGAGACAGTAGCCCAATTATCTCCCCTCCTTCCAATCCAATAAACATGTCTCCATTATCTTGGTGTGGACAGCTGCAGTAGGTAAATGCGGCTGAATGGTAATTATTGTTGAAAAGATCAGTCAGAGGAGCCCTATGCCAGTTCACTGGTAACTAACATAATGAGCGCTAAATTTGCAAGTCACAGGTCCTGTGCAGGCTGTTCTCATTCACTGCTCATACTTAAACTGACGATAAGTAATGCACTACAATCTGTATATAACCAACCTAATCCCTCTCTGCCTGTATTTTCTAATTTTCTTCTGAACTGGGGGGGTGTAATCACATGACCTATGCACTGTCCTACTCCATATGACAGGAGCAGAGCAGGAAGTCAGGCAATGCAGAATAAAAATTTTCCATCTGGGGAGGAGATCAGGGTGGTGGATGCATCAGACAAACACAGGACTTTCACCCAGGAGTTACATTATTTAAGTTACATAAGTATGTCACATTAAATGATACTATCCAGGATTTTTCTAAAAAAAGACTGCCCTCTGCCTGTATTTTCTTAGTTTACTCTTATTTTGCCGTATTCAGGGTGTTCCTGGGCAGGTGAGGACTCTATAAAAACCAGGTGCCAGACCATAAATAGCAAGCATCCAAGAGGAACCTACAAAAATTGCGGACACAGTGCCAAAAATAGTGCAAATAGCTTATCTGTGTTAACTTTTGCTGGTGACAGTGTTTACACTGTCACCGACAATTCCTGCATAGTATAGCTTTAAGTACGTAACATCATGACACCTAACTGTGATTCTTTTCCTAAACTTGACTCAACAGGTGGGGGGCTACCTTGTTAGATACCATAAAAACCATGTGCAGAACTTTTCCTAAGATATCATATGACCTGCTGTATGAGGATACGTTCTGCACATATGTTCTGCTCTGAGAGATAATCTGAATAAATTAGTCCACCCGTCTACAGACAGTACATGTTCATACAGGGGATACGGACGTACAGTACATTACACATCAAACTGAAAGTGTTCTCATTAAAAATGCCTGACGTATGCTGCTGTGTAATGCTGTTTGGATTGTAACACGTTGACTAATATTGCATCATGCTTTGAAGCCTCTCACAAGTAAGCTACTGTATTCAGTAAGGAACCTTGCTGCAGTAAAACAGGCTGTGGAAGTGGGCCACAGTGTACTATCTACCTCATCTTGATGTGCATTTTCTTTGGCTGCAACTGTACAAACATCTACATGAATCTGGGTTTCCGAAAACTTTTTCAACACCAGGTCTGTGGTAAGTAACTTTAAAACTCAACATGGGACAAAGGCTCATGAAAAACGTACTACTTTCTTTCTCATGTGGGAACAAAACAGATATAGAATGCAGTAGCAAGTAAATTTGGGTTGCGAGCTAGTAGGAAGACATCAGGGTACACTACATACCGCTGTTTGTAGAGATAAAATCCGAGGCCTGCAAAGATGAGGGCAAAGAAAGGCACAAGGATAGCGACAGCAACAGAGCTGCTGTTAGTGGAGGCGTTGGTCTCAGGGTCAGGGAGTGTAACGTTCTCTCTAACACTCAAACCTGGAAGAAAAACATTACATTTAGCAAAAGAATGAGGTAAATGTGAAAGAACAACAATTTAAATGTTCAGATTAACAAAATGGCACAAACACAAACACTGGAGAAACAAAATGGAATAATAGAAAGATACGTATCATCTGCTGGTGACGATAATGATGATGATGATGATAATGAAGAGGAAGATGATCACAATGATGACAAGTCGGAGCTGCAGCAGCCAGTTGATAAAGACGCCAACCATAATGATGGCACTGATAAGGATCACTGCGACTGTGATAATCTTGTTGAAGACAATCATGAGATGATGACAACAGGAATGTTGAGTGCAAAGAAATGAAGGACAACAATATGGAAGGGAATGATCTACTGAGTGCTGTGACTGTGGTAACAGGCAGTGGTGGAGGAAGTACTGAGATCCTTTACTGAAGTAAAAGTAGAAATACCACAGTCTAAAAATACTTCATTACAAGTCCTGAATTCATCATGGTTTACATAAAGGTACATAAGTGTAACCAGCAAAGTATCAAAAGTAAAAGCACCCATTATGCAGAATGGCTCCGTTTGAAGGAACAAATTTAATGTTACAGTTTGTCAGTATGGAGGTTATTTTTATTCTTTTGCGCACTACTGGGTAGATCAGTAGTATAGTAATGCATCATATCATATAAGCATATTGTAAGTAAATGGAAAAAAAAGTAACTAAGTAATTGTTAGTTTTAAATAATTATTGTAGGTGTTACTTAAAAGAAATTTAAGACCTCCTTTGGGTCTCAGTTTTCATTTGTATTTTCAAAAACAATGTTTTAAATGAAAACTCGTAACATCTTCTGTGCTGCTCTTAACATGCCCCACATCTCTTCTCTCCATGGAGATTAAGGGATGGTAAATTATCTACTTAGACTAAAGGACAAAAATATGTCTATGCCCAAGAGTGTTTCATATCTGTTTTAAGAAAATCTGATCATATTTTCCTCTTCAGACAAGACAAAAACAAAACAAACAAACAAAAAAAAACCCCACACACAAAAAAAATCAATTACCTGATTAAAAATTCTTAAAATTGCACCTATTCCATCTCCCTCTTTATAACATTTAGAATTTGTGAATATGAAAATACTTTTAGTTTCCAAAGTTATACAGTTGGACCCAAGATGTCTTCTACCTCACTGTAGGGTCCTTGTGTGCTGAAGGTTTCAAATTTCCACATTACACTTGTTTACACTGTTGCATATTGGAACTGGTTGTGATGTCACAAATCAGGCTTTTGTATATGCTTCAATCTCAGATTTAAAGGGACAATTCACCCCATAATCAAAAATACATCATTTTCCTCTTACCTGTTTTGCTTTTCATCAATATGTTGTTGTTTTGGTGTGAGTAGTAGAGTGAGAGTGTGAGATATCAGCCGTAGAGATGTCTGCCTTCTCTTTACTGTAATGGAACTTGATGGCACTCAGCTTGTGGTGCTCAAAGCGCCAAAAAACACACATTGAAAAACTCAACAGTGATGTGTCTTTCCAAAAGTCATGAACTGGTTATTCAAGATAATCCACAGATTTCTCTCTAGAAAACTATACGTGCCAACCATATCACTGTGCAGAAGGAAGCGTGCTTTTAGTGCTAGCTTATTAAGCACCACTGAGTTACTTAATGTTACAGCTCAGCCAGGGAGCATGCCATTAATGTTTCTACCACTTTTCATGTGCACGAGTGTCTTGTCCATTAGCACACCAAGTGATTCACGCTTCCTTCTGTGCCATGACACTGCTGGCAGGTGTAGTTCGGTACAAAGAAAATAGTTCCTGCATGAAACTGTTCACAATAAAGTCTTTGGAATATCTTGAGTAACTGGGTCATGACTCCTGGCAACAGACATTGCTGTTGAGTTTTTCAAATGTATTTTTTTGGTGCTTTGAGCACCACAAGCAGAGTGCCATCTAGTTCCATTACATGGTGAGAAGACAGACATCGCTATGGCTGATAACTCCAACACTCTGCAACTCACACCAAAACAATCTAGATTGATAAACAGCATTACAAGTAAGAGGAAAAATATGTATTTTTGAATTTTAGGTGAACTTTCCCTTTCAGATAAGCACAGAGAAACTTTCCAGTAGATGAATGTGGAAACAGCCTTCGGTGTCAAACTCTGCTACTGTATCATTCATTCAATACAATTAAAATATTTTTTTGAGTGGAGTAGGCATTTAAATATAATCTCTTTCTTTTAACAAAATTGTGAAAATGAAAGATGAAGAGTGACCAATGGAAATGAGAACTGTTTTAAAATGACACATACCAAGTCTCTGTAGTCCAAACTGTCCGTAGTCTTTACCCTGTATAAAGCCTTGGAACACATAGCTGCCACCCTCAGGCTCAGCTGAAACCTAGAAGAAAAAAACAAAACAAAGCTTGAGAAACTGTACGTGTAGTTTTAACTGCATGAATAAAATCTGATTTGTCTTGGCACCTAAGAGAGTGTCGCATTTATTCCACACCACATCAAAAACTACATGCAGTACACTGTATTTAGTACGACAGTGAACACATTCTGTCATGCTACATTCAAAAATAACACCTTTGTTTTTCTAAAGCCTGCTTCAGAAGCTGTGCAGTATGCTATCAATAGCTCAGCAGTGTGCAGTCAGCTGTCACACGTTGTTATTAAGTGGACCTTGAAGTTTATTTTAGAAGAGGAACTTCAATTCCACCAACGAAAATTGTTCTGCAGTCGTTCCAGGTCCCTTAGATGTCAGGTGTATGTCTGAGCTTATTCAGCAGATTGTCAATGCGGAAATGACTCACACAGAGCCACTGGTGCATCTGATGTACAGCCAATGTAAATATATGTAAACAAAAACAGACAATAAGCCAGGAAATTACTATTCTGCTTGTTGTCACAGTTTCTTCTTATGTATTGTGATTTTTTTTTCTTTGTTGGCACGTTAAGTAGGATGAGAAAAAAAATGAATAATGAGGAAACACTGGCTTGATTTAGTCCAAGAAAGGATTATTTTGGCTCCCTAGTAATTTCAGCCCCATTGCCTGTAATATTCTACTTGTCTGTCAGACTGAACAAAGAAATGAAGTAAAATAAAAGACAATCATAGCTCTTGGTTAATTTCAGAAGATCACTGGCCAACTGCTTTAGATTCCTGTGTATACTCACAAATCCGTCCATTGCCCAGGTCTCATCAGTAATCCTGCTCAAGGAGCTGTGGGCCACCGCTCTCATCTGGTACAGCAAGAGCATTAACCGTGCCTCCTGGCGCTTGTACACCCCTACAAGGTGGAGGACAAGAGGCAATACGAGGAATGATGTGAATAAAGAGATGAGGCAATAAGAGTGTGAGGGAATCATAAAAGACGAAAAAAGAAGCAGCAAGGGGAGAAAATAAAGAAAAGCAGAAGAGACGGGAAGCAGTGAGAAAAGATGAGAAAATAAAGCTGAGGGAGGAGACGAGTGACTCTTGAGTGGGCAGTTCGTCAGTCAGCGCAGACTAATACATCCGTCTTTAGAACCAATAGTTAATTTCCACTCTCATGCATGAGATCATCTGGTGATTGACTGATTGACATGAGGCACCCTCAAAATAAATGGAAGTGACACACAGAGGTAGTGAGAGGAGGAGAGGCGAGGCAGAGGGGAGGAAGTAAGAGACAGATGATTTATAGATGACTCACCAGAGAGCAGAAACTCCATGCTACTGTCGGTTAAAGTTACATTGACTTTTCCCGTTGTGGCATTAAAGCTTGTGACTGTCAAAGTCATTGGCTGTTTCTGGCCTTTGTAATCGTAGGAACCCTTCCACACAAAATCAGGAGCAAAGACGTCGTCAGGAACTTCAGGAGAGAACAAGAAAAGAACTCATTAAATAATGCCATTAAAATTAGAGCAAAATAACTATGGTGTACCATACCAATATATATGTTACAAAAAGGTATGAAAATGTGGATGTTATCATTCCTATTTTGTTTCTAACATGCCTTCTTTTTTTTCCCTTTTTTTTTTTTTTTTTTAAAAACAAAACATCAAATCAATATTATGTTCTTAATGCCAGTTGAATACTGGCACCCACGCTGTAAAATGGTAATTAGATGTGCAGTGGAATCAACATATCAAACAGCTGATCTTTTCATTCAGTCTGAATATTATCATGTTCCTTATAAGCTTTGGCAATCTCAATTAATGATAATTAAATATATTCTGAAAGAGATAACTCTGGACTCACTCTGTGAACTTGGGAAAACTTTTTAAATAGTTTTGCACTGATTACATTTTTTGTAGGACTATTACAGCACAGCCATTAACTACCATTAATTATTTACCTGGGAATTGTCAATTATCCAAGCAAAAAGGTGAATGCTTGTAGTTCACAACAGAAACTAAAGCTACTAATAGGTAGAATAATTATCGTTGGCACAACAAGTTAACGTTTAAGAGGTTGAAAGGGGATGCAGATGCCAGGTAACAGCTGTTGCTAATAGCTTATTATTTTGTATGATACCGATTAGCAAAAGTAAAATGTGACTCTACAAGGGATGAATACGGCAGACGCTCTCTTTCACAGTATAGTTTCATGTTCCTGGGCTAATTACATTGTTTGCCTGGAACATTGGCAATATACACTATACCTCGTTAGTCTAATATGTAAAAGACTTGTACCTACAGGTGATACTGTAGGTACGTATGTCTGCCATATATCGTATATATATCTTACTGACGACCTTTACAAACACAGACAAAGAGTCTACAATCATGCTAGGGGTTCTGGAGTTCCTACTTTGTTATAGCAGTGCTTTAAATTAATGCTAATGTCAGCATGGTAACATGCTCATATTGACAATGCTAACATGCTAATATTTAGCATGTAATGTTTGTCATGTTTACTATCTTAGATTAACATGTTAACTAAGCTAAGCTGAGTGAAGGTTTCTACAAAAAACAAAAAGGTGGTGCCCCGGCCAACCTGCGTATACCAACATTTCCATTTGCAACGTTGCTAGTGTGGTTAAAAACAGCCCCTGGTACATGTTAATGGCCACTTAATATGTTCTGTTACTAGTTAAACATAATTATATTTTTGTTCCAATTATTTACATCTAATGGCAAAGAAAATGTCTCAAATCTAACTGAAAAAGAGCAGTAACCTAACATGTTATGGTCATTATACAAACAATAAACCAGCTTCTAGGCAACTGGCAACCTGCAGAGCTGAAAATGAAGCCAACACAGAAGAACCAAAAACTACAGTTCTTTGAATGACCACTTAAGGCTGGCTTCATTGGCCAGTCAATCCGCACAGACCCTCATGTTAAAATGACCAACTCTACAGCATGGTGTCAACTTTACGTTCATGACAACTGAACAGGAAATAAATTTTATACAACTCTCCCATTTACATTTCACTACAGCTTAATGTCACGCTATCAAGGCGGGCAGCTTTGAGTGACAAGGTGTCTGCTGAGAGTGTCCTCAGCTTCTCAGTCAGATCCACCCCCTGCTCCTCCCTCTCACCCAAATAAGGTCACTTCTGGCTCCAAAAAAAACCCCCAAGAGGGTGACGACCAAAATGCTGAACTCAAGGCTTAAAAACAGGCGTCCACAAACTACTGGGGGACGTCATGGTAGCTACGTCCATTATTTTTACAGTCTATGGTTCTAGGCTAATAATTTTTCTCACGTTAATTATTTTCCTCTACTTCAAGAAATGCTGTCTTTAGGTACAGTATTAAAGGACCTATGAAGTCAGTGTAACCTCTACAACTTTGATGAAGACATGCACAGATTAAGCCACTGTATGAGTCTGCTGACTTCTGTGGCTACCAGTTTGACAGCTTGTGTTTTTCAAAACTCACCATTTATTTTAGGGCTTGGTGTCCCTGGTACGGATTTGACAGTTTTCTCATGTGATTTGGAACCGGCTGCAGAGGAACATAAATATGTATGTCACAAAGACGTAGTGATACACAGCCAGGCTTAACAGCTGGAGGATGTTGGAAAAGGAAACACTGCTCAACTGTAACATGCTGCCTACATTAAACTTTCCTCACTTTGGTAACATCCTTGGCAGCTCAGTTCACACAAACATTTACAAATCAACACACTGTTGAAACGTCACGTTAAAAAAAGAACCTGAACGTGCATATTGCAATTAATTCTGAAAACAGTACAGTGTCACAGTGGGTTTACAGAAAATATTACAGAAACCAAAATATCTCATTATATTTGATAAGTGTCTTGACTATCAGTGAGCAGTAGTGCAAATGTCACATAGGATAAATGTTGAAGCATCTACACAAGTACAGCACACACTCTCCTACACCGCCCTGCCCTCCACCTTTATGCAAATGCAAAATGTTTCTCTCAACCTTTAAACTTTCAATGCATCCACATCCTCCCTGCCATCTTCTCCATCATCTGCCTTTGCAAACCTTTGCCAACCACGTACCTCTGCACACAGGCACCTTGCCAGTCCAGCTGCCGTCAGAGCGGCAAACGCGGTGCTCTGAACCCCCGGAGAGGAAATAACCTGGCTGACAGGTGTACACCAGGGTGTAACCGTAGGAGGGCAGGTCTAGACCCACAACGTCAGCGTTGGCCGGGCTCCGCGGCTGCTTGCAAGAGTGAGCTGGAGAGCAAGCAGAGGGCAGACACTTTAGTACACACAAAACAGAGCCAGATGCACACACACACACACACACACACACACACACACACACACACACACACACACACACAGACGTACAGATAGACAGAAAGATAATTAAGCACTCGCTGGGGGGAAGAGAGAGAGAGAGAGAGAGAGAGAGAGAGAGAGAGAGAGAGAGAGAGAGAGAGAGAGGTGGGGGAGGGTTAAAAAAAAAAGAGGATAAAAAAAAAAAAAAGGAAGCACACACATTTAAAATTTTAAATGAGTCCAGGGAGCTATTAGGGAGCATATTGACACTTTAATATCTCTAGTTTCTTTTCTGATATGAATATGGACACTTGTGGCTTGGAAGATGCACTGCCTAATTTTAGACTGAATTGCCCTGCAAAATGTAGTGAGCTTAAATTAAGTCAAAAACAATAACTGTATGAATTGTTATGAGTCATTTACCCATAGCCTTGGATTGCAAAACAAAAGGTGCCAGTACAACAGGAAAGTCTGACTAAACTCATTATCATTCAGAAAAAGTTGAAAAAACAGAAGGCAAAAACATTTGGAGTTGTTTTTGTATTTCTTGAACTAATAAAAATTTTCAAGGGCAAAAACAAACTAGAATAAGCTCATCTGTGTCCTTGCAAAACACTACTAGAGTGAATGTTATGGTGAATCTTGCAAGAGTGTTTTTCATTACAAAGAAGTTCATATAGGCTGGAAGGTCAGAGGCACTATGGACACTGGAAGGAAGATGAATGCTCAATGAAGTAATAGGAGGCTTATAAGTTCAACCCATGTCCTGAAAGTCAGACGACTGTGACCTGAAAAGAATGTGAGCTCACTGAAAGACCACAAACAACTACAAAAATGTAACTATATGTCTCATTAGATCTAGTGTTTTTTTAAGACTGCGATTCAGTTTTGACATTCCTGACTGTGACTTTCTTAGCTTATTAAATTATTCTGTTTCAAAAAGCAGGGAGCTGCTGATTTAGGATAGCACTGAAAAGCTTAGTTTACAAGCTTTTGCTGAATCAGAAACTGGGAACAAAAGCATGTATTGCTGTGTTGCCAAAACAATAGCGTCTTATAGACCATATTACACATTTTCATTCTCTCATGAGTGGGCTCAGTATTCTTAGTTTAATTTTTCACATCAACAAACTCTTTACAGAACAAAAAATTATGCAAATCACATCGCACCACCAAAACACTGAGGGGTTGAACATTCAGGCTCCACAATAATGTGAAAATGGCGAAATAATTTTGCAGCTTGTGAGTTAAAGAACATGTTGCCAGCTGTCGAATGAGAGACAGCTGCAAGTGAGTCACAGCACCAAATCGGTCCTTCATGGCAACTTAATGACATTAGTGGCAATAGGGTGTGGAAGGAATGCCAGGATGAAAGTTTGTGGGCTTTATGAAAGATGAGGAGACTGCAGGAAACTCCTCTTGTTGGATATTACTTTCTGCTGGCATGTGAGCCAGTAATATTATGTGTGTATGTATGTCTGAAGACATACATTTTTCAAAGCTCTAGAAGGTAAAACAGGTGCATCAAGGTGAAAGTCTTGTGCCAAAATCCAGGAGGATCCTTCTCTTATTCATCAGATACTCAGCTATACAGGGGCTGTAACATGTTGGTATACATTAAGAGAGACTGATGAAGAAAGCACAAGGACAACTCTATAAGTCACCTGTATGTGCCACCCAGAGCTCCCTCAACGAGTTGATAAATCTGCCTTGAGGAAATTTAATGCGGTATCTATTTACACTACAAGAAAGAAGAAAAACTGCCTCATACTGTAAGTTGAAGAGATAAAGTCTGCAGACCTAAATAAATAAATAGATACATAATTAAATGAACACCCTTCTCTCTGCCTGAGCACTAGTCTCTGTAACCCATTTAAAATTACAAACTGTCAGCACATGTCCAGGGTGGTTGTAGAGTATGTAGACCATGAATTCTGAAGACACTTACAAGACCGATGAATTGTTGTATCAAAGACACGTCACATCCCTCATCAAGTTCTGTTGACATCACCATGTTTATTTACACTTCAAACAGCACAGCAGGCTTTACTCCCGAGATTACACCAGGCCTCAAAAGACACTTTTGCTTTTTCTGTCACACAACAGCATGTAATTTTCTTAGTTCAAAGTTGGTATCTCTGATAGAGACTGAGTGCATTAGTTAGGGACACAGACAGACAGAGACAGATAGAGGCAGACACACAGAGACAGCCTTGCTGATGGATTTCTGCTCGAGCCAAGGAGGCTGGCCAGCTACAGACAGCAACAGCAGGCCACGGTCAAGAGGACAAAGTTAACTTTTGAGTTACAATGTTTTTCTTTTAGCTGGTTTTTCTTTCAATCTTGTTTGCATGCCTCACTGTACAAAGAAAAAAAAATCAGCAGCAACTGTTCAGAGGTTGGCATGCAGATTCTGATACCAGAATGATGTTTAGTTTGGCTGGTTTAGCAGCAGTATCTACTGGGTACACTTTGAGACTATTGCTGGTTTGTCCGTAAGGTACACTTCCTGAACTTGTCACCCCCTTAAATCTCAAAATTTCATTGCTGATGCTTTAGAACTTTTCAAAACATCAAAGTGAGCTGGAAAGAAAATTGGGGATTTGGGCTGTGTACCTAAAGCAAAAAAATATTAATCTGATAGAAAGGTAACATGATTAAGAACCGGTGATGTTAAACTCTGACTTGTGTCCATTGCATCTATTACATCTATTGTGTTGATAATCCCTCTCGGTTTTTGCTTTCGCCAGCAGAACAAGATTGGTTGGCTTCACTTTTAAATCCATTTAAGTGGCTTCACAGTAACAGAAGACCGTTTAATCACAGAGAAAGGTACTTTAGAGGATTTATGACTGTTTTGACCGAGGGTCAACACAGCGTGTCGGACCCATACAAAAGCACTCATACTCAAATACATATACATAACCACAGCTCCCCCCCCCCCCCCCCCAGTGTATTATGGGCCAGACAGCCCTCTGGGTCTGTATGTCCACCCTCAGGGCTGCACGCATGAAAAATGAAAAAAGAAAATGTTCTACATCAACGGACTGAAAAAGTGAAAAGTGAATTCATAGTTTTATTTTAAGTAGAAATACACATTGACCTTTTGGTTTGTGTTTCTGGATCTGTAAGGATATAACAGCTATATTCTTAAATCAATTCACAACAATCAAAAAATAATAACACAGTTAGAGGAATAGGTTATTCAATGATGTGTCAGTGAATAGCTCAATCATATACCATATACCTATTACGGTGCAACTTTACCCATTTAAGAGTAATGCTGCCAGTGTTTACATGATTCACAGGAGACCAGTGAAATAAGCCTGGTTTCTTCATTGTACAAATAACGATATATTCATACAACAGACCAGGGATTTTAGAGTTAGCAGGATATTTTCATGACAATATTCTGAAGACATAGTCTGCAGTACTTTATCAATGTAAAACATCTACTGGATATTTCTACCACTTGCCAGTTAATGAGTGATTAACAGGGGTGTAAATCACAACTTTCTTCACTATGCAATATTATATCCATTTTTTTGGTAATGATACAATATTTGCTAATATCACAAAGTCTTGTGATGACCACAATACTATTTTGATTCAATTAAATTCAGGGGCCTGCGATTGATATGAGACAGTATTAAAAATATCCTGGGGCATTGGTGGCTTGGTGGTAGAGCAGGCGCCCCATGTACAATGTCACTCCCTCTCTCTCCCCCTCCCCCCACACTTGTCTGTCCTATCAATTAAAGGCTTAAAAATGCCCAAAAAATATCTTTAAAAAAAAAATATATATATATCCTCATTGCCTTTTTCTTGGCTGCTTGCCACTGTCTGCCTGGCACCAGGTTGCTAGCGTTGTTTAAATGTTTAGAGAGAAGGTGCTCTGGACAGAAATAGTGACACAAATGTGTGGAATTTCAAAATAAAGGTATCTTCAGATGATGATATGTATCAATTTGCATTGATGATATTGGATCGTGGATCATTGCACTGACATATCGATCCAGATTAATGTATCGTTACACCCTTATGAGCTAATGTGCTGCAAAGTTACAGGGCAATTTAAAGGATACCTGTATTATGAAGACTAAATTCACAAGGTTGGAACCTAATCAGTGTCACCACTTATATTTTAATTTAACTAAACTTGACCAATGTTTATGTGGCATTAGGGTCAAGGTTTCCTCAGTCACAAATATGGACATTTAGACATTTGTTAAAATATGAGGAGCTAAAATATGGTGACCATCAGAGATACATTTTTCTATTTTAATTCCAGTGGTAACAATGACAGGACGAGGGCAGAGGAAAATCGATAGTTTTCAAGCCACCACAGGCAATGGACCAGAGCCAGAGAGAAGCTCCTGAAACCCTGCAACCTCAGCAGAGTGACCTGGCTAAGAAACTGCACCTGCTGAACAGAGCGAGTCAGGAAAGTTAAAAGCCTCAAACATGATGCCCATGAATGAACTGGCTGTCAGACCTCCATTTCAGCAGTTGGCTCTACTACATCATGGTTACACAAAAAGGGTGTGAAATGTGTCATTTTATATTTACCACTGTGAAAGTACAGTAAATGCAACTGCTGGGATGTTCTGTATACAAATCCAACAAAGGTGGAAGAGAGGCACCTCTTAGAGGCCATTCGCTGAGGTTCAATGTACCACTGACAGCATATGAAAGCCCAACAAAATCAAAGCTAAAGTTTGCACCAGCATCTCAAATTTCAGCTCTCAATCTAAAATGTTGCACAAGTTATAAATGTGCAAGTCAGTCAACAAAGTTGGTTAACTGAATATAAAGTCAATACGTACAATCAATTCTACAAAATTCTACAAAATAATCTATTAAATGCTATGTGTAGATGAATCCACTACCGTTGGATTGATGTTGTGTTCATGTTTATTTTATGGTAACATATCAGTACACAGACAATGTGGCATCCATTAAACATAACTCTACAATTCTAATTATCATATTTAATCATAAAACACTGTCAATCAGGAAAACAGAATGAAGCAGTTGACTCCTGACCTCTGCTTATGTCTGTGCATTGTCCAGCGGGAACAGGCTAAGATGCTGCTGATAAAGGGCCTTATATTAAGAACTTTTTTTACTACTATATTGATTACTATTCTGCAGTATTATTTATTATTTATTACTTATTACAGTTATCATTATTTTCATTACTGTGTAATTTCCTTTTATCCTGGTTTTGTGTACTCTCCTATGCATAGATAAAATCAAAATAAATTAATAATAGTAATGATGATAATTTTAATAATGATAATAACGATAAAAGACATTTTATCCAGCACTGTTGCTCTTATTTATTTCCATAATAATAAAAATAACACCAAGACTTGGGAAGGAATAGTTGTGACTTTAAGAAATTCTAAGTTAATTTTTTTGTTAAGTGGTTTATCTTTCAGTTCCTGTTGAATTCCTGTTGTATACTGGCATTTTCCATTTTCCTTTGGAGCTCCAAGACAAAGTGTGTCTCTCACAGGACCATGCCATCTCAACCGTTTCAAAGATTTTGACAGCAGAGTATTCAGCCCTTGAGAAAAAGAGACTGCGTATGATCCACTTTGTATCAGCCATTTATCTACATGCAGATATTCCTCCTCACCTGACACAGCTGTCAAAACTTTTCCGGAGAGACGGTGTCAATTTTCTGGTTATAACCAAATTTGTAAGTGCCAGTTTATGGAGCTTTCTGAAGCTTTAACCTGTAATTCTGTTGAGTTGTACTCACTCTGACTGCTCTTTTATTCTTAGGGACCTGTCACAGTGCTGGCAATAAATGCCATTAAGGAGCAGGGGGGATGCGCAGCCTCCTGAATCAGTCCTTAGTGAGTGGGATGATGGGGTCAACAGTTTGAAGATAAAGTTGGAGCAGGAAAGGCTGAGGAGGTGTCGGATGACGCAAATCTAGACAGGAGTGCTTCTTGAATTATTTTCTGCTGTCAGCTGTTCAAATGAACCTTTTTGGAAAATTTAAATCAGAAAATAAGCACCATGAATGATAATAAGACCATTAAAAGTGACAGACAATTTTGTGAATATTTGGTTGCTGTGTTCTATTGTAAAGTCTTGCATATAACTGCAAACATTTTGTTTGCAAATGTGCTCGCTATATAATATAGCTTATACATAAGGGATTTTAAAATCTAAATTATATAAACTGCCTGTGTCTGCACATAGTTACATGCATGCATCACATTTGTTTCAATGAAGTGAGACTAAATAGAGATACCTCTTAGTATATAATTTAACAGCACCGCAAACTGCAGCGTCCCAAATGAGTCGAATCAACATCTCTCTAAAATAGTTAACAAGAACTGAACATGATAACTCTCATGACAATCCAAGGTCTTTATCAGACTACCTTACTTTCAGCTAGGTGTATCTAATGAACTGACAAGTGAGTGTATGCACAATGAAAAGACAGCATGGGCATATTTATGGATTCACAAGCCCTCTAAAACTTCCCCTCATCCCACTAAAACACAGGCACACAGGCACACACACACACACACACACACACATACACAGACACACAAACACACACAGACACACACAGACACACCGTGCAGCAGAGTAGATCAGGCAGAGAATGAAGGGTAAGTATTACAATGTTTCTGCTCCCTCAGCACAAATGTCTCCGGAAAATTCAAGTGGGTGTTACATCTTTGGTAGTTATGAAATCAAGATTACAAAATATCATTTCAATCCCCTTATCATCACACAGCTCAAGTGTTTACACTTTAAGTTGCAGAGTAAAATGCAGACTATAGTACGATTTGAACAGGGAATATTTCCATGAAAAATGCTGTGCCTGAAAGGGACTGCACTGAGATATTGGATTACATCACAACTTAGAAAAGCACCAGACTTGGCAAAGTGACTGGGCTAAACTGCACAGCCCTTCTTTGGTGTTGGTCGACAGTTCAGATAGTTCAAACAGAATGACAGTAATCACGGTCAACACCTCGCTCTCAGAATGACTGGGATGGCAGGTTGATTGAGGCTGGAGCTGCAATCTCCCGGGGGGTCAGAGGTTATGGCAGGATTGAGCGAATCGACAGAGAGGGGGGTAGTGTCGAGGAAAAGAAAAGAGTGTCTGAGTAGCCAGCAATGCAGATAAACAGTGACAGGATGCCAGAAGGGGAAGAGAAAAACAAAGCCAGGAAGAGTGATATAAAGATATTGGGAGGGAGCATAGGGAAAAAGCACTCACGGATACAGCTAGGTTGGATGCCGGTCCAGGTGAGATCTGGCAAACAGAGCCGGGTGGTGGAGCCCTGCAGTAGGTGTCCCTGTTGGCACTGGAAGTCGACTCTGCTGCCCACCTGGCCACAAACAGACAGTGCACAAAGTGGAAAGAGTCAATACACTGATGCAAATGCCAATAGGCTCCCAACATCAAATCTAAAGAGCTGGGAAAAATACTGCACACTAAAGTTTTTTTTTTTTTTTTCCTTTTTTAATGATTATCTGTAGTGTGTGGAGGCAGATGGAGACTATTCCTAGAGGCGATGGCCCATGTTTGTGTTCTCATCTGATACACAGACATTAGAAAGTGAGGGAGTTGACTCTGTGGTAAAAATATGGAGACAAACTGTTTTCTGTTATCATAATAAATGACTTTTACTTTCAGCTACCATCCCAGTCAACTGTTTAAGGACGGCATCGACAGAACTTTGTCATTCGCTGGTATCAAGATATTGGTAAAGTTGTTCAGTAATGCAGAAAAATGCAAGAGCACAGCCATTACAAGCAGTGATCCAAATAATAAGCTGCTTCTGCTTTCATTTGGGACAAATTTCATATCAGATATTCTGCTGAATGTTGTGGAGAAATTGTTTGCTCTTAACTTGTAAGTGACACTCCAAGAGCAACATAGAGGAAATAAAATGAAATACACTGGCTGAAAGCATCTCAAGGGAGCTACTGAGCACACACCAATGGTCATGATATCAGTTTTTTTTTTTCGACTATGATGCATTTCAGCACTGCCCGTTTTACACTCACAGTCGAACTGCATATTGTGCACATTATTATAGATCCAGACATGAACCATGTCTTTACACATTCACAGTGGCAAGAAATCCGGCTGGTTTTCTTCAGTGCAACCACATGGGATGGATACATACATGCATGACTACTTCATCCTTGCACCCACATAACATCATCCAACGGAATAAATGATGATTGTACATGGAACATCCACTGGATACTGTGCACTTGAAAAAGGACTAAGCACAGGTAACACAGTAGAGCTGCAAGCTTTCAATGGTATTTTGATTTGGTGCTTCTTGTTCATCTACCTCCACAAGGTTGCTTCAAATATTGATCTCATGGAGAATTGTTGCAAACCTGTCTCAAACTAAGGATGTGATTTTTCTGATCCTTTCTGAAATAAGATTTTCTGGTACACATTGACCTTAAAGTTAAAGAACATAACGCCATCTATTTATAAGTTGTGTCATATGCAGCTCATTTTACCTTAAAGCCTGTTGTGTAATTCATGAAGCCGTGCTCAGGTGTCCCTGGATTTTCACAGGTGGTTCTCGTGGGCTCTGAAACAAGAAATCATTGTCACAATGAGCAGGGGAATTGCTAGAGAACAAAAATGAGAATATGACAGAGGGGCAATCATTGATAATGACGAAGCAATCTCTCTCTGGTGTACCATGTACCAGAGGACAATTACTGAAGTGGCGTTCTAACATGAACAGAATTACCCTGCCATCTTTAGTCTCTTTGACTATGAATTCTTGGCTTTCACAAGTCCCATAAATATGGGCTTCTGAGACTTTTAATCATTGGTGAGACTAAATTCAAATTAAGACACGTCCATGTGGTAAAGTGTTTCTTCAGCACTTCATATTTCCAGCAACGCTGGGCTGCAAATATAAAGCATCGCCCCTGAGGTAACAATATAAATAATGTAATTCATTCTTATGATTTAGTTTTACATCAGTGCCAGATGGCAACACACTGATTCTAGTTCACCCTTAACTGTGTTTGATATTTACGTTAGCTGCTTCAGGAAGAACAACAGAGGATGATCATTTGGGAGGGTGGGATGGTACTTGGCAGATACCTTGTTCATTTAATTTTACTGCCTTTGTTATTTTACTCTGCAAATTACAATGCTTATTTCTTGCATGTAGAAAAGTCTAAACCTTGGATAACATCACATACATCATTTAGTGATTATTAATGTACTAGCATACTAAATCAAACACACAAGAGAATAAATGACTGACTGTTTTGAAACAAAAGAATGACACCCCAGTCTGAAACCTTATTATTTTGTGAATTAGCTGAATCATTAAACAGGCTAATAATTCAGTACCTATACATCGAGGCTGAGATCCGCTCCAGGTGCCGTCATCCTGGCACATGCGTGTTGTTGATCCCACCAGCACATAGGGGGCAGTGCAGCTAAACATCACTTCAGACTTGAAGATGAAACTGCGCCCTTCTCTCCGTCCTTTGGCAGGCAAGCCAGGGTCTCCACAGAACTTGGCTGCGGAGGCAGAAATGTGGAATATTGCTGATGTGATAAGCTGGCGGCCAACAAATCCAACACAGATGTTATGCATTTTCCTGCAAGCATTCATCCAGCAGTGTACCACACTGCACTGTTGCATCTTCCCTTCATTCTCTGTCAATACTGATGCCCTATTCCTCTGGATCGCTCTTACAATTCAAACATTCATCTCTTTTTAACCTCATTACACATAATACTGCAGCAGCTAGTCAATTGAATGCAGCATTGCGTAGACTATTCAGCATTTAATTCAGATATAATAAGCTGTGTGGGCCGCTGCTGCACCCATACAAGATCAGACCGGGATGTGGTGTGCCTACAGTGATTTCCACCGCTGCTGTGAGCTTTGCTGTTTTTGATGAGCTTTTAATTATATCCGATTTATCTGAGTACCTGACTGAAAAAATTATTGTCTTTCTATATGATCTGGAAAGTCTTCATGGACTGAATTATTCAAATTGCATTGACATTTTGCCTGTTGCACAATTTCCTTTGGCCATTTTTTATTGCATGTGGGCAGATGCATTGATGTCTTTGTCTCAGGATGAATTGCTCTGTCTGAACATTTTTTTTTTTTGTTTCCAACAATCAACCTTTCTGTTGAATGGTTACAGTAGGTATGTGAATATTCATCTTGGCAGCAAAGAGCGAGTGAGGGAGGTCATGGCACTCAATTTTAGATCAAAATAATTAGCAAGTGAAATATTAATTTCTCTGACAGGGCCTTGAGGTTAACACAACTAGAGCCATCTGCTGCCGCTGTTGCTCCCCAAGCCTCTGGTATGATATCGCCTTTTTAATGGGACTCTCGCCACAGCCTCAGCAGATGAAGCCCGTTGGATTATCACTGCTGCTCCTTCAATTTATTGCTTATAGACATCTAATCAAATTGACTGGAATAATTTAGGCTGAGTGGGTTTGATGGAAAGAGAAGTCAGCCATTTTACAGGCTGCCAATGTATCTTTCTATCCACCCTTTACTGTATACATACAACCATCAATCCACTATAAGCACACTGATCAGTAAGTCATTTATTAGCTGTAGGAGGTGCAGAAATGCTCAGTGTGTGAGAGAGCACAGGCGGGGACGAGAGTCACAGCATTCAGTCACGCAGCCAGAGAACTGTGGGATCAAGCCAATAATAAGGCAGGCTGCTTCTCCAGACCTGACATGTGTTGCTGCGTGGAGGTCTGGAGACAGAGATAAGTTCTCGCTTGCTCTCTTCCTAGAAGTCAGGAACCAACAGGGGCTTCTCACAGCCAATCCCTGACATAATAGATATCTAGTAAAAGAGGAGATTAGAATCCGGCCCATGCAGGAATGGCTGAATAAAGCCATTACTGCAAATACTGTTATCTCAGGAACAAATCCTTGTATTCAGAGACATATCTTCTCCTAGAAAATATGTTTGCTGCCATACTGCAGGTCCCATCTGAAACCGATGCATTGTTAGTTTCAGCCCCCAGCACCCAATACTTTGTTTGACCGTGTTTGATATGTCAACAAACAAAGATGCAAATATCTGCCTGGATGTGAAAAGGGATTCTTGTCACTTTTCAAATGACATTGTAAGACTTCGTATTCAGATGGCATTTTTTTTTCAGGGTTGACAATACAGACCAAACAGGTGACATGCACATCAGTCATAAGCTTCAAGCTGCAGGGAAATAATGTACTGTTTTATGGATATATAAGAGAAATGGCCGCGGGCCAAACCAAGCTCAGCATATTTAATGTGCCTGTGTGTGTGTGTGTGTGTGTGTGGGTGTGTGTGTCGGTGGATGAGTGAGAGAAAAAGAAGGAGAGTGAGACTAGTCAAACTTTCTCTCTCTCTCTCTCTCTCTCTCTCTCTCCGTCTCTCTCTCCGAGCCTCTCCCCTTCCTTGATGAATTATCAATGCTTTGAAGTAATCAGTATGCAGAGGCCAGATTCAAAGTTGGGATCACAGTCTCATCCCTGCAGACACATGAACTAGCATTCTCAAACACTGATTTTTGCTGCTTGCTCTTCGTTTCCCCCATGTGCTGTGAAAGGGAACATGAATATGCATCTTAATCCTGTTTGGCTGCAAGTGCTTACAGAAGTACAGGTTTTAAGAAATGCACAGATGGGGTTGCTTTTGCAGATGCATGGCATCTCCTGCAGTATTGCTGAGCTGTAATTCAACTAAAAGTGCTGAGTATGAATTGCAATCATATTTGTAAAGTCTGCAGCAGTGCAGGCCTACTATACTGTATGTCTGATAAACAGCAAGACTGTGGCTTTAAAATGATTATGCATTAAACTAAATTTAATAAGCATATCAGGTTACATTTGCAGCAGATCTATATGATGGAGCCAAAAGGAATCTGATTATTTTTCCTGCTCAGATCATGATTTTGTTAGTAAATGAAAAATATTCCCAGTCTACAAGATGAGTAGTGCACTGACTACTGCTTGTATCTTTATAGTTGTTGTTGTATTTAATGCGCAGATACGATAAGATTACTGGCCTATACGCATTTCATGACAAATGCATGTCTTATAAAGTAATGCATAGTATGTACAGCAACGGTCAGTCCTGTGACTGCATTGTGAGCATTGGCATTAATTTAGTATTTACCTCTTAAGAACGACTTTAAGATTTATAGGGATGAGCAGCTGAGATTGCTGTAGATAGCGCTGTGCTGACATTTTAATGCATAGATAATAGCTTTTTCTACACCAAATATGATCAGCACTTTCTTCCCCGTTGTCCCCATTTTCTAAACTCATTTATTTGCCTTAGTAAACCTCAGTGATTTATCACAGACTTGCTTCCACTTCCAGTACTGTAGCAGGAGGCTAGCTATAACAACATGTTTAGAAGACTAGGTTCTTAACAGAAGCTGATTATCGATCCCACTGAAAGATGTTTACAGTGAATGGCTCTCAATTTGTGTCAATTTTGCACTAGCAATGGGAACCTGCATTCTAGGTCATAAGTAATGGAGCTCTTAAATATAATTACTACATCAAAAACAAGTTTCTGTTGAGACACATTAAACACTAGCATTGCATCATGAAACAAAGGTTACTTGCTCACATAGCTGCAAGAGGTTGTTTTGGGGGTGCTGATGTGGAAAAATGATTGTGGTGTGTTGAGGGATGACACTGCTCATCATAATTGTGGTAGACAGCAAGTAGACATGGTACATTTACCAAGTGGAACCTTATCCATTTTATGTCCAGATGACAGTTTTTATTCATCACAACAGCTCAGGACAAGAACACAGATATATCAGTGCACCTCGATAAAACAGGCAGTTGGTCACTTAGCAGTGCTAAAGCACATATCTGGTCATAACAGACAAAAACTATCCTTTACAGTTAAGCGGGACATAAATCAGACAGCAGTGTGCGCACTGACTTACAAGAATTACAATAAACGACTGCAATGTGGCCATTTAGAAGAGCAAATGGCTGCAGAGGTACTGTGCTTCTAGTTGCGGGGACACAAACCCTAGCAGTCTGTCAGCTGGATCTCCGATGCTAAATACCCAAATGGGACCGTGTCCGCCTGACTGAATACGGCCACAAGCACCGAACTCCGTCATTAACATAAATTACAAAAGAACACAGAAGTGAATGTAGTCCTTTTTAAAGAGGCTCAGGGGTCTCACACTGTTTTTGTCATGATTCAACATGACAAAAATACTACAAACCAACTCATTTCTCTCCAATTCATAAACTCTTACATAAAGGCAGCGATCAACACAGTGTAGTTACAGTCTGCACAATTAATGCATGCAGCCATCTGATAGCAGAGATCCCCTGCTAAAGAAAGCTGCAACAATCAATTAATTGATGCAGAATGCACAACTTCAGCAGTCAAAAGGACTGCCTGCATTCAGCAGTTTAAGTGGAGATGTTGTTGTTGCAGCACAGCTGTCAAAAAAAACCCAACACATCTTTCAGCACTTAGAGTGATGTGCATGAATATTTTTCAGTGGCATTTGTTTTTATTCCACTTAGTACCGACTAACACTCAGAGAGAAACAAACACATGTAAGTACTTAACCCTTCTTGATGTTTTATTTCTGTCTGACTGATATAATGCAAGAATGATTCTGATGACAAAGAGACGCTCTTGAGCAGTCATGCATCCCAGGGGTTATTATTATGCTTGCAAAGATGATTCTGAGAAGGTCTTAATGTAGTAAAGAGCATCACACACCCCACTTGTGGTTCCACTCAGATCATCATCAACACTGGGGCTTTGACTCTGGGGCTAGAGGTCAATTCTCTTGTCATTTAATCAAAATGTAAATTGGAGGTCTAGTTCATGTATGAATGATGAAATATTAATTATCCTTCTTTATGAACAGGTAGGACACAATATCCTTCTCATGGTTGGCCTTTTTCAATATTTGATATCTGAAAAAGAAAAATCATTGTGTTGACACTGAAGGTGATATCAGGATTATGTATAACTCACTGTTTATGGAGAAAGACCTTGACGTTGCAACTAGGAGCAACACTAATAATCCCTGTTCTGCACCTCTGCAAGACTGCCTTATTATATTTGTATCGTATTTCAGCTTTTCCACCTAGGCTCTGATGTTAAATTCCATGACTTATTCATGACTTTCATTAATTTCATTAACTTGCGATAACCCCACAGGGGTAAGCAGTAAAATGGTAAAAAAGGCTTGCCTAGGAGAGAGAACTTAATACTAATGTACTGAACGTATGAGCAAAGTTGTAAAATAACATGCAGGTATATTGATGTTAAGAGAGCTATTTGAGAAATTCCGCGTTACTTTATGACTTCCCTCAAACACATTTGTACAATGTTAGGCCTTTGTCTGACTGGATTATTATACCTCTTACTATTCCGTGTTTTCCACAAATTCCACGCACAGTGGGAACCCTGGTAATTTCACAGTCAGATACGTAAGGCAAGGCAGAATCTTTCACTTTTACTTCCAAATGATTTAATATGAATTCATGATCAATAGATGAGTAAGAGGGAAAGCAACAGGATGCCAGATTTTAATTATGAGTCCAACACTTCACATGCTTGATCATGTTTAAAAAGGGGCATCAAGAGACAAGATCCAATTTAGCTCACTGTGCAAATAACCATGTTTCAGACAGCGAAAGAAATGTCACCACCACCATTTCAGTCTAAAGATAAGGAGACTCTCTCTACATAAATCTATAATTATGATAATAATCATCAAGAAAGTATAAAATGGTGACTCACGCAAGCACTGAGGCAGGTCTCCGGTCCATGTCCCATTCCCTGTGCAGGTGAGCACAGCGGGGAAGGACAGCTCGTAGCCAGGTAGGCAGCTGTAGCTCACACTGGAACCCCACTCCAGGACTGAGCCCTCCAGGAGGCCGTTGGGTATAGGTGGGGGTGTAGGACACATCACCACTGTGAAGAAAAATGAGGACACAGTCTCAGTCAAGTCGAGCTCATTAGAGTACAATCGATGCACAAAATAGGTCCACTTAAATTTAAGTCAAGACGAGGATCAAAAGAATTGTGGGACTGAAACACACATGAG
Organism: Epinephelus fuscoguttatus; assembly: GCF_011397635.1. Taxonomy (NCBI): domain Eukaryota; kingdom Metazoa; phylum Chordata; class Actinopteri; order Perciformes; family Serranidae; genus Epinephelus; species Epinephelus fuscoguttatus. Next base: position 30,037,762 of record NC_064759.1, read on the forward strand.
AGCAAATTAAGTCCTAATTGAGAGCAAGACAAAAATTTCAAAATTGAAAATAGATTATACAAAAATCACATCTAGCAAAAGCCATAGGACATTTTAAAATCTGAAATACTGCAAATCTATAACAAAGGAATAAAAGGCTGACAGCACAAAGACCTTTAAATGACGAAAGCTGAATCAAAAAACGCTGCATGTTATTGCGGCACAGGTGGGTCAACAGCAAGCAGCTACCTCTGGGGCTGAATAATGAAGCCAACGCGTGAGTGGCAAGAACTGTAGTTTCTCCAATTGCCATTTGAAGCTGGCTCCAGAAGTGAGTCAATCTCCATAGACCTCCATGTTGAAATGCCCAAAATTACAGCAGAAATAAACATGTTCACCGCCCGGTACAAGAAATGTTTTTAGTCTCTATAGCTAATTTCCCCTTTCATGACACAAGGGTTGAATTTTTATTTATCCCACCATTCAAAAATTTAGTAAGGCTTAAAGTTACACATCATTAAGGCCGTGTCTGCTTTCAATGACAGGCTGTCTGCGTGGCGTCACCACAGCCTATGAGTCAGATTCATCCCTTGCTCCTCCGCAGCTCCAAACTCTCATCCAAATATAGTTACTTTTAGCTCCAAAGATGGCAGTGGTCAAAATGCCAAACTCAAGACTTCAGATGGCAAGTCCAAAAAAAAAAAAAAAAAACAGTGGGTGACATCACAGTGCAGTCTATGGTCGACAGCAAACATGGAAGAGCTGGAGCTGAGGCCTAATAGTGTTGGGGTACTGTGCATGCACAATGACTTGTATGCCTCTCTTCATAGTCCCAGCCAAAACCCCTGCTATGTTTTGGGGATACAGTCACTTGAGAATTACGACAAATTTAAGCCAGAATACTTTATGGCATCAATTGAATGGTCTTGGGAATACTTGGTTCTACATCCCTGGACACAAACATGAAGGATCAGAAAATATCCTCAAGAAACACTGTTGCTGTCTTCCATCTCGGTACAATTGAAATAAAACAGCTTTGGGTGTAACTCAAGGATAACAGACAATGTTAAAGCTTGGAGATAATTACTAGGATTTATGTGGATTTACAGGGATATGGCTATATCCTGGGTCTTTCAATTTCTAATCACAACTTTAATAAATGGAGGTGGCGGTAATGGCAAGAGGGAGTAGTGGTGTTAAAATGTATTAAACATTGTAATGAAACCACTTTCTGTCCAATAAATTGTCATTCTTACAGGTTTTAATCTTCCCATTTCTATCCAAAATGATACAATGTCCCGGAGGGCCTAAGCACCACTTCTTTATGAGACACAACAGGATTGGAGTTAGCTTTTCATGCAGGTTAAACATGAACATGTTTTGTCAAATCTATTATTGCACTGCATGCTTCACATTATAGTGCTATTTTACAGATATCAAGTGGCAGTAGAGGTGGCACAAATGCACCATTCGACATAATGTGGATTATGACAGAATGAAAACTAGGTCTTTAGCCCAGAGAAATGGTCTGTGTTTTGACTGTGACTGTGTGAGATTTTCTGCCATTTCTGTTTGGAGTATACTGAATTATTTCTGCGAGAAATGAGGGGACATCTTGTGCCTGTGTAAGCCATAAACTTTCTGTTCAACAAATGTAATAAATGAATGCATAATAAAGCTCAGAGTTTGTTCTGACACACTTGGAGATGAACCCGTGGGGACGCAGATGGGATATGGGTTTTAGGGATGTGAATAAATTATAGCAGTTGTTTTATAGCATTACTATCCTCCCACAACACCCATCATTTCCCCAAGTCTCTTTCTTTTAGACATACTCATGCATGCTGAAACTCTTGAACAAAGTCAGGCTTTATCCAAACCTCGCAACTGTCTGGCAAGATCAGATGTTTAGTTTACAAATCCAGTTACTTAAACTGTCATGTTAACACCATGGCTCTCAAGTTAAGGTTTAGCATTTTGGCAGAACAACATCACAGTCATTTTCACTTACCAAATACAAGACAAAAACATACAGATCTAGCAACATGAAGGCAGAGTCTATGGACATCTTGGCGCTGGGCAGGACCATGAATAGAGACACGCACCCACTGTTTTCGTAGGCATCATTAGAAAGACAAAGACCTTGCTAAGGCAAGTTGGACTAGTTGCCATCTGGAGCACAGATTTGAGACTTCCTGACCACTGGACACTTTCATCACTGACTTCTTCCTGTCAGCTTCATGCGTAATACTTTCTTTTTTAAATTCTAGAGCACCACTCACCTCCAAACCAGCACTGTTCCTACTGTACATGCTGAGAGCACAGTGAATCAATACATTCAAGCAACTTGGCATACTGCATGCCAGAAGACATCAAACTGATTTTAATCATTAAAAGCTACAGCATGTGATTTCACCCATTAGTACCTGTAGGAGTGATCGTTACAATATCATATCATTTATTACGCTGTATATTAAAGGGGTACTATGCCCATTTTCAATGAATACGTTATTCCTATGGTTTAAGACATTCCAAATATACTAGAAACAAACTGCTCACTCCCAAATCTAAAAACTAGAGTATTAAATCTCATTTTTTAAATAAAGTATAAAGACTGAAATTGTGCCACAGATAATGATTTGAGAGATATATTGTAGATGTCACTGAGAGCAGGCAAGGGAATGGTTTGAGAACATGGGTACATTTTCTGTTTCATAACTGAGAACACTACAATAGAATAAAGCTCATTTGGAAAGAAAGAAAGAAAGAAAGAAAGAAAGAAAGAAAGAAAGAAAGAAAACAAAATCTGACTCATTCGTTGTCTATGGAGCAGCTCCAGACTTCAAACATGAGGACATCACAAGCTTGAGACGTACTTCTCTGGTTTCTAGGTTTAAAGAGACAGTAGCTCATGATCACATTGATTGAACTTTCCCAGGCCATGGAAATAACATACTGGAATTCTTAATTTAGGTGGTGTTCCCCTTTAAATGGGAAACCGCCTGTTTAAAACCAGCTCTGTGTCATCACAGTGTTCAGATGAACAGTATATGGCTTTCCCCTGTGCTGTGAGCACCCGGAACTCCCTGTCCTCCACCACAAAAGTTTAGTTAAATCTAAATATATATTCAAACACATGGTAAACTTATTCATAAATGATGATATGCAGAAAGAGGTTAAATTGTTTTTTTGTCAAATTCACATGGACTAATACAGAAGTGTATTGCATTCACCTGACAAATAAAAAAAATCTGTTTTATTGAGTATTTTTTTCTGTTTTTCAGAGTAATTTTTTTATTTTTCTGTTTTTCAGTGTAATTTTTTTTCTGATTTTCGTGGTAATTTTTTTTCTGTTTTTCGGTGTAATTTTTTTTCTGTTTTCCGTGGTAATTTTGTTTCTGCTTTTCGTGGTATTTTTTGTTTTGTTTTTCAGGGTAATTGTTTTCTGTTTTTCTGAGTATTTTTTTTCTGAGTTAAGAGAGCAATAGAACAACAGACGCTTTCATTCCTTTTTTGAGAGCTCGATATAATGGAAGCAAACATGACCCGCTTGTTTAGTTTAATCCTGTTTTACTTTGTTTTGGGTTTGAGACACTGGGAGATACTCCTGTCTTTAAGTCATATAGATGGTGTTATCATTAGTTTGTCGACTTTACGCAGGCACCTTACCATCTACAAGCGGGTCATGTTTGCTTCCATTATATCGAGCTCTCAAGAAAGGAATGAAAGCCTCTGTTGTTCTATTGCTCTCTTAACTGAAAAAAAATACTCAGAAAAACAGAAAAAATTACCCTGAAAAAAAAAACCACACGAAAAACAGAAACAAAATTACCACGAAAAACAGAAACAAAATTACCATGAAAAACAGAAAAAAATTTCTATGAAAAACAGAAAAAAAATTCTATGAAAAACAAAAACTAATGATGCATAGAGAATAAAGCCAACAGATTTAGACATTACATCTCAAAATTGAATATAAAATAGCTGGCAAAATTAACACTGATACATCACTGCATGGGAGCTTCCTTTTGTACAAACTAGATTAGATAGTTCTATTTATTTTATTTACACAATTCAGAAAGCCTCTGGTCAGGTGATTAAAGATAGTTTTTACACTGTGTCATGGTAAAATTTAAAAATGAGTGGGTTTCTTGTGATAGTGTTGATTTAAGGTAGGCACATCATGATGGACAACTTTGTTGCCTTGTAGAATTTAGATAGATTTTCCCTTTTCCACACAACTTACAGTAAATGTGGAGCAAGCCACTGTGGGATATTCACACATTCTCTCCAAGGTGGAACTATCTTTTGTTCTTGGCTGGCAGTGGATCCAAACAGATTTCCATATGGACATGTTGCAGCAGCAGTATACATCATATACATATGATTTAGATGTATACTATATTTGGAAAGATATTCAGGCCACGATGAATAGTGAATTAAAGTTAAAAGGGAAAACCATACTGATGTTGCAATCTGTTTTTTAATGTTTTGTTTGGTAATATAATTTTCTTTCTCAAGTTCTCAAGGAGAAACAAGTTCACTAGAAATTGTTTCTCTTTGATGTTAATGAATTAGTAAAGAGCGCCTTCAGTTTGGGATTTTCATGTTGTTGCTCTGGAGCCCTAGAAAAAAAAAAGCCACTTCATTCTGAAATACCTCTCTAAAATGCCCAGCTGGATGGTGTAAAGCATAAAGTTCTTTTGGATATGTATGTGAGTCTCTTTAAAGTGTGTCTATGTGAGAGAAAGAAAGAGGAAAAGACAGATGGGGGGAGAATGTGTGAGAGCACATGTGCGAGTAGGCAAATTACACTGCTTAAAGGAGTAGGCCTACTAATCTTATAAGCACTGCATCAGAAATTACTTAAAATAAATGAAAAAATAAAAATAAAAAAAGGCATGGGTGGCAGGCAGAACCGAATAGGAAGCGAAGAGTGTCCCCATTTTCCTAAGTAGTTCTAAGCAGCATTAGTGCCTCTTAGCTGAACACGCCAAACCTGGGATTCAAACAGAATCCTTGCCGGGCGAGGCTTAGGATGTGTCATCGGCAGTGTGTGTATGCACACCACACACAAACGGTGTGGCTAGCACTGACGCACACATAAAATGTTTAAAATTATGCACAGAGTCGGCACACGTAAAACCTCTTTGTTTTTTTTAGTCTCAACCCGCTCTCTCCCTTTCCTTCCTTCTCTCTCTTTACCCCTCCCTTCCTGGAATATCGGCTCACATCCCTGTGGCACATCATCCAAATCTATGACAAGATGACAGATGCCTCGCATCATGACAATTTCAAACAGCTCACCCCGCCTGAACCGCTGCACCTTCAACTTGAACCCAATCATGCAAAAGAAAAAGGCAACCGATCTCATTGGAAGGGGCATTGTTTTTAGTTTCAGATGCAAGAAAATAAAATAGAAAATTTGCTCAGTCCTTTTCTAAGACCTCTTGCTGCGTAGGCTGTCAGCGAGAGAGATGATAAAAAAGCCGTGATTACCAGCGAGCTGTTCAATTGCTTGTCCTAGATAGTCTTAGAAAGAGACCAAAGGAGAGGAAGCAAGCAAAGACAAGGAGAAAATAAAGCATAAAACATCTGTGCCTCCCTCTTAATAATCCATCCACACTGAGGAATCACAAAAATTAATATGAAGCACACACTTAGTAATCAAACCCCTCTGTCTTGCCTTTCTTTTATTCATTTCCCCATAAGAGAAATAAGTACTATTGGCAAAGTGAAAGCAGCGGGGAAAGTGAGGAGGCAGGAGGGACCCTGTGGCTCACTGACTAATGCATACAGGTCAGTGCGATCTGACAGCACTCAAGCAGCGGCAGCAGTGGTAGGAGCAAACGTCAAGGTGTGGAAGCATGTGTGCCTATGTATGCATGAGAGAGACGCTTGTGTAATGCCCTCATGTGATTGTATGCATGCATGGTGGTGTGAGTGTGATGAGGATGGCTAAGCTCTGGGGTTTCGCTCCTCTCCACACCACCCCCATCAAGCATAGTGGCATCGAGGCCGAGTGCCTGAGCTGTTGCGGTGGCTGTCAAGGATTAGAGCTTGGAGGTTAGGAGCTCCACACACTGTTACACACACATGCGTGCACATACACACCCATGCTCTCTTTCTCTCTCTTGCAGTTTAAAATGCCTTGGGCAACAGTTGTGCGACCATCGATTCATCCAACAGCCTCAACATAGCACAGAACAGAGAGTGTAAATAATGAAACACACCCATGAAATATTACAAATCAATGTCAGTTTGGATGTTGTTAACTTCTAGGCAAGGTCCTACAGGGAGCCTGAGGAGGGCAAGAAGTGTGTGGCTTAAAACCAAAGTTTGCTATGAGTGGAGCTAAGAAGAGGCAATGGCCCACTACTTCTGGTCAATAATAACATTAGATACACTTAATATCTATATACAGCATATCTCGAAACAAAAACAGCCATTACATGAGAAGAACAAAGATCAACAGGCGTCATGTTTTTACATTCTCCGATACTCATTCCCCTCCGAAGAATGTGTCAGTGTCTATTAGATCTTTAGTAATTGCGCGCCTTTCTGTAACTCGTCTGCATATTTCTCCCACCTGTTGTTATGTTTGTCTGTGTGCATGTCCGTCTCTCACACTCTGCCTCTTTTTCTCTCACAGTTCATTTGTCCTTTCCTATTTCTCAAGTGGCGAATACAACGCCAGCTTTCTTCTCTGTAACTGAGACAGCAGCCTAGGAACAGTTCCTTAGCAACAATAAGCCACCATTTGCCTTTTGGGCTCCTTCTTTTCCCGGTGTACTTTTGAACTGTTTGCTGCACAAGTTAATCTTCCCTGAAATACTTACTTTTGGGTGTCGATGGCAGACATGCTAATCTATGCCTCCACTAGAGCGTCATAAATCATAGAATGATGTAGTGCTGATGGGCGTACAACAACTAAGTCCTCTTAGTGGATTTTCTAACTTTGATGTTAATCACTCCTATAGAGTGCGCACAAACTTTTTGAGGGAGTAAGCAAATGATTAACCGTAGGAGTACAATTAGAGGGATCCTTGTTGTGATGAAGAGGACTTGTTGGCCATCCATCATCAGATGTCAGAGGAACTTTTAGCCTTGGCTCTGTGCCACCACAGGTGCAACTCTAGATGCAGGTGTGGGTGAAATCACTGTGTCCCAGATCAAGGGCTCTAAAAAGGCAGAATATTTTTTTCTTTTTTTTCCCCCCATGAAAGCCAACTGAGTGATGCCATCTTTTATCTGGGGACTTGTTAAAATACAGTACTACTTTTGTAATGTAGTGATGCACTAGACATAATTCAAAAGAACAGATTCAGAATTGCATATTGTGTTTATATGGGTCAGCCTGTGTGTTTATACTTACATAAATGTCAGTCTCATAGATGTTCAACCTTAAGTATTGTTGGTATTTCTGTTATCAGCACACTGGAGTCAACTATATGACGCTATCTGACCAAATAGGAAGATCTGTGTCATCTTGGTTGCAAATCTCATTAGATCTCGGGGTGTAAGCATGTACTTTATATTGTACGTGACAGTGTGCTAGCGTGCCAAGGTTGTTACAGCACGGTCTGATGGTTATCAAGGTTGACTGTGTAGTGCAGCACGTGTTGGATGCAGCGTATGTGTGTGTGTGCATTTGTGGGTGGTACTTACCTTGACATGCTGGCATGGTGCCACTCCAGGTGCCATTGGTGGTGCAGGTCCTTGTGACGGCATTGTCCCCTCCTATCATCACATACCCTGGCTGACACGTGAACGTCACGTTCTGGCCAACTGTGATGTCATCACCAAATCTGAGTCCATTCGCTGGAATGCCAGGGTCCCCACAGGTGATCACTGTCATTGGTGGTCAAACACATATAAACTGCATCAGAAATCATCCTAAATAGTGAATGGTGATGACAGCATACATACTAAATATGAAATTTACCATATATTAAAAATAGAAGATCAAATTATAAAAATAGAGTGTCTGATGTAACTGACCTACATCCCTTTGCATTGTGAAGAAAGAGTAGTGAGGGATTATCAAATCAGCACAGGGGAGGAAATGCTTTCCCCCCTAGATTTTCTATTTTTAGCTTCCTCTTGTTAAGTTGGTGGTTTCCTAATCTTTGCATTTGTTCATTTGCGCCACCAGGGCATAACATGGCCCTGGGCACTATTTTTTTTCTCCATACACTATAGGCGAGAAGGGTGGGTGGTGATTAATAATTATCCTGTCAGCCACATATTTGTTTCCAAAGTTTCAAACAGCCATGCCAAATACAGTTGTGCGTGATGAAAATGGCTCATCAAATAGAGCAGTAAAGAATCAGTGGGACCCACAATCATTCACCAGCAGCTCATAATTATAACCCTGATGATTTGCTGAACAGAAGCATGCTGTCCAACATAATGAAGTTAAAGGGTACAAGACACTCAACATTGTAGGTTTCTCACCAGAATTAACTGTATGCTGATCATCAGTAACAGTTCATTTTCTTTTTAATATTTGGTTCAAATGATTCACAACGGCTGAAAATAGTGTACAATTGTTAAAGGTACAGGGTGGCACAGCGATACAGTGATTAGCATTGTCGCCTCACACACTGCAAACACTCAAAATCTTACCAAGAATATTTGTCTTATTTCTAGTCAAAATGTCTCATTTCTAGTCAAAAAAAAAATCTCATTACACTTAAAATAAGACTCATCACCTAAAAAGTTACTTGTTTTTAGGCAATTTTCACTTGTTTCAAGTAAATTTTCACTTGAAATAAGTAGAAAAATCTGTCAGTGTCTGTCAGTTTTTTCTTATTACAAGCAAAAAAAAACTTGCTCCACTGACAGATTTTGACTAGAAATAAGACAAATATTCTTGGTAAGATTGAGTTTTTGCAGTGCAGCAAGAGGGTTCCCAGTTCAAATCCAGGGCTGGGGTTTGAACCCAAGAGTGGGGGAGTTTGTATGTTTTCCCCATGTCAACAAGGGGTTTTCTCCAGGTTCTCCAGCTTCCTCCCACAATTAATTGGTGACTTTAAATTGTCTGTAGGTCTGAATGTATGAATGGTTGTTTGCCTCTATGTGTTATCCCTGTGATAGTCTGGCAACCTGTCCAGGGTGCACCCCGCCCCTTGCCCAGTGTCAGCTGGGATAGGCTCCAGCATACCTGTGACCCCTAACAGCATAAGTGGTTACAGAAAAAGAATAAATGTTAAAAGTACACCATGCAGGATTTTCCTAAAACAAACGAACAAACAAAAAAAACAATTTACAGACTCAGAAAAGTAATACCTCTTAATCACCACTTTTTTCTTTGAGGTATTCCTGGATACAGAGCTAAGGTGAGGTAATCACCCCCCCCCCCCCCCATTATTTTATTAAGGTAAAAACGATGTATAATCTTGCATAATGGCTCTGTGCTTTCATGCTGCTTTTTGTAAAATTAGATATGCACGCGCTGGGTAATAAAAATAACTTAAAAATGATTTTCAGTGCATATAATTTTTAGTTATGTGAAGATAAGAAATACTGACAGACGCTGATGATATAGCAGTAGCCATATTAGTCTATGACCAGGCAATCAATGCATCATCACACAGCATCTGTTGTGTTGTGCCCCTGAAGTGTGAGAGCTGCCTGTACAGTGATCCTTACAGTAATAACTATGCTTTATTTACATATTCCCTTTCTAAAATGCAACACTGTGCTTATATCATATTGAGATTTTGGTTCATTTTTGTCTAAATCCAGGGGAGCTCCTAGTGGAAATAATAATAATGCTGGGGAGTGTCTCTCCCCAAGTCAATTTTGTTTAGTCTCTTCTTTTCATATGCCTATTCTTGGCTTCTTCTCATGGCACGATTTCTCCAAAGTAAACAGATGGCTGAGTGTTGGCCCACTACATTGTCAGGTCTTAACCTAGTGCTATCTGATGGAATAGTAAGTTGCCAACCTATATTTGATTGCCTTTTCATAAGCCCTTGTTTAATCTTACAGCCCTAATTTGTGCCTACTTATTACAAAATCATTCCTGACTTGTTCACCTTAACACAAGAAGCCAGTTTGATGCATATGGCTGTCCCTGCTAACGCCTCCTCCCTTCAATTAATTTCTGTTTGTTTATCTTCAGTTGCTGCCAAGGACCTCAACACTTGGACATATTTATCGTTGCTGGGTGAGAGTAACTTTGTATCCTGACAAGATACATCAAAGAGCTGCTAGCTGTGAGCACAGAGAAGAAGAGGAGTCTTCACTTTGCCACCAACTGGTTTGGAGTTGATGGCAGTATGTTGTTGCTTGCTTCCGTAATTAATCCTAGATGTGTCTATTTTCAAAATAAGCACAAAACTACAACACTGACATTTAGACAGTGAATTACCTTGATGTATGTGTGATGGATGGCAAAGGTTGTATGGCTATTTGCTGTGTGTGTTTTCTGCTTAGTAATTCCACACTACACCCTCCTCAGAGGTTTCTGCACCCTGTGTACTGTAATCTATGTCAGATGATTGAATTGCACTATACAGTAGTTGCCACGGATGTATTTGGTGTTTGATACACAGTGACTCATAATGGAGTCCATTATTTTTACTTTCACTTTTATATATGCACTGCTGCCCACCTTTAATGGCAAAGTGTTTGTGTAATAAATAAACTAACCTGTCAGCCTTCTCTAATTTCTTAGACTCTAGGTCCTGTGGGTAGTGAGCTCCGTTTTTTTGGGTCACTTCACCCAAATATTACAAGAACATGTTTTCCCACTCACACCTAAAGTGGTGTCTATTCATGCAGATACTAATTTACCGCCCCCCCCCCCAAAAAAAACAAAACAAAAACAAAAAAAACATCCTTGTTACTTAGTGTATTCCCAGTTTGCAGTCAGATGCTTTGAAGATGCTTTGGACTCGCTAACTCGCTGAAGTCAAACAACCAGTAACGTTTTTCTGGAAAGCGCAGTTATTATTTGCTTGAATTAAAGAAGTTTATTATCATTATTATTATTATGCATTGAAAAACATAGAAAAAATACTTGATTCAAGTCAGGTCTCCCAGATGTAGTCTGCCACGGATGATACCGTAAATAGAAATTAAAACAAATTGGGAGAGACAAATGTAAGAATTCAAAGACAGACCAAACATTCCCCTCTATCCACAATCTAGCCTGAATTAAATTGATTTTGAACATTGCTGTATATTGGGCATGTACATATTTTATAAATGCCGGACATAAAAGTTTAATAACAAAGGTATGACAAAATCTGCATCAACAACAAAAGAGCTATAATTCATAGCTGGCTCAGGAACCAAAGACTGTATATACAAAATATATGTTTGATGTGTGTATGTGCATTTTTGGGTGACTGTATGAATGTTTTGTTTTCTGCATTGTAGTTCTTCAGTTCATCGTGACCCCAAGACAACTACACATAATCTTAAAATTCGGCTGGGTGACATGGCTTAAATAGAACATCTTGATATTTTTTGTTAATGCTGCAATATGTAATATGTATCCCAATATTTTCACTAAAATAACAACTGCTTAATTCAATCCTAAGATGCATATGATCATACCAGTGTGATCCTTCCAGTAACTAATCTGAATTTAGAGGGAACAGGATCAGAATGTCCTGATATTGTCTCAGTGACACTCTGAGGTGGTGTACTGTCATTTTCAAGTCAGACTGGATTATTATTCAGATTCAGATTCAGATTCAGAATACTTTATTAATCCCCGGGGGGAAATTGTTTTTGTTCCAATGCTCCGTGCAAAGTAGAAATAGAAATACAGCATGAATGGAAACAAGAGATAAAGATGAAGATATAAATAAGATACTAAAATAGACAATGAAATAAATATTAAAGTAGACATTAAAATAAAATAAAATAAAATATTAAAGTAGACATTAGAATAAAATAGAATAAAATAAAATATTAAAGTAGACATTAACATAAAATAAAATATTAAAGTAGACAAAGTAAAATAAATAATAAAAATAGTAAAGTAGACAATCTGAAATATATACAATATACAATGAAATGGTTGTAGCGTTATAAATGAAATAAGAATGAGTAATTATATTGTGTGTTTTGTTTTATAAATAGCCAAATGAGTCCGATCATCAAAGGGAGGAGTTGTACAGTTTAATGGCCACAGGTAAGAATGACTTCCTGTGGCGCTCAGTGGTGCATTTAGGAGCAATCAGTCTCTGGCTGAAGGTTCGACCAGAGCGTTGTGGAGAGGGTGAGAGCCATGCTGAAGTATCGCCCGCACCTTTGACAGCATCCTCCTGTCTGACACTGCTGTCAAAGGGTCCAGCTCCACCCCCACAACGTCACTGGCCTTTCTGATCAGCTTGTTGAGTCTGTTGGCATCGGCTACTCTCAGTCTGCTGCCCCAGCAAACCACAGCAAACAGAATAGCACTGGCCACCAGAGACTCATAAAACATCCTCAGCATAGTCCGGCAGATGTTAAAGGAGCGGAGCCTCCTCAGAAAATAGAGGCGGCTCTGTCCCTTCTTGTAAAGGACTTCAGTGTTCTTAGTCCAATCCAGTTTATTGTCTATGAACACACCCAGGTACTTGTAGTGTTCAGTTAGTGTTATGAACACTATTATTATTATTCACATGCTTGAAATTGTTTATTTTGTTTTGTTAATCATCATTTGTTTGATTTATATGTATGTATATATATATATATATATATTTGGCTTTTGCCTTTAATTGACAGGAGAGAGTGAAATGGAGGAGTGAGAGAGAGTGGGGGGATGACATGCAGCAAATGGTTGCGTGCCGGTGTCGAACCCGCAACCTCTGCAGCGAGGCAACACCTCTGTATATGGGGCGCCGGCACTATCCACTACGCTACTGATGCCCCATTTGTTTGATTTATTATTCAATATTTATTCATTTTGTTTTTTATATTTATTCATTATTAACAGACAGACTGACTGACTTATTAAATGAATGTCAATTTACCTACCACCTTCACCAGAAGGGCACTTCTAATTTAAGGTCAGTTCTGACACACTCTTACCATAATGCCTAGTACATTCACATACCGCAAAACAACATGGGGGATAGACCGTCTTTTTCCAAGTGGGGGCTGGCTTGACTGCAGCGATCTCCACTGGGTGATGTTTTAGGTGATGGAGCAGATTTAGGGTACTGCTACCTTTACCAGCAATCATGTTGTGGGAGAGGAGAGCAGCCTATTTCACATATGCCTTCCTGAAACCAAACCACCTCCAAGTGATAGACCTGTTCTGGGATCTTCCTCTTCTTAGAATGTACGGTAACGCAGGACAATTAAACTGGTGGACGTGATTGATCAGTCAGAGGTGTGAGTGTGTGTGAGTGTGTGTGTGTGTGTGTGTGTGTGTGTGTGTGTGTGTGTGTGTGTGTGTGTGTGTGTGTGTGTGTGAAAGGTAAAGCCAGTCCCCTGCACATGAACATGACCTGGTTTATATAAGCTGCTAAAATGTGCAAGGAATATCTTTATATGATGGTCATCTTCAATATAACCCAAAAAGAGATACTTGAGTATATCGAATATGTATTCAATACATTGCCCACCCCTATCTTGAATTAGGCATGATATGTCTCTCCAAACATACGCCAGAAGCAACTGGCATGAATAAAATACAGCTGATACAAATTTCAGTTGATATCAACTGGCAACACTTGTAGATGTGGAAAAGAGGTCTTACTAGAGGAGAGACAGAGAGATACAGAGAAGTATGTGTGTACATGAATGTAAATGTTTACGTGTGCCTGTCTAAGTGCAGGAGTGGAAAAACCCAGTCAGTCAGCACAATGTAGAGAAGCTGCGGGCTGTTGACTTCAACTGCTTTTTCGTTTTGTACATTTACTTGCTCCGATGAAAAAAAAGGTTACTGGGAGACCTGAGGTTAGGCAGGAGATCAGAGGAGTTCACATGCACTGCAGGAACCTGCTCTCAGTTAAACGTACATTTAAATGCAGTTGGTCGGAAATCACATCTCTCTTTATTCCCAGCTATATCATATTTTTTAGATGTGCTAACACGTATAAGGTGTGGCAGTGACACATGATGCTGCATCATCGAGTTTTTTCCTGTTCTGTCATAGCACTGGAGCATTTACAGCTCCACATGATGTGTCGTGTGGAAACAGACTCAGACTTATTTCAGTTTTAGTCAGGCTTTGATTTAATTATTTCAGATTCAAGGACACCACTGTGATTTAGGACACTGCTTTGCTCATTTAAATGATGTTCAAGAATCATATTACAGCAGAAATCTGACTCTTAAATGCAGTAATAGGCATTTTGCCTCCGATGTCTTCATTTAATCATATCCTCCAACCCTACATCCTCTTACCCCACACAGACAAGGACTGTGTTGGTGTTTTAAACTAGAGGAGAGAGGAAAGGAATGGAGTAGAGACGAGGAGAATACTAAAAATGTAGATATAAATCAACAGGATCTCAGCATGTTACAAGGCAAATAGTCTTTCTGAATAATCAGTGTTTACTGTTTATTTTATAAAGTGCTCTCTGGCTTTACTTCACACTTCATTGAGCAAGTCTCTTTCACTTCTGCTAATTCGCTAATTCCATAACATGCCCTATAAATTTCATTTATCAAACATCAAGAGCGTTGAGGAAAAAAATAAAACGGGAACTTTTCTCTCTCCCCTTGAGAATGTTGTGTGACTTTGATCTGGTAACCTACATGATCGATTACCCATGAACCGTGAAAATGATTGCCTCCTTAATGAAGGCACACTGAGTCAATTCGGCATCTTGTTGATGTTGATGGCATTTTGATGTCCCTGAACTGACCACTGAAATGTAATGTGAAGTGATGGCATACAGGAGGATAGCAACACTAAGTTTGGTGATGAGCAGGCTTTAAAGTGGGGGAAGGAGGCAAGGAAAGCTCTTCTGCCTTTCTGCATGTTTGATCATTATTATTCAATCCAATTTTCAATCTTTCTCTCCTTCTCCCTCCTTCCCTGTGTATATTTCTCCAGAGACTCATTTCATTCCAAAATTGAAAATTATGCCCAAACCATTTATCTTTTCTTGTGATTCAATAACAAGCAAAAAGAATGAGGAAGAGGGAATATGGTGATTTTCAGAGAGAAGAACAATGTGTAATTTTGTTTGATAGTCACCCTGGTGCAAATTGAATATAGATTGGCATACTTCTTAATTACTGCAAGGCTCATTTACTGAGATCCAGACAATAAAAAACTGCCTGACAGTTCTGACGCTTTGCAGGGAGAGGGGGCTCAAAGAGATTTATGTGCTATTTGAAATCTTATACCCTATTTTAGCACCACTGTTGATCATTTGGAGCGCCTCCCTTTGGCAGAAATAGGGAGTGAAATCATCCTTAGCCCTGTCTATCTCCATTCTTTTCAGAGGGGGTTGTCTGCTTTACACTATAAATTGCACGTTTACACAACAACAACAGCACGACCAATTTAGTCTACTGTACAACAGCACACAATTATTGTGACTGACATAAATGGACATGTAATTGGTCAGCAGTGATGCACCACCATGCACCAATCTTCCTCATCCTATCTCTCATTATGTTTCTTTCCATATTTATTAAAGCTATAATAACAAATTCTGTGACTGCCACTGTAGGGGTAAGTGTGACCGAGCTAAATGTGATCAACCAAGAAACACTGAATTGTGCTCTGTTGCGTTTCTGGTATTCCATGCATATAAAACTCACTTGTGCAGTTAGGGGCCGTTCCAGACCACGTGCCATTTGCCAGACACTGGCGTGTGGGAGAGCCGGTGAGGAAATAGCCCTCCATACAAGAATACACGATGGAGTGGGAGAAGGTTGTGCCATCCACACGGGAAATACGGCCATGAGCAGGTGTGGCTGGGTTCCCACATTGTACCGCTGCAATAGAGGGGAGAAGGAGAGGAGGTGAAGGTCAGAGGTGTAAAACAGTAATGGGCTTTCTATTTTCCATGTCAGTGATTCACAATTCGAGGGCTGGGACCCCCCAAGGTGGCTGCAAGATGACTTCTGAAGGTCTCAAGGTGATTAAGGGGTCGTGAAAAATATACTCCTTCCATATTGTGTCAATAGTTATATTTATTCATGAAATAATTGCTGTTTTGCTTTTGACCTGATGTGATATTTGTAGTTTCTTGCCTCAGTCCGATTAGCACTCAGGTGGAACAGTCTGACACAAGCCAACGATTTCTCTCTGCCCTTTTCAGAGACTCCCATTATGCGTTTTTACCTCACGTCTGGGGATGGAAGGATGGATTGTTTTTCTCTTAAAGAAGCTGTGAACCAAACCAGTAAAGAACGACTAATCTATACAGCGCCACAGCTTTATTAAGAGAGGCTAATGAGGAGAGCTGGTGCAATGGTACACAAATCCCCATCACACTATTAATGAGTCATCAGTAAATAAAGTGCAGTTTGTGTATTGTCAAGTCCCATAGTTGGTCCCTTTTAGTGACATTTAGTGCTGTCTAAAAACCAGAAGAGGAACGTGGGAGTAATGTGAAAATTTGCAGCTCTGGTCTAACAATAACAAAACTTTTAGTTATCACATATTACTAAATAATGAACAGATGTAGAACTATTTTGAAATATGAAATGTCACTCCTGACAATTTAAAGCACAAATTGAACTCAGACAGGAGGCTCAATTTCATGCAAAATGTTACTTTAGAGTGTACAACCACTGGGGAGGAAAAAACAGACTTTCTGAAGTGAGCTGAAGTGTTGGGCTTTTCGCTAAAAGGTATCCTTTACAGCATTTCCAGAATCCGCCAACCAAAATGTATCCCTGAAGAGGTGAAGGGACAGAGTTTGCTTCATGTGTTTTTCTTCTGCTTCAAATCATGTCTAATTACGAAACTGATTTGCTCTCTCAATCACCTAATTGCTTGGAAAATCTGAAATAGTGATTCTTGTAGGAGACAGACGTGTTGTAGGTGTGGGTATGATTTCTCAATTACCACATGTGCGCACGCGCGCGCGCACACACACACGCACACAAATTCATCGAGGTGCAAACGCATCACTCAGGCACATACCCAAACACACCAGGTGCCATCATGCTCTCATTACTCTACTGTAAATGCACACACACACACACACACACACACACACACCAAAAATAAAGCAGGGCCAGATCTACTAGGGTGGCATGGGGTGGTAGTTGCTACCCTTAAAAAATGATTTGCCCCCCCGCCACACCAGCATTGCACCGTCAAATCAAAAAATACATATACCCTAATGCTCAAGTTCAAGTGAGTGCAGCAAGAGATGACGCTCCCTGCCCCGAGACTTCTAGGTTCTACCTCTCCCCTTAGCTCTATTTACAGATATCTGCATATGTATGCAGAATCTGTAGGCAACAGGGATGCACCATTTTTTTTAATTCTTGGCTGACACCAATGTTTAATAAAACAATTTGGCCACTAGCTGATACCAATCTTTTTATATTGTTATTATGTTTTTGTTATTTATTTTCTCTTTTATGTCAGGGAAACTATGAAATCTTAACTATAAAATGTAGCTGAACCGTTTCAAAGGAATTAAGCCCTTCATTACATTACCTCTGAATAAGCACAAATTCACTCACACAACTTTATGAAACATTCTTTAATACAACCTTCTTTCAGATACTATCTATCTATCTATCTATGTGTGTGTGTGTGTATATATTTATATACGTATCAATCACAATTTACTCTCTAATATCTATTTTATGTTGTTGTGAAAACATTAAAACATTTTTCCTTCAAACAACTGTATTTATTTAGTTTTTTACCCCAAAAACTACATTTTACAAGATCCAAATGCACACATTACAAGAATGTTAGAATTAACCTTCACTCAATTATTTTTACTGAACAGAGCTTGAACGCATCATAATGTGACTCAGTGCAATCTCCATGAGCTGTTAGGTGTGGCAACTGGCTGATTAGAGCTAATGCTAAGTAGCTCTCTTCCTGCTGAATTTAACACAGATTCCTTGTTCACATTATCAGGGAAACAAATGCGTGCATCCTTTGATGTGACAGTAGTGAGTTTACTGCATCCTTTTGTCCGGAGGGCGTCCCAGGGAAGATGCCTGTATCTTAAACACATTGTCAATTGTCCCCTGGAGGATCGGACACAGGCTGCTACTAGCCATCTCTCCACACATCAGATCACAGAGCTCATTTGTCAAACAGTCGTCGTATTTTTCTTACACATGCTCATTATTTTAAGTTTGTGGTCATTTGTCTTGAGCCCTGCTTTTTAGCCTGTGAAATATTGATATGACACAACAGAAAAGCATCGGCCACTGCTATCAGTGAATGTCATCTTGTTTGCCAATAGGCTGAAAGTTAATAAGGAGAATGTCTGCGGATATGTGCGGCCAATAAATCGATGCATCCCTAGTAGGCGACATATCAAGATTTTGGTATTGTAAGTGGTCTGGTTTCCATTTTTAGTCAAGTTTGAGTAGTATTAATCGATCATGTTTGAGTTGCAAGTAATCGGTACAAGTGAAGAACAAATGAGGTGGCCAAAATACAATCTTAAAACCCATCTCACCATAATTCAACTTTATGTAACCTTTTTCAAAAAATGTATCTGCATTCATATCTGTTTTAAGAGATAAGCCAATATGACCTACACATGGAAGAGGAAGTCTTGGTAACTTGCTACACTGGATTACCCAAAATATTGGCTGTTACCCCCAGAGGCTTATTGTCAAACCAGTAATATTGGTTGAGAGATTGTCCCTCCACCAACATGAACTGTTTGTGACTTCACCTGCGACACAATGACAACGAGAAGGAAGATGACAACAGCAGTCAAATCAGCATACAGAGAAGAACTGAGGCAAAACTTACTATTCATCTATGAAGAAATTAAAATTATCAGAAAAATGCTAACGCATATAATGCATTTTAGGCTATGTGATGGGCTTATGTTGAATAAAAACATGAGCCCATGCTTTTCACTGAAAATATGTCTGAAGACATGAAAATGAAACTATTTATTTATTTCCAGTGCCACCCTTTGGTATTTCTATTCAATGATTTACTCTTGTTTCACAACAAATCGATGTGTTTGAGTTAAAATATCTTTATTTGGTGGATTTTCCAAGCAAAAGTATTGATATGTATTATTATTTGTTATTATACTGGCAACCCCTTAGAGTCGCCATGCCACCCAAAGAATACTTGTCTAGGCCCACCTCTGAAATAAAGTATGGTAGCGTCTTTGAATCCTCTCTTAATAATTCATTACAGACATGATGACAGACACACAAAACAGACCTTGATGGTATTGTGAGATGGATATTAAGCTGAATATCCACAGTGACTGTTTTCCAGAGACTGTAAAAGGTTGTGGATAACGGATGGATGGGCTTTAACAGTAGACAGGGCTTTAGATCACAGACAGACAGCACTGAAACTCATTCAGGCTTCAGTGAATTCCTGCCCCCTCCCTCTTGAGGTAGAGGGATGGCTAAAACAATCTTTAAATCAGGAGTTCAGTGGGGAGATGGAGAGATAAAAAGGTAGTGGGAGAGAGATGTTGGGTAAAAGGAGGGGAGGGAGGGTGAGGCTGAGCAATAAAGAGAGGGGGAGACAGAGAAGGGACAGATGGAGGAGTGGACAGGGATGGAGAGACAGCCAGACAACAAGATTAAGACAGAGAGAAATCAGGGGAGAAGCAAGAGAAAAAGGCTGACATCAGGGGAACAAATGATAGACACAGAGAGAAGAAAGAGATAGAAAGCAAAAGAGGGAGAAACAAGAGAGTTGGAATAAAAGGCTGAAACACAGACGGTAGTTCAGAGAGCCTGTACATTGGCCTATCATATTAAAAATGACACTAGCTCTGTGCCAACCTGGCGGACAGTAAGTGGAAGAGAACAGAAGCAGTCAAACATTTGCCTCAATATCCGGTTGACCCCTGGGGGTAATTTATGCAAGATGTAGAGCTGCCTTTCTGTGAACTAATATCTTCAAAATCCACAATCATTCATTTATCACAATCCAAAAAGAACTTGGCTTTAGGTGTCTAGAATTAATGAATTTTTTGGTTGCAATCTGGAAGCTAGTCACAGCACCATGTGCTGGCAGGAAATACCAGACTGCAGCAGAGAGATACTTATCCATCTGGTGCAGTACTGTGTTTGTGAGCTTTTGCAATCATTTGTGTGTGTAGGTGTGGATGCACATGAGCACCTATCTGTACACTCCATGCACATCCCTGCTGTCGTGCTGCCCATGTGTTGCATACAATGTTTTTGTGTGTAAGCCAAGTCTGGTTACTTTTTGAAATCGATCAATATTGCAGCTGACGCGGGTTTTGGTAGTAGATCAAAACAATACTTTTTTGATAGCGTATTTTGAGGAGTACACAAAACAAATTGAACAAAATAAATGGACTTATCAAATTCATCAGTGTTTAAGCCTCTTAAGCACTGGATCCACCCTTCCTTTCTTTTACACTGCATACCGCCAGTTTACAACAAAGCAGTCATACAAGAACTTTGCCTAAATAACGTTCCATAAAAGTTGGGTTTAAAATAGTGAATGTCAATACAAACAATAAGCAAGCAAAACTAGAATCCTGACCAAGCTGCAACTTTTGGTATTTGACAGTTTTTAATATTCAGTGTTACGGCCACTTTTGAGTCAGTACTAAAAAGCCCCTGTGTTACTTTGTATCTCTTTGTGTAACTGTGAGTTTCATTGTGTATGTTGACCCGTGTGTGTGAAGAAGTATATGTTTATTATCCTTTTTTATGACTCCTATGCTCTTCTCTCCTACTGTTTCAAGCGTAACATCACAAAGACATCTGAAAGATTCCCCTTACGTTTGCAGAATGGCTGTCTTCCGGACCAGGTCCCATTGGGAAAGCAGATCCTCTCTGCCGACCCATAAAGTGTATGTCCCACCGCACAGGTGAAGCGCACCTTGCTGCGCACTTTGAAGTTTCCTGTCTCCCTGCTGGCATGGGCAGGTGTGCCAGGATCCCCACAGGTGCCTGCCGAGTCGCCTGCAATGGGAGATAACAGACAAGAAGCAATGTAAACAAGAAACTAAAGATGCCTTCCACTTTAACTGTCTTTGTGTGCATTCACAGACAAGTCCTTTTAAGTTGGTATGTCAGTGAATTACAACGCAGTGTTCCTGTCTGTCAAGCAGAGGGACAATACAGAGAGGACTAAGACTCAAACTGTACATCTTTTGAGTCCTCCAGGAAGTAGCTATAAAAACACACAATGCACCAATGAGCAGTTGTCACTGTGCCAACAACCTGGAGGACCAATACCTTTCACTGCTTTGACACCAGGAGCTTTCTGTCCATAAAAAACAGCGGGGCTAGCATTAAAAGGCAACCAGCTGTGGTTATGAGAAATGATGAATACAGCTTGACCTCTGGAGCTAAATGCGTTTTCATTATCCTGAATTATCTCTCCTGTCTTTTGTTCTGTGGAGGAACATACAGTGCTTTCAGTGTCTTGCACCACCTGTCTTGCACATCTATAAATCGAGTCATATAAAAAGATGCTTTGTCTCTTGTTAATTCTCTTCTCATGTCCCCACTAGGGCTGTCATCTGTGGGTGAATAAAATGGGACATGTTCTCTATCTAAGCCATAGGAAATGAGAGAGATGACAGGTATGGAGTCAGGGTAGTGTCATAACTACTGAACATTTGATGTGATGAACAGCAAGCAAATCTGAGTGGTGTGTGAGTCAGATTGGAGTCTAGGGGTAGGGTGATTCTTGGTAGAGAAAAGGGGGGAAAAAAGCAAGTGATACCATACACCACTTCCACTGCAGCTTCCCTTAATGAACAGAAATTAAACCAGCAGATGAAGAAAAGGACATAAATCACAGAAAGAGATTATAGATGGACACACAGATAGATCACTGTGGTCGTCTGTACAGTTCAGGACGTGTTGTCTCTTCGTGAAGGATATGTGCTTTATTGGCTGTGAGATCCTGTTTCTTGAGCTATGCACACACCCTGTGCATCATTTGTTGGCTGCCGCTCTCTGTCTACAGAGCAGCAAACAGCTGCAGTAATACTGGACTTGTTGACAAAGCCTTACTGCACAAACACCAAGCTCATATCTTCTACACGCATCCCACTGCTCACATGTGCGCAAACTGGATTTGTCAGGTCAGGAGCTCACAGCTGGAGATGATTAGTTTGTGTGTGGCTCTGGTTAGCAATGAGTGTGTGCAAATATGTGTACCATTGCCTACCTTTGTACTGCATATGTGTGTGTGTGTGTGTGTGTGTGTGTGTGTGTGTGTGTGAGTGAGTGAGTGAGTGAGTGAGTGAGTGAGTGAGAGAGAGAGAGAGAGAGAGAGAGAGAGAGAGAGAGAGCGAGAGAGAGCGAGCACTCGATGTGAGTGTCGATGTGTCTCCCTGTCTGTCTGTGCATGCACTTGCATACACTTGTCTTTACAAGCGCATTTTAAGTATGTATGTAAGTATGCATTTATTTGTTGCCCCATGTGTGTGCATATATGTGTGTGTATGTCTCACAGCAGCTGTCGGTACTTCATTAGTCTCCTTCGGTTAGGTGAGGCAGCCCGGCTCGGCATGCACTGTGACAGCTATAATCTCTCTAATTGGGATGGTGGTGGATTTGGTTTGAATCTGAGTTAATGTCCGTTCACCAGGCTCCCTTTGTGAGGAAATAATAAGGCCTTCAACTCAGCCGTGCAACAGACGAGGACAAAAGGGGAATGGCTTCGCAAGCAGTTTTAAGCCCCCTCTTACTAATTAACAAAGGAGGACAGATGAGAGGAAGGATAGATGCATGAATGGATACACAGATGAGAACTGTTGCTGATGCTGGGCCGGACTTCTGAGGAATTCATAGCCCAAATTATTTTGTTGCTGTTGGTGATGAACACTCTCTGAGAATACAAATGTGCCATTTAAATAATTTCTAGTACTGCAGATAAAGCTCTCTACTGCTCTTTCTGCAAATAAACTTTAAAATCATTGCAGAAGCATCAACACACAGAAACACTTAAATATACATTAACACTTTCAGTTAGCTCATTTATTGTGCTAACTCTGCAGTGCTAATTGCATCACCTCAGAAGGTTTTGCTAATGTGCCTGTGAAAACTAGGTGTTAAAATGTACACTCACACTAATTTAAAACTCTCCGGGCATTTGCTGCATCACAACTTTAGTTCCTGTAAGCAACAACTCAGTTCCAGCTGTGTTGTGGTTCTAATTTTTGCCAAACAGCTGTAACAGATGTTTACTGCCATGGGTCTGAATTCATCAAGCCTCTTAGTGATGAACAACTGATCTACAAAGGTGTCTTATTTCCATTATAAGTTGCTAATTTCATAGTTAATTAGAAGCACTGATGCAGTGTAATCCTGTGTGACAATGTGAGGACAATGCTTTTGCACTTTTAATTACCATCATCTATAACCAACGTCAATATCGATATTATTTAGGTCCTCGCTGTGACATAAATATAAAATAACTGGTTGGGCCTTGGGTCATAAAATAAGATCAAAACAAAGCTGCCACTGATCTCCTTTTAGTGTTTAAAAAAATATCCAATGCAATCTATTTTCCTAGTGGCATCTATTATGGGATGGCTGTTGCCTCACTACAAAATAAACTGAAGTTGCATTTTTGTGATCTGATTACATGTAATCATACTTTGTATTATGTGCTATAGCTCACCTCAGCACATCCTATTCTTTAGCCTGGTAAGTCACAGCATCATTTATAATGATTAAATCCTTTGGTCACTGACCCAGGACTCTTATTCTGCTGCACAAATTCCTCTGCAGGGGTTTACTCTCTAAACAGCGATTGCTCTTTGACAATTTAAATACTTGGGAACAGATTCATGTTGGCTTTACTTATCTCACTTTTCAAGTGATGAGTTGACGCAGATTAGGTTTTGGACAAGTTAAATTAAAAGCACTGAATCTAGTTTGGTAATAAATGTTTTTTTTTTTTTTTTTTTTGCAGAGTTTATTGGCTGGGTTTCTTCCAGCAAACAGGCAGTAGAGAGCATGTTGGTGATACACAGCTCAGAGTGAGTGATGAAATAAAATATAACACAAAATTGAAAATCATCACTTTCCAAAAGGCTCGTTTGTCATAACAGCAGGGTGCTGATCAAATCATCTCAATAACAGATGCCAAATTGCTTTTAAAGATGAGGCTGAAGAAAAAAAAAACCTTGCAATGCTCATTCTTTCGGCCATAAGCATTAAAATTACATGCTTTGTTAGATTCTGTGGCTATAATTTCAGGCCAAAAACAGCTATTAGGCTGTACACAGCAGATAATTATGCAGGCGCAAACAATGAGAAATACTCAATTTGCAAAACTAGGAACAACTAGAAAAGTGCCCTTAGTAGCGTGCAGATCACCGCAGGTAGCTGCCCAGGTTGATTGCGGCCCCTCTAGACAGTTCTTGTAATTTCAGCAATTGCGCTGCAGCATGTTTCAGAAGATAGATACAATATAATCATGAGAAATGTATTTATAATGAGTAAAACACAGCCAGAAATCTTTGATGCGTGTCGTTTATAACTGGACTTGAACGGTATTAACTTTACACAAAAAAGTAGGAAATAACAACAATAAACACAACAAAAACAGACAAAAAACTAACTACATAGCCTGTTTACTTTGTTAAGGTAGAAGCACAAATGTCAAGAAAAAAAAAAATCACCAAATCTACAAAATCAGGTGCGCGAAATGCTCCTCTTCTGAAACCCTCCTTGTGTGTTATGATGCCGTGCAGCAGACAAAACAAAACCGGGCTGCACCTGCAGCCAGCGGGACTGTCGCTTCTGGCTCCCTTACAGTCAAGATGGTGGCAAAGATAAAAAAAATGGGGATTTATTCATCTCGTATCGTGCCTTACATCAGTGAATCATAACATATCAGGAATAGAATTAATCTGTGGATTCTCTGGTTTAAAAAGAGACCAAATTTTTCTATGGGTGTCTGTGTGTTTCTGAGCCACGCCAAAAACCAAATTGTGTCCTGCAAATAGGTATGGCTTGTTGTTTTTAGCCGAGACAATGTCTGGGAAACTCTTCAACAATTGTGAATCACCACAACCACAAGAGATCCTTCAACATACAGTCATGAATGCGCACAGATAATGATGCTTACTGGTCCTGAAGTTTGTGAAATTAGCTGTGGACAGAAGGATACACATACTTATATACACATACACATTTCACACAAGAGTGCATATGACCAAATGCATGATCTGGAGGGGATAAAAATGTTATGATTCATCGACTGGAAGAAACAGTTGAGCCTCTGCAATCATGTGCATCTCCTTAATATCCTAAACTACTGCCTTCCTACTTTCCAACTGTCTCAGTAAATACAAAAATACTGCAGGTGAGAGAGTTTGCACTCCCATTTAAAGAAGAAGGAAAAAACACCGTCATACAAGTCTGCTTACAAACATTACGTCTGGGTCAGTGAGTTGAACAAACCAAGTGAACATTCTATAAAGAGAATCCACTTAAATGGTCAGGAATGCTTAAGTGTGATGGGAGGGAAGAGCACAGTGGGGATTGAGGGGGGAAGTTTGTAGATCTGCAGACATACACTCTAAGACACACTTTCTTTCAGGTTTTCAGAAAATGTCAAGAGAAGAGTCTGCAGCTAAATGTACTGAACACTGTTAAAACTTTACTTTGCCAGAGTCTGCATTTAGGCCATGTCAGGACTGATATCTCTCACTGGTTTGATTGTTTGAGGTGTAAAGTCAAAACTTTCAATCACTGAATTGAAGAGGACTGCTGGTTAAGGCTTATTTGATACTGGTCCACCATTATTGTACTTAATCAAACATTTATCAGTCACATGCAGACACACCAAGTCAACCACAAGAGTGCCTGAAATGCTGAAACTGCTTTTGAATTTGTGGAAAATAATGGTCAAATATTTTGGCATGAAGGTACAATTTAAATAATCCTGTAAGAGCTCCAGGGGGTTCTAGTTCAAGGGCAGTAAATTGGCTCAGTTGGCTGATAACAATCATGTGTGTCTACTCTGAATTTCACACAGGCGCGAACCAAATATCCCATTAATGCCAAGACTCCCTGGTACTACACTACTGTGGTGTTGTGCTTACTATCCAACCACGCAGATAGTTTTGATTTAATTAACTCAGGTGGTGAGATATATTTTTAAGAACATTTCTGGCACTAATACAGGTTTGACTGGCTCTAATATAATGAATTTTGTTTGTGGTGGGTTCAGCATTGAAAAATGACATTTAAAGCAGCTGTATAGACTTCTATGAATCAGAGTCTGAACCAGAATTGTTTGCACACGGTCCTCAACATGCAGATGTCTAAGCCGGCTAGTAGCTAAAGGTGCTAACAGTGTGAACAGTGCTAACAACGGCAACAGTGCTGACAGAGCTACCTGTGTGACACTACACCTGTGTTGCTGTTATCAGTGGTAACAGCAGTACAAGAGCAGTGTGAGTTGTTGCAATTAGCTAGCCAGTGGGATATACACAAAGGACTCACATGCACTAACATGCACGCAGTACCAAACTGTCTACCATAACAGCGAACAGAGAAGCTCAGATTACATGCACACCAAGGAAGAGTGCTCTGCTCAGGACTCCATTACTACAGTGCCTCTTTAGGGGCCCTACACATGCCACATTTTTGCGGCCTCAAATTTTTTGTTTTTAATGCAGAAGCGCGGCAGTGGCGCTCAAACTCCAGAGAGATGCCGTCAGGATGCGCACACATTCCCAAGCACCCATTTGTCAGGGATCCACGGCTGCGCACTGAATTAAACAGAGTTCAACTTTTGGAACGCAGCAGCGTGTGCTGCATGTCATGTGAAAAGGACCAACCAATCACAGCCGGCAGATATCTTTCCCTTATTCAGTAAAGACCATTCTGTGGTAAATAAGGAGGAGAAGTTGTTCATTTTAGTGCAGAGCTGCCAGAGCTTTTCATCTGTCCCATGGACAATAGGCCTACACACAAACAGTACCTGGAAGAAGATCAGCTCTGCACTCAGGTTTTGGATTTCAGGTAAATGGACTATGATACGGTGCTTGTTAAGGTTGCTAAGCAACCTCGGATGCAACGTGCCACTGCGCTCTTGAAAGCCGGCACAGAACAGGCACAAGAGTAGCACCCAGCACCCGATTTTGTGTTTTCCAGGCGGTAAAAGACGCGGCATGTGTACGGCCCCTTACATAGCAAATAGTGGTTTGTTACTACAGTATATCAATGTTCTGAATGTTCTATAGAGAACTTTTAAACAATTTCACAGGATGCGTGTCCTAATGAGTCTGCATAATCCAAAGATACTGCTGAAAACTGTTTTAATTGGAACTACTTTCTCACAAAGAAAAAGTGCTTATGAAAACTGTTGACAGTGTGCTCTGTGGAATATTAGAGGCATTGTTTCTGAAAGAAAAAAAAGATGTTGCTGCTGAATTTTTTAAAAGTCAATTTTTAATGCTCTGAACACCACAAATGGAATTCCATTAAACTCTATGGTACTGGGGTGATGGCAGTAATCGTAGACACAGATATCTCAAAGCCTGGGCAAATAGAAATAAAACTATCTGTGTGGCCCGATATCACTGGAGGTAGGTGGGAAAATATGTTTTAATATGTTTGGGTGAAAACAACTCTTGCCATCCATTTAGAGAAGCCCTGTGTAGGAAGCACAAGTTAAAATGAAAGGATACTCTACTTTACAAATTGAACAGCTACTAGTCACTAATATGACACTGACAGAGTGAAAGAGAGACTTTGGTTTCATCGTGTCAATGGGCGCAGGAATGCTTGTTTATGTGCATGACTATATTTGTGTTAGTGTACCTGAGCAGTGGGGCAGTGGGCCACTCCAGTGTCCGTTCAGTTGACAGGTGAGTGATGAGTCTCCTATGAGCTGGCGATCTCCAGTGCAGGAATAGCGCACCGTGGAGCCAAAGGTAGACTTCTCTCCGCTCATTACTCCGTAGGGAGGTGAGCCTGGGTGACCGCATTCCACCTCTGCATGACAGAGAGTGAGAGGAATGATGATCATCGATGGATGAGTGAGTGAATGGATGGATGGATGGATCAGTGTTGCATGCTTCAA